>NC_141077.1:19679211-20016211 GCF_041138505.1 Cibotium barometz
AGAATTCATAGCATGTGTTGCTTAAGGTTAAATGAATAGTTAAAGTCTATGTTTAGAGGAGAGAGCTCCACCTCTTCTAAAACCCTATCATGTTAGAAAAGCATGGCACCCATATAATGCAACAGTTCTAGAACTTATTGGAGGTCCCATGTTCATTTATAAATACACATATTATTGGTTCAATATTAAAATGAAAAGTCTTGAAATTGATTGAATCTAACAATTTTGTGTTAGATGTGTGTAAGGTGTAGTCTACAATGGCAAAGTTTTACATGACTCCAATACGTAAATCTTTTGTCACATGAAATTAGCACTACTTTGGTAACATGGCATAAAAGTGTCCTACGCCTCTTTTATGTCTAGCAACAACTAACAAACTTTATGGATTCTTTTTGACACATTGGTGTTGTAAATATGTATTTTTTTCTTTTATCATATGCTGGGAAAAACTTTTAGGAGCATAGTTTACACCTCTAGGGTTTAATGCTTTTTTGAGGTTCTTTGGGGATGCCTAGAGTCACGAGGTTCAAATTAGCCAATTGGCTATTGATGTTGAAAAAGTTTTAGAGGCATTAGATTCCACAATCCATCTATAGCACAATCCAACCTATCTTAAGACCTAAACTCAAAGTGACCATAGCATTATAACTTCTTTTTCTCAAGTTTGACTATGAAGACAAATATTTTCATTAAATATTTATATATATTAGAAAACATGCACCAAATTCAACCAAGTTTTGCACATAGCATCTATAGGATGCTATAAATTTTTTGTAAGTTTGGGGAAAACCAATCATATCTCTATAACTTCATTTTTAGAAGCATTTTTTTTCTTTAAAGTGGGTTGGGTAAAACATATGTTACTTCAAATATTAGAGCATCAGGCACTATTTTTGGACATATTTAGACATTTCAATGATACATATATGTATCATATGATACATATATGTATGTTTAAGTAAGAAATGGATGGTTCCAATGTGCATTAGAAGCATTTACAAGAGTAATCCATCGGCGGAAGCTCCAGGAGATATATGCAAGTTCATCCCTAGTCAACTTTATTAAGTAAACAAGTTTGGAGCTTGAGACTATTTCATTAAATTTTGATGTTTTTTAATGCTTTTTTGAGCTACTTTCATGGTAGAAATATGATAATACAAGTCTTATGATTTTGTACCATTAGTGTGTAGTAGTGTGTTCCTCAGCTTATCCTTTATCCGGTTGATATTTCTTCAATAGGAACTAAGATGGTTGGAAAAAATATGATAATAGTGTAATTTTTTCAAAAAGTATACCTATTTTCTTAAATGTCTTACCTTTTATAAATTATGCCACAATCTATTGTGTTTTTTGCTTGCTAATATTGCATATCCCGCTATTCACACAACATAATTCTTTTGCCTATCATCCATAATTATTTTTCTTATTCACAACAAAATTCTTTTGCATATCATCCACAATATATTAAGTAAAAAAAAAAAATCTACTTTTTTCATTAATGGCCTCCTTTGGTACTATTGTCTTGAGCTCGATTTATGTTAAGATTATATTACTAAGGTAAGTGAAATTGCGATGGGTAAGCTTTTGCTAGCCCTCCTCTAACATCAAACCTTTGATGTAATGGCATGCTTGGAGAAGTCAAAATCCAAACTACCATAACCCTACTTGCTTCATTCCTATTATACTTCTCTATCACCTCTCCACTTAGCCCTAACATTTTTTGGAGTCCGTTCATTAAAAAACTTGGATGGAGTACTCATCTTAAACATAATTTCTTGATTGTCTCCATGTTATATAGAGCTTTTTCCTTGCTTCATTTCACTTAACTTATAACATTAGTGTGTGGTTATCCTCAACCTCTCGATGTGCTTATATGGCAAATACTTATAGTATCACTTTTGGGATTTTTCTTATAGTATCACTTTTGGGATTTTTCTTTTAATGATTGTAATAAATAGTATCACTTTTGGGATTTTTCTTATAGTATCACTTTTGGGATTTTTCTTTTAATGATTGTAATAAATAGTATCAGGGGGGCGCATTCGGCCCACCCATTGTAGGCCAGTACGTTGGCCACCATGCTCCCCTTAATCTTGTTTTACTCCATGACATTTGAAATATAGGGTCCACCCACCTAGGGAGTTTGACACAACCCGGAGGCAGCTTTACATGAGGGCCTCTAACCAGCGAGCATGATGTACCCTCAAGAAGCTGCTTCCCATGACCTCCTCTAAGCCAAACCAGAGGACCCAATTCAAGGCTGATCATACCCTGGACTCACTTCTTTCTATGATGAGTACGAACTTCCTTGCTCCCCTCGTTAATCTTGTTGCTCGAGTCTGGTTCTAATCCTTATTATTAGTCTTAATACAGATTCTTTGAGTGTAAGACCCCTACTCTGTCATTCTCATCTAAATGTACAATGGAAGGGTAGAGTGCTTACATTAATCCAAATGTCTAAGCTCATCTTAATCCAAGCATTAATAGCTTACATTAATCCTAATGTCTAATCTTATCTTAATCTAAGCATTCAAGCTTAATCAGTTACCCAAAGAGAGCTAAGATCTATCCACGTATTCAAGCTTAACCATTTACCCAAGAGAGCTAAGATCTATCCAAGAATTCAAGCTTAACCATTTACCCAAGAGAGCTAAGATATATTTATTAAAAAAATGAGAAACCTTTCTTATAAGCATGAAGGTCAAGCCTATGGATCTTATATGAGACCTCCAACCCCCCATACTAATCATGCTTAATCATAAAGGCAAGCTTAAGCTATCATCACATAAGCAAACCCAACACTAACCCCCATAAAATCTTTAGTTAAGCCTATGGATCCCATATGAGAGCTCCAACCCCCTACATTAATCATGGTGGTTAATCACATAAATGCACGCTTAAGCTATCATCACATTTAAGCAAAGCCAACACTAATGTATATTAAATCAAGTAAAGAAAATGAGCACAAGTGGAGGCCAAAAATTGTACAAATTTCAAGCTTGCTTATGAAGTGATTAAAACACTAATCATCCTTAGCAAGAGCCTAATAATGGACATGGGGTGGTTAGCAATCAAGAGGAGAGGTTAATGCAACTTACTTTGAGTGATTTAATGAAGATAAGATCTTGGTCCAAGCTTTCAAAAGAAATCGATTAGTAGAGCTAGATTATGCATTTTCTTTAGGCTAATATCATTTTATAAGCAAGTACTAAATGCCTAGAGGTCACCACACCTTTACTACTTCACGTGATATCCACCACACCTTTACTACTTCACATGAGGGAGTATTAACTACTAAAATGTTTTTCAAGCATGTGGCCTCATTCTAGAATCCTCCCAACTCCTACTTAATGTGCAACAAGGTTTTCACATGGCTCCCACTAGACTCCAAGGTTGACTTCTCATATTTTTGCATTGAGGCCTATAACCCTTTCAATTCATTTAGATTTCTAGTGCTCCCTTTTAGCCTTAGATTTACACTATTTTTTTTGGCCATGGTCGATTTAATCGGGTATGACATATAGGGCGGCCCAGTAAAAAAACTTCTCTCATATGAACCTTCTCACTTGGTCTAATCATTGGATTTTCTTTACATACTACCCTTATAGAAATTCTTAAAATATTCGGGTGAACCTTCTCTCACTTGGGCTAGTTAGGGGCTTTTCTTTACATTTTCTACATTTAAAGAAATTCCTAAAATATTTGGGTGAACATTCTTTCATTTGGGCTAGTTAGGGGGTTTTCTTTACATTCTACCCTTATAGAAATTCCTAAAATATTCTTATGAACCTTCTCTCACTTGGGCCAATAAGAGGGTTTTGTTTATATTCTACCCTTATAAAAAGTCTCCAAATATTCAGATGATAAATTTTGAGATCTTATTCAGCTATATTCGTGCTTCGAATGAATATTTCTAAAGATCTTTGCCGATTAGACTAACGTCGGAGTTTTATGCCATACAACCATTTCTCGCCATCATCTACTAGGGATAGGGCTTTAGAGCAACAACATGGGGCTTTGATTCTAGCTCTGGGCTCTATAGTTACAGGCCATGGCAGTGGATAAATGGCTCTATGGCCACATATAGCTTAGATTATGTAGGCATGGTCTAAAAAATGGCTCAAGGTTCATATCGTTTCAAAAGTTACCAAGAAATGACCCATGGGCCATATCTCTTCCAAAGGTGGGTGGCTCAAGGAATTGAGATATGGCTATGTAGCCATATCTTTTATGGATATCACCCTATAGAAATATCTCCTCTTAATCTAGTTTGGGTTATGTCTTCAGAGCCACAACATGGGCTCTAAGTCTAGCTTAGAGCATTAGAGGTAGGTAATGCATGGCATTGAGATATGAAAATAGAGCCTTATGGTTTTGAGGTATGGCCCAAGGGCCATTTCTCCCTTTTCTCTAATGACTTGGATGAGATTTTTGCATTCTTCAAGGTCATCTCAGGATTCATACCATGATGAGAGGCTTTAGTCGGAGTGGCTTCTTCTTTGAGTGGTAGTTCTACTTCAAATTTAGATTTTCCCCATTTGATAAGCCTCTCCTACGCTAACCTATTAGCCTCTCCTATGCTAACCTACTATCAAAAAATCATTTCTTAGGCTTTCTTCTCTCCTCCCTAGAAGCTTGCAAAGTAGGCCTACTACACTATTTTCTCTACATTTGTAAGCTCTCATCATAGGTATTTTTCAAGTTTCATACCCTCTATATATCTTCAAAAGTCTCTCCTCCCATATATCCATTTTCTTTGCATTAACATACATCTCTACTCTCTTATAGAAGAAAGTTTTCATACTAGTGGCCTTAAGGAAGAGAGAAAAAGACTCCATTACAAGGCTTAGCTTGTACAACATGAATGATAACAATGGCGAGAGTGGACAAAGTTTCAAAAAGAATGCTTGGGTGTTTATGCAACCAAGCTATAGAGGTCCTCAAGAGTTCATGAAAGAGATAATTTAGACCTCCATTGGAAGCGTAAGGTGCTTGGTTTTAAGTAAACCAAAGATCATGGCAAGATTTCAACACGTTTACATATGCCATGACATGTGCCTTCATCCACAAACTAAAAAAAATAAAAGTTTTCAAAGCCATCTAGGTCTATGGGACTCAATTGGTTTTCACATACCCATGTCTTTATGCACTTATTCTATGGTTGTTCACTCCAACAAACTCCCACAACGTTTATTTATAAAAAATTAAAAGATGAGTAGATGTAGCACCTGTTGGGAGATGGTTGGGGCATGAAGGAGGGAGTGCACAAGGGGGATCTATATTCTTAGAGGGTTGTTTTATCTAGTGTTACATTAAATTTTTTTAAATTACACTCATTTTTGAATTTTTTCTTTCATTATGAGCATTGGATGAAGAATAAAGGAGACTGGATCACTTCAATGAAGAGGTACTTTAGAGTTAAAGGTAAAATTGTCACCACATAGCTCCACTAAAATTATACTTCCAAACATGTGTTGGATCTTATCTGATGTTCGAGAGCACTTTATCATGGGTATAGAAGCACTTTATCATGGGTATAGAAGATGTAAGAGATGGAAGTTCCAAGATTTCAGGATGAAAGGTTAGTTGCTTCTTGTCTACATGTTAACTAAATTAACTTGAGTTGTTGCCTCATATTTTTATTTTTATTTTATATAATTTTCCTTATAGATTGGAAGACATATGGAGAAGTTTGTTATGCTTAATTTAGCATGGATAGAAGATCATGTTGAATCACTTAAAGGATAAGGTTTGTAGGAGAAATTAGAGACCTTCTTACATACCAATATCCTTGGTGTTTATAGACAGAGAGGTCGCTATTTACCAAATGTTTTGGTGTTTTATAATCCTTTGGGTCCATCTATGTAATGATTCTTTTTAAAATGTATTCATTTCACAAAAACATGAAGTAATTTGAATAACTAGAAGAGCAACTATTCTTGTATCAAAGAGTCTAAATGCCCCAAGTGCTAAACTGTGTTAATAGAACAAGGTTTTTTTTTCCTAGGGCATCCTATAAAAACCCTCCCCCTCATTTTATATAAAATTTCATCTAGTGCCTTCATTCCCTGTGCTTTATTTGTAGAAATGATCAAACTTCTAAACAATGGAACACACACCCTTTAATCATTTTTGCCACTTTTTAAGGGAAATATAAATTGTTCATTGCCTTCAACCATGATGTAGATATTTCTACCACCATATTATTACACCAAACAAATTTTCAGGTGATGACTCACATCATCCATACATCCATTCACATCAATCCACATTACCCACACATCAATCCACAGCATCCATACATCTATCCACATCAATCCACATCAATCCACATCAATCCATACATCTATCCACATCAATCCACATCATCCATACATCCATTCACGTCAATCCACATTATCCACACATCAACCCACATCATCCATACATCCATCCACATCATCCACATCAATCCACATCATCCATACATCCATGCACATCAATCCACATCATCCATACATCCATTCACGTCAATCCACATTATCCACACATCAATCCACATCATCCATACATCCATCCACATCAATCCACACGTCAATCCACATCATCCATACATCTCGTCACTTCACATACATTAACATCTATCCAGTTTACATCGCATCTTATCACATCCATTTCACATCACATCTCATTCATTCACATCTCGATTCACATGCTAACACATTCATTCACGTCCCTTATCGTTCATTCACATCCCAATTCACATGCTAACACATTCATTCACATCCTATATCATTCATTCACATCCTGATTCACATGCTGGCACATTCATTCACATCCTATATCATTCATTCACATCCTATATCATTCATTCACATCCCAATTCACATGCTAACACATTCATTCACATCCTATATCATTTATTCACATCCCGATTCACATCCTATATCATTCATTTACATCCAGATTCACATCCTATATCATTTATTCACATCCCGATTCACATCCTATATCATTCATTTACATCCTGATTCACATGATATCACATCTCATGTATTCATTCATATTTATCTGATTCACATCACATCTATTTACCTCTCATTCTCTATTCATTCTCATCTATCTGATTCATATCACATCTTATCACATCTATTTATAGAATGTAAGAGAATTCTTATTTTTGATATAAAGATTCTTTACGCATCTATTTATGCATAAGAACAACTTCAGTGGGAAATAACACTTTTATAAAAATCCGTTTATACATCTATTTATGCATAAATTCAATTTTAAGGAGAATAACACTTTCGAAATAAAAATAAATCTTTTATGCATCTTTCTATGCATAAATTCAATTTTAATGAGAATAACTCTTTTGAAATAAAAATAAATTTCCTTATGCATCTTTCTATGCATAAAATCAAAATTGATGAGAATAACTCTTTTGAAATAAAAACAAATTTCTTTATACATCTTTCTATGCATAAAATCAAAATTGATGAGAATAACTCTTTTGAAATAAAAATAAATTTCTTTATGCATCATAAAATCAAAATTTGATGAAAGTAACACTTTTATAATAAAAAAATTCTTTTATGCATCTATTTATGCATAAATTCAATTTTAATGAAAGTAACACTTTTATAATAATTTTTTTTAATGCATCTATTTATGCATAAAAATCAATTTGGATGAAAGTAACACTTTTATAATCAAAATTTTTCCAATATGCATCTTTCTATGCTTAGAAATTAATTCTAATGAAAATAACACTTTTATAATAAAAATATTTCTAATATGCTTTTTTCTATGCATAGAATAAAAATAACACTTTTAGAATACACAAGCGGTGGGGATTACTCTTTTTGAATAATAAAAAGATAAAACTTACTTCACCAAATTTAAGAAAATTTTGCCATAACCTCCTTTGTATGGTTGACCATTTTTTAAATATTTCACTCTAAAATTTACTAGAAATTATCCAAGATGATTTAAATCATTCTAATCTAATCAATTTCCACTTTATTAAGAGTAAACATTATGAAAATTTTAATTCCATCAATTTGATTACACATCTAGGATAAAGAAAGGCTGAATTCAATAATGAAGAGAAGGGGAAAGGCTTTTGTAGCAAGGCATAACATCCATTTTCATTTTAAAGAAAGCAAAAACCATAAAACCATAAAATAGAATAAGAAAAAGTAGAATTTCTAACTTACTAGGAGTTTTGTGAGCTTTCCTTTGGCTTGATGGTTTGAGGGATCTACTCTTGTTTGCAACAAGAGTGGCCACCAATTCTTTTGAAGAGGAAATGGTCAAAAACAAATGAATTATCAATGAATTCACTGTTTTTGGCTATGGGGAGGAGTAGAGTAATAGTGCATAAAACACTATTAACCATTTACAAAGGGGGAGGCTTCATTTATAGGAAAAAGTGAGCCTCTAACCAAGCAAACTGATTTTAGAATTTTCCACATCAGTTTGGTCAATTTTTGACCATTTTTTGGTCAGTTGTTTAACTTACTTTTTGGATCTAGTTGGAGCAGCAGAGATGAAAATATCTCATTATTTGTGAGTTTAAAACTCAACCACACGTGAAATAGGCGCCTCCTTCATGACGGGAATTCCCCACACTGAGGTGTCAAAAATGCATCATTTCTTCTAAATATCTCTTCTTTTTTAACTAATAACCTTGTCCATAGTCAACTCTTCATCTTATGTGAGCATTTACTCATTTTTGGGGGATTTTCTTTTATTCTTACATTTATCTCTTCCCTACATTTGGATTAATCTAATTGGTCCATAGGAACCTTAATTCAAAAATTTCAAAAAATCTGGACCCTTAGACTAAGGTCCTTTTTACTTGATTTCATTTTTTTCCAATTGCACATTGAAAATTTCTTTTTGAATATCTGTTTCGAGGGAAACCATTTTAGACACTAGGAGGATTTTTATATCTAAAAATATCTCAATTTTGAATTACATCCCTCTAGACATTTTCTCTCTCTAGGCCAAAACAAGGTAAAACAGGATCTTTCTTTTATTTCAGAGGGGAATAATTATAAGATCAGAAGGGGAGGTTCTTACACCTGCACACTTCAAAAGCCGGCGGAGGGAGGAATCTTACATTCTCTCTCCTCACAAAGTGACAGTGCACCTCAATGTGCTTTGTTATAGCATGGTATACTGGGTTAATGACCAACTATATGCTACTCATGTTGTTAAAATAAATGATAACTGCCATATTCATGGGCTCACCCATATCACCAAGTAGCTTTTGAAACCAAGCTACCATAGTAGCACCCCTGTATGCCTCTGTACTCGACAAGACAATTGTTGGCTACTTCTTATTGCTCTAACTCACAATAGCACTTCCCAAATGAGAACATAAAACTGCTGGTAGATCTCCTTTCTGCAACACTACCAACCCAATCCACATATGTGTATCCATGTATATGTATCTCTATACCAGTCTCATAGAAAAGTCCACAATCAACTGTGGACTTTATGTACCTGAGAAACCGTCTAGCTTCATTCAAGTGTGACTTCCTAGGGTTTTGCATAAACCGACTCACAAGTCCAACAGCTAACTGGCCTAGTAATGGTCATGTAGCTTCATTCAAGTGTGACTTCCTAGGGTTTTGCATAAACCGTCTAGCTTCATTCAAGTGTGACTTCCTAGGGTTTTGCATAAACCGACTCACAAGTCCAACAGCTAACTGGCCTAGTAATGGTCATGTAGATCAAGCTACCCACTATGCACCTATATGTAGTGGGGTCCTCCAAAAGCTCACCTATATCTACGAAAAGCTTTGTGTTATGCTCCAATGGCACTGAAATAGGCTTACAGCCTGTCATACCATACTTGGACAACATGTCAAAGCCATATTTCCTCTGCAATAACAAAAGGCCATGAGGTGATCTCACCACCTCTATGCCCAAAAAATATCACAGCTCACCCAAATCCTTCACCTCAAACTTTTGCTTCAAAAGTCTCCTGACATCCTATATGTCAATATCACTATCACTAGTGTGATAATCAAGTCATCCACATAAATAACTAATAGCATGATCCCTCTATCTGCCTTTTTCACAACATAAAGTGAAAAATCTACATTGGATATCTGAAATCCAATGGTAACAAGATACTCCCCGATCTTGTTTGACCATGCTCTAGGTACCTGCTTTCAAGCCATATAAGGCTTTGCATAACTTACATACAAAATCTAGGTGTGCATCACTCTCATAACATGGTGGCTACATCATGTAAAGTTGTTCTTGCAAATCACCATGCAAGAAGGCATTCTTTACATCCATCTGATGTAAAGACCAACCCTCTGTAGCCATAGCAATGATGGCTCTCACGGTTGTTATTCTTGCAACTGGGGGCTGAATGTCTCTTCATAGTCAATGCCATAAGCTTGCGCATAGCCTTTGGCCACCAATCTTGCCTTATACCTGCTCATTGAACCATCAGCTTTATGCTTGACTTTATACACCCACTTATATACAATTGCCTTCTTTTCCTTAGGTAAAGGCACTAACCCCATGTTGCATTTAAATCCAATGCTGCCATCTCCTCATTCATGGCATCTTCCCATTTCTTATTTCCAAGTGCCTGCTCAAAATAAGTGGGCTTTAAATCTTGTATTGCTTTAACCATGTAAGCATAATGATGGATTGTATATCTATCATATCACAACCTGTCTGACCCTCCTCGTAGACGTGCATACACTTGGATCACTACCAGGTGTCCTCAAAACAGCCTTTGTTCTCCTTACACCAAGAGTAACCATCGATAGAATGCCAAGCTCCTCATCAAGCCTTGCTCAGAGCTGCCTAGAATTACCATCCACATATGAGTGACCTGTTGATAGATCAGGCCACAAAAGGTTGATCTACATTTTCTTTCCCTCAACGTGATACATGTGTACCTACATCTATCTTCGAACAGCCTAACATTGGATCGACTACTAAAGGACTCTCCAGGTCCACTAAGCACCTACTATGATTACTGCTCTACATGTGGTGCAACATCAACACTTCTTACATCTGCATCTTCTATTGCCTTCACTACTAGTGCATACCAGCTACTTATCTCGTCAAAGACCATCTCTATTTACTTGCCTAGATCACGAGTGGTAGGGTTATAACATTTATAACCTTTCTGCTCCATAGCATAACCAATAAAGATGCATTTCTCTGCCTTTGGATCAAGTTTGTTCTCAGTTCTTCAGGAACATGCACATATGCAATACACCCAAACACTTTCAAGTAAGGCACATCCGGTCTTATGCTAGTAAACTTTTGTTCAAGCGTCATACCATGAACAGCTGTAGTGGGTGCCCTATTCATAATGTACACAGCAGTTGCTACTGTTTCTGCCTAAAAATAATGTGGCATATTCTTTTCACCATCAAGGCACGTGCCACTTTTGCAATGTACCTGTTTTTTCTTTCCGTCTCCCAACACTATTCTATTGTGGAGTGTCCATGCATGTAAACTGTCTCTTGATTCCCTGCTTCCTCAGAAAATCACTGAACTCATCGGAGAAATATTCTCTCCCACCATCTAATCTGAGGCATTTTATTTGCCTGCCTTTTTCCTTCTCGATCAAGGCTTTAAATCTTTGAAAGTGAGCAAACACCTCACTTTTCTCTTTCATGAAATAAACCCACACTTTCCTAGTGTGGTCAATCAATGAATGTAATATAGTACCTCTATGCTATTTGCATTCTAATTTCTTTGCCAACCACCTTAACCTCTTTGGCTCCCCCTACCTCTAGGTTGGCCTCTTCCATGTGTGTATGATTGTTGCCACAAATCATTGGATTGTTGTTGTCTAGAATTTTGATTTCTTTGTTGGCCACCACCTTGGCCGCCTCGACCATGAACTCTACCTCTGCCTCTAGCTGAAGTAGAGTAAAAGGCATGTTCCAATGTGTTCTTGGTTTGTGAAAAAGAGTCCTTACGTAGTGATTTTTCCTCTATTATCAGCATAGACACCAAGCCTTGATCCCTGACTGCAATGGAGGTCTTGAATGGCTTGTACTCTTTGCCAAGTCCATTCAAACAATAGACACTCACCAAATCATCATCTTCCCACTGATACATTGATGGACCCAAGGGATTTAACAATTCTCTTGATATTTAAAGCATACTCATTGATAGACATGCTTTTCTTTTCCACAATATGCAGCTCTTGCTTTAGCTGCAATTTCCTTGCCTTTGTGTTGGTCTAGAACATCTACACCAGATTCTGCCACGCAACTGCTGGAGTGTTGGCATCCTGTATGTATTCTATCATCGTGTCTGTGACATTAATTGAAAGCCAATGCATGACTTTCCTTGCACCTTGATTCCAATCCTTGAATGCCTTTATATCTGCTGGAGTGGCATTCTCTTCATCCTACTCAGGAGGCTCCTCATTGTCTCCTCGACATAGTCTCAAAATCCTTTACCCATAAGGAAAGTGGTCATTATGAACTTCCAGGCATGGAAGCTATTCTTGTCCAACTTCTCACTGACAATCTGATTGATTTCGTTAGACATTTTTCCTACAATAGTCAAAAAATTACAATAGAAATTTATGTATGAAACCTATAACACAACAATATCTTCTATGAGACTACTACATCGATACTTCAACACAACCTGTAGGTCACCAGATCTGACCAAAGTACATGTACATACACCTAATGTCAACAATGCATGTGCAAACATTGTCTGCACTCCCAAAATGCACTGTTTCACTGCAATAACCAGATTTTGACCAAAGACAGTTCTCAACAAGATCTTTCGAAGCTGCTGCAGTGACAAAACGGAGACCGAGACACGCCCGTAACGCAATTCTAGTCACAAAACTTCAGTACAAAGTACTATGTACCATATACGCATCTCCAAGCCTATGAAGATAGCTCCTCAATTAGAGATCTGTAGCTCCTAGAGATACCAAGGGGTGTTGTACCTAAATCAAGAAGGGAAAGAGATGATGATGCTCTTACTCGTGTATCGCTTCCTTTCTTACTTGTTCTTGCCCCTTACTTGTCACCTTAGCTCTCACACAAACTAGAGCTCTGATACCATAAAGAGAATGTGGGGGGGGGGAGAGAGAGAGCTTGAGTTCATTGTTTGCAAGAAAACACACACACACACACACACACACACACACACACACACACACGAGAGTGCAAGACACAAGAGAGATGGATGGCTGAATTTTCTTCTATATTCATCTCTTATCTAGAACCATATAACTAAAAGATAAGAGTACATACATAAAGAGAGATGAATGGCTGAATTTTCTTCTATCTTCATCTCTTCTCTACAACCATATAACTAAAAGATAAGAGTACATACATAAAGGGAAAGTACTCTCCTACAACAACGTACAAAGTAGCCATTCTATCATGTGAACTCAACTATATGAGCTGGTGCTATAACTATGCCATAACTCTAGTACTCCAAAGTGGTTGTCACATAGCCTGTCATCCACTGACAGTATATCGACCATAATCCCACCAACAACCATGACAGGGACATAAGTGTGGAGGCTATCGCCCTGGTGGGGCTCTAAGACTTGGAAGAGAAGAAACTCCTCTCCATCTACCAATACAGACCTAAGTGTACTTAGTGATAACTCGGGCATATATGGTGCTGCCCCTATCTCATCGGCCTCATCTCGTGGGTGCATCCACATCCACCATTGCTCCATTCCGCCTGATGACCCTTCTCCACTGGCTTGTGAGGTTATACCTTCAGCTTTTTCTACCTCTTCGTGTTCTCAAAGAAGAACCAAGGCCAGAGCTTACTCCGCCACTTGATCAAGGAGCTCAGGATTTGGATCTACCTTCTTTCCCTTAACTAAATCGACCAGGGCAACGTCATTGACTCAACCTCATCATCTAACTCTTGTTCATTCAACATGAGAATGAATGTTGAGATCCATGAAAAAAATTTGCTGCCAATGTTTCCCTTAGGGCAGCCATTTCCTAAGTGGAAAGCACCTTGAAGTGCCCATATTCTTGCATGGCTTGTTGGTACCTACACAATCTCTTAGGATAGTTTGCATCAGTTTTGTTGATTTAGCGTAGAAGCTCATAAGGGACCCAAAGAGTGGAAGCTTACAAGGGACCCAAAGACTGTTACTGTCAGGGATGATCATAGCAAAGGGCTTCATGTATGTTTCCATGTACTCCAAGGTCTCCTTGTAGTCCTGTTCAGCAAGGATGATACTTGCGTCGAAGTCAATGGTGCAAGAGAAAATGTGAAATAGCTCTTGCTGGTGGCCAGCCCACTCAGTCCTCTCTAGGAATGCAAGAAAGTTCTCATATGCGATGGAATGATCCATTAGGATCGTGATGAGAGTGTAAGCCAAGCTGTAGTAGGGAATGTATGCTAGCAAAGTGCGTGCGAGTGCTAGTGATATAAATGACAAAAATGAGGGAGATTCCCTATTTATAGAAAAAATTAGGGTTTGGAATCTACAATTTCACACTTATAAAAAAGGGGCCAACTACCCAAAATACCTTATTAAACGTAGTCATTTTAATTCCAATACTTAATCCAAGTAATATATTTAATCAAACGTATCCAAGTAATAATTTTGTACAAACTTATCCAAATTGAACCTATTTTGATCATTCAAGCTTGATCCAAATAGTTCATGCCATTCCTTACATATCAACCAAAGTTGGATTACAAAAAAAAATAAACAATGACATTACCCACTTACACTCCTAATTGTAATTCCACACCCTCGTCCCTCCAAGAATCATGAACCATGAAATACTTCTCCATATGTCTCCCAGTCTACACAAACACACATGATCAAATATCATTAAAGCATGGATGGCTAAGAAAAATCAACTAAAAAATTAATGAGGAAAAAGCTAATACCCTTTGACGTTCTATCTTGAAGCTTGCATCTTGTACTTTCTCAAATCCCATGACTAGTAGATGTTCTCGAACGTCTACTAAGCTCCATTCTTTGCTAGCATTGACAAGCAAGGTCAATGGTGCCATTGGGTAGTTTGATTGGTAGTTCTATGGGTGAGTCAACACCCTCGATTGCAATGGTATCCACTCCCATTTCTCTTCATCCATCGCTTGTAAAAGAATTGGATGTATAAATTTGAGCATGCTTTCAAGTATCGAAGTGTGATACTTGAAATCACAACTCTGTAAGAATATACATCTCCCTTATGCACCCCTTCCACCATATCCCATGCATTACCAAATAAACTATTTATCTGCTTAGATTGCAATTTCTTGCAAATGGGCATTGCTAGAGTGGCTTGTGGAAAGAGCTCACAAAACACGTGCATAAAAGATGAATGGGAGCATACCAACCACCAAGACCTACTGATCAAGAGGGCTTTGCAAATTTTAAAGAGGATTGGATATCACTATCATCTTTTGTTTGAAGGCATCTACACTCCATTTGTCTGGGATTGGCCACTCAATATTGCCTAATGAGGAAAATGGAATCTTTTCAAGTCTTCCATAGTCTTTAGGCCTAGAGGGAACTATGTAAAAGTGTGTGAAAAAGAATATTCTACTGCCAAGAAGTGTCCTAGGGTTCTTGTTAGGAAATATAACCTCACCTATGGTGGAATGGAAAGCTTTGAAGGTCCCTGTTATGCTCTTCAATGGCTGTTCCTCTATGTTACTTTGATGGGAATATGTATGCATACACAAAACCACCAAAAAAACAAGTGAACAACAAGGGTATAAAAAAGTTATTTAAATAAAACCACATTAGTAACAAAACACAAGAAATTACAAGGAAACTTGGTTTTTGCCTTTTGAGGAGGAAGATGAATGTTTGAAGCCATGTAGACATGTTGAACCACTACCACCATGCCTTTATTTTGAGTTTTCTTGAAAGCTAGCATCCCTTCCAATGATGTTACAAAACACCACAAGCTTTGACTTTGTGTGGCCCTCTTGAGCTCGGCTGTAAGTAAACCCAATCATTAACCTTGAATCTCTCTCCAACCCACATACCTTGATCATTCCTAGAGTTGTTAAGAACATACTCAGAGATGGAAACACTAGGTCTCCTATTCAATGTTTCCATGGCTGAGAACTTGCCTACAAGAGGATAAAGTGGCTGAAGTGGGATTAGAGGAGGAATAGGGAGGTTAGAAGGTTGTTAGAGGATTAGACAAGATCTTAGAGAGCCATTAAACCTTGCAGCAAGATCTACAAGTGGTTAGAGAGAGATTAAAGAGGTTATAGAAAGATTAGTAGAGATATGGAAGCTTGCAAGAGGGTTAGGAACTTGCTCCATGATTAAGGAGAGATTAAAGACACACAAGAGGATTGGAGAGAGATTACAAGCTTAGAAAACAAAGATTAGAAAGAGATTAGAAGGCTGCAGTCACAAGATTAGAGAGGAATTAGAGAGGATGAAGAGCTATAAAAGGAAGAGAGATGGATGGTTGGTAGATGGCATATGTGCCTATCATATGCAAAAACGAGTTAGGGGGATGTCCAAGAACGAGTTAGGAGGCGACAAATTTGAACAGGGTTGCTATATAAATATGAAGATATCATAGCATGAATTAGCAACCGTTTATTTAAAACAACACAAAAATATTAAATTTGTGTTTTGTAAAACAAATAATATGTACATGAAGTCGACAAATGATATCATGGTATGGACTGAGTAGCCTACTCCTCCTATAAGTTTCAAGGCAGCCTTCAATGACTACACCGATTATGTCTGAGAGTCAGTCTAACTCTTGCGAGCATCCATGGAAACTACCACTCACGATTGTAATGAATGGGAAGAAAGAGAGAAGAGCAAGACACGGAGATCTACCATAGCTATTCTCTTCATCAGTTGAGTTTTTCCGTTGGGAGAAAAATTCCTGGGCTTTTGTGGTCACTCATGGTGGTAGTAGCAATTTGTTGGGTGGCACAAGGTTTGACAATGGACTAAAACCAAAGCCATGCCTCAAGGCTCACACAGTTGTCCCGTTTATGCTCCATCATAAGTTGTAAAGGAAGTCAACTGATGTTTTCTTTGTCTGCCTTTTACTAGAGCTTTGATCTTTGTGTGTTCTTGGTCGCTAGTTTCTTGTGTAGCCTTAAGCTTAGCTTAAAGCTTCTCTTTGTCATGCAGAGGCTTTATAAGGACAATTTGTTGTCTTTCTCTAAGGTGGCTTTGATCTAACTATTCTCCTCTTGCACCCTCACTTGGAGGAGAGTTGGTTTCTCTCTCATAGAAGTGAGCTTTAGCAATAATCACTAAGGTTAGGGTTGCATGCATTAGGGGCTTATTAGCTTGACATTTTTTGGTTTAAAATTCTATAGCTTAGATTCAACTGATATTATATAGCTTAGAAGTGAGCTTTAGCAATAATCACTATAAGGTTAGGGTTGCATGCATTAGGGGCTTATTAGCTTGACATTTTTTGGTTTAAAATTCTATAGCTTAGATTCAACTGATAAAGCCCATAAAGAACTACTAGAAAGTACATAGCAGTATCTCCACCTCCCAAGGCCATCCAAGCTCATCTCGAACCTCATTTGGGCTCCACAATGTTGAGACATATTGTCCTACAGTAACATTTGCTTATCCCAGTGTGTCTTCTTTTCTGGCTAACCATCCACACACCTATATGTAGCCTATTTGGTAGTGTGCTAGACCTACCATTACCATCATGCCACTAATGCCACCATTTGGTGTGTAAATCACGCCTGTGTCAAGTTGCTCAACCATGGCTTATCCTCATAATGGGGGCCTTACAAAACATGAGACAACAAAACCGATTACAAAATAGAGTGAGGATGGACATTGATATCCAACATGATTGCAGTGTAATCTCTCTCTCTCTCTCTCTCTCTCTCTCTCTCTCAGAGTCTTCTCTTTGACATCTAAACATTCCTCTGGTTCTAATTCCACCTACCCTTAAACTAGCATAGTAATTTGCTCACTCTTTGGGATGTCTTGGATCTAGAATATACTTTTACAAAGTGACATGTACAAAGTGACATGAAAAACATTGTGGATCTAAAGGTATGGGGGGAGATAATTTCTTGTACTTTCCCCAATGAGAGAGAAATCCTCTTGGGTTGTACACAAAGACCATATCGATTTCTTTAAAGAACTACTAGAAAGTGCAAAGCAGTATAACCGCCTCCCAAGGCCACCATCCAAGCTCATCTCAGACCTCATTTGGGCTCCACAATGCTAAGACATGGTGTCCTAGAGTAATGTTTCCTTACCCTCATGCGTATTCTTTTTGGCTAACCATCCACACAAACCATCTTCACACCTACACATAGCCTATTTGGTAGTGTGCTAGACCTACCATTACTATCATCCCACTAAGGTCACCATTTGGTGTGTAAATCAGGTCTATGTGTCAAGTTGCTCAACCGTGGCTTCTCCTCATACTTGGGGGCCTTACAAAACATGAGGCAACTAAACCCATTAAAAAATAAAGTGAGGATGGACATTGATTTTCAACATATAGGCCTTTCGACCTGCAGTGTAATCTCTCTCTCTCTCTCTCTCTCTCTCTCTCTCTCTCTCTCTCTCTAGGACATGAAGGTTTGAGGGGACCCTTACATTGGTTTTATCAAGAGTTCTACCCTCATGATGATTGTTGCATAGTTGTAGGAGGAGAAGGAAGAGCTATAAAAGGAAGAGAGATGGATGGCTGGTGGATGACCTACGTGCCTATCATAGTTAGGGGGCTGCCCCAAGAACGAGTAAGGAGGCAACAAATTTGAACAGGGTTGCTATATAAATATGAAGACATCTTAGCATATGAATTAGCAGCCGTTTATTTAAAACAATACAAAAATATTAGATTTGTGTGATGTACAACAAAGAAATATGTATATGAAGTTGACAAATGATGTCATGGTGGACTGACTAGCTAGTAACTACTATCCTTAAAGTTTCAACGCCGCCTTCAATGACTTTGAGGCTACATTGATTATGTCTATTTTCTTTTTACTAATTGTTTGTGCAAATATAGAGTCATATCTTACATTTATCAAAGGTAATTGAGTGATAAAATCCAAGCTTATGCATTCCCATGTCATCTCTAGAATATCTAAGGTAATTGAGTGATAAAATCCAAGCTTATGCATTCCCATGTCATCTCTAGAATATCTAAGGAATGTAATTTTCCTAGCATTTTCACTCTCTCCACCTTAATCCTCTAGCATGTTAAGAATTGGTGGATATGATGGAGTACATCCTTACTTAATCTAGGCCAAAAGAAACTCATCTTGATCGTGATAAATGTCTTCACATAACCAAGATGTCCTGTGATAGAGGTATCATGAGCCACAATCGAGATTCTCTTTCTAGGTTCCCCTTCCTTAGGAATACATATGCGGTTATTAAAATAAAAACAATCGTCTTTGATTTTGTGACCCTAGACTTTTCTAAGTTCTTGAGAGATCTTGCTTCCCTACTTTAGCAAAGCAATGGTACGAGTCAAGAACTCATATGCCTCGATCTTCTCCTTGATTTCCACAAGTATGAACATGCTTTTTTGTGATCGACAACATTCTTAGAGTAGACTAAGATGTCATCTAAAAACACACCAATAAAATCATCTAGATATTCCTTGAAAATTTCTTACATCAGCAGGGTAGTCGATTAAAAGTAACAAAAGGGATTTTGTCGAACCAAAGGGCATCACCATGAACTCGTAATATCTGTTAGTTGTATTAAAGGTAGTCTTTGGAATTTCTTACTCCTTTCATCCTGATTTGATAGTACCTTGATTTCAAATTGATCTTGGTAAACATTTAAGTTTCATACAAACAATCTATACAAACAATCTAAGAGTTCATGTATCCTGGGGATATGATATTTATTCTTAATGGTTAACTCATTTAACCTCATGTAATCGATGCATAACCTTAGGGTTCCATCTTTCTTTCTTTAAAAAAGTATTGGTGCACCTCATGGAGATACACTTGGCTGGACAAAACTATGTTCTAAAAGTTCTCAATTATTTCTGGAGTTCAATAGTCTTTGGAGCAGTCGCCATATTAGCTTGCTTAGTAGTTGGCTAGGCTCTAGGTATTAACTTAATATCATGATCCACTTCCCATACTGGGGGCATTTGTGTTTTCTATTTAAGGAATATATCAACATATTTACACAACTGCAACCTTACCAATAGGGTTAATCTTGACAACATAGATTGTCTACTTTTTCTAAGTCTCTTTAATAATCTGGATGCTTTCATAAGTTGCAAAGTTGGAACTCCTACTACTCCAATCCCTTGTACTTCATTATTGTGAAGATCCATGAAGTAAATAGTTCCCTTGTGACAACAATGAATGTCAGCCTAATTCCGAGTGAGAGCCATTCTATTTTGAGAAGTACCCCATCATAAAGACCTATTAAGGCTAAGAATTTGAATTTCCACTCAAATAAGTTTCCATCTAAAGAGAGAATTGTAACATGCCCATCTTCAATAATAATATATGTCCATTTAATAGATGAAGTCGACACACGCATATCGAGGTCATGCCCCAAAAAAAGGGGTCTGTCCCAAAAAGATACCTCCTTAGGAAGCATGCATCAAAGGACCTTACCTTGGACCGTACACATCCCAGAGCACCCCCACACGAACCAAAAACTGGCTGCCCTAGGGTATGGTCTCCACTAGCACAGCAGCCACGTGGACACCCATGCGACCACTGCCCTGGAAGGTACATGCGTATCCCACCTTTGGCCCGCTTTACAGGCACCACTCTTTCTACAGGCCCATGCAACCACCACAGACCAACGTACTTTCACAGTACACCATCCTTTCCACCCCTCTTTGCTCTCTTACCTATATCAGATCCTATATAAACCCCCCCAATCCCAGCACCCTCTCTATGCCTAGCAGCTACCTCTGTGCGTGGAGGCTCTCCTCGATGGCTCTCTACAGCCATGCTCTGTTCAATAGTCCTATCCAACCAAGCTATCTCCAACAAGCCTCTCCAACCAAGCTCTCACAGCCAGCCCTCTTCTTATCTTGTGGCGGGGGTGCTCTACACTGCTCTCCCCCCTGTGAATAGACTTAAGGGGAGAACCCTTCTCCTCCCCCCAATCTTTTGGTTTAGTTCTTAGCTAGCCCTTGCTCTTAGCTTAAGGACACTCTACTTTTTGCTCCCCCATATAAAGAGACTTAAGCAAGCACACTTTTGCTCTAAGAGGTGGTTTCCACACAGGTGAGTCTTTTGCTCATAAAGTGAGCAAACAGACTCCAAATTGCAATCCGTCTAGAGATTTGAGATTGCGATTACGCGAGCTATGAGAGAGTGGATAGTATGTCTCCTTATCAAAGACACCAAAACGTGAAAGTGGGCACGACAAAACGACACAAGAGGGAATACTAACATGGCCCCAACTCTTCCCTTCGAAGTCCCTCATGGAGGAAATGACCAAGTTAACTTAAAACATCATTTAAAAGGAGGTTTTTGGATTAACCTTTGATGTTAGAATTAATTAAGATGCTATATTTTGGGATTAATCTTTGATGTTTTGAAAATATCAAATTTCTTGTAGAATTGTTACTTTGTCGAAAAGTAAATTTGGTTTCTCTGTCACGCAAGCATCAAAGCTTATCTTCCCACTTCTTAGACCAGTAACTTCACTTTCCTCTTCAGTGGCTACTTCCAGGATACTTACATTACCAATCTGACCTTGGGGTGGCTGTTGTCCTAGCACTTGAGTCTTTCTCACGTCATCCCACTAATTAACGGCCCTATTGACCTCTTGTCTCTGAATGACAACGTAGACTCCACCTAGTTCTCTCCTTGGTTGCAGACATTGAAGTGCCACATGACCCCTTACCTAATAGTTAAAGCATTGAACCTCATCCATCCTATTCCGTGGCTACCTCTCTCCTGGCTCTCCTGCTGATTTGGCATCTCCTCCCCTCTCCTCACATCTTGTGTGTTTTCTCTTCTAAGTAGCAAAGGAAAGATACAACCTCCCATCATCTTGGGGTAAGGGCAGTGAGGAGAACTGTGACCTCTCTCCATACAGTTAAAACACTGAACATTCATATTTGGTCCTTCTCTTCCCCTACATCTCAAACCATCCACGTCTTCTACCCTAGGGGCAGTTCTGCCTACTTGCAAAAGGCTTAGATTTAGATTCTCCATTTGCTGAGTTAGATGATTGATACCCTGCATGAGTTGATCAGCAACCATTGGGACTACTGGAGCAACTCCTTTTGTTCTTCTCTCCCCGAGCACGGCTGGCCTTCCTTTAGCCTGTACTTTCCTATCCGAATTGAGCCATCATTTGTAACTTCCACTCCTCTCTGGAAATTCTCAAGGCTTCTTCAAAAGTTCCTGGCCTCTTCAACTCCACTTTCTCCCTCAGATATACGTGAAGGGATTGGATAAACATGTCCCCGGGCACGGCTGGCCTTCCTTTAGCCTGTACTTTCTTTTCCTTATGATCCTTTGTAACTTCCACTCCTCTCTGGAAATTCTCAAGGCTTCTTCAAAAGTTCCTGGCCTCTTCAACTCCACTTTCTCCCTCAGATATACATGAAGGGATTGGATAAACATGTCCTTCTTGAGAAGAACAGGTGGGTGCTCTGTTCCGAAGGAAGTGTTCCATCTTCCCCACAGGTCTTCAAAATGATCCACAGGTCTTCAAAATGATCCACAAACCTGTCAAACACATCATAGATTATGCTTTAAATTTTGAATCTCCTACCACAAATCATATGGGGATTCACTCTGCTTGTAATGTTGCACCAAAGAGCAACTTTAATGTCTTCATATGCTGACCTTGATTTGGCTGGGCTCTCGATTCTTGCAACCACCTTTTAGCATCTCCTTTTAGCAGCATAGACAACAAAGTCAATTTATCTTCATCCCTATTTTTACCAAAGGTGAAGGCTTCCAATTCCATCCCTACCAAAAACTCCTCTGGATCTTCACCAGCATGACCATGAAACACAAGATAGGTCATGATGGTATCCATCTCCTCAGCTAAAAACTTCTCTGCCTTCTTGCAACCAGACTAAAGGGTGCTTCAAATACCTCCTCAGTGGGGGCACCAAAAAAATGAAGTGTCGGGGGGAGACCTACCTCTATAGCTCATCCAAACACACCATCGTGAGGAGGATACTACCAACTAGCACCACAACACTAGCACAAACACCAAATCAAGGTACCAATCCACTCACACGATGTCCTCACTCCTTTAGAGGACATAAAAAAGCTCTCAAAACCCCTCAAACTAACTCAGAGTCCTCTAGTTGTACTCCCTATCCAGTCCTGACCTCCAATAGCTCTGATCTTCACTTAACACCCCCCCTCAGCTAACCTTAGCTGACCAAAAACACTCCCAGTTGACACAAACTGATCAGTCTGACTGAAACTAAATCAGACACAGTTGACCCCAGTCAGAATTATGTCCACCAAGCTCCAAAGTGTCCTCCAGACTTAACTATCTTAAAAACCTTCTTTAGGACCTCATAGAACTTGTCAACACACCCCTACTGACTCCTTGCGCACTGAGATTTGACTTATCTACCTCATCTAACTCAGTTTGTGAGTTAGATATCAACACCCTAGTATCCGATGACACTTCCAATCCCTCAAATACCTTAAATCTCACCAAGACTCAACTCTGCACACCTAAGGCTAACACTATCTAAGACCTTTTTGACCTGAGACAATCTTCTAGACCATAATCCAAAACACAACTTATCCAACTGACTTCTGACTATGCTTAGATTGTCAGACCAAACTCCATAGACTTCAAACAAGTCAAGATCCACCTTTCAATAGCATTAAATGACTAACGCAAACACACAACTGACTCCATTTGACTCTATCAAACCCTGTTGACTTCAAATTAAAGCTTTCTGACACAGACCTGACTTAGCAATCCTCATATCCTTATCCTCACATGTATTTCTCTTAGTAATCTCAAATAACACAACATAGACCAGATCATAAACAACTCATCAATTAAAATCATAGGAAATATTTTGCATAGAGATGATAAAAGAGCTTGTCTCCAACAACCCTAAGACTTGGGGATTAAACATAAAAGAAAGATCATCAAGAAACTAAGGGATACTTCACGAGATTATCACCAACAAAAACCCTTTCAAATTTTTATCTTCTTCAACTCCACAAAACTAGTAACAATAAAAAGAACTGTAGGTACACCACGTAGGCTTCCACCATCAAATATCGTAGAGAAATATTGAGAGCAAAGCTTTGGATTGGTCCAAGTTCCAACAGAGTTGCTATTCCCCCAGCAGAGGTACTAGGGCACCAACCTCCTACAAGACCCTCTATCACCTTATCACCCTCTACTTTGAGCAGACCCAAACCTCCTCAAGAAAAATCATGTGTTGCCTTCTTTCCAAACAAAACAAACAACCCAGCAAGCTTCCACTGAGCTGCTACACAACAAGACCCCTTGGCTCTCTCACAACACCCTTGACCTCTATCCTCTTCCCCCCACAACTGTGCCCTTCTCTTCTGGCTCTCAAGCATCTCCTCTTCTTCCACTCACACATGCAAGAGTTCTTTCTTCTTTTAGCTGGGGTTGACAATGGCTAGTTCTATTATAGAAGGTGGCCATGAAACAATCCCTATTTTTTAAGGTTCCAAACATACCCTACGAGCTTATTATCTTCTTAGGGTTTTGCATGGGCACATATCTTGGGCACGAAAAAACCTATCGCCACCGCCGATACTGAAGATGGAAACCGATCCATTCTTGCACGGTTTTGCGTCACTAGGGATGCTAAGCTCTAGTGGAAGTTATGGTGCCATGCCTAACGCTCCCAAACCTGGGATGACATCAAATAAGTTGTGAAGGAGCGGTATATTCCCCCCATCTCATGAGGCTATCAAGATGAATGAGTTCTTTAGCCTCAAGTAGCTCAGCGCTTAACTCTAGAGGAGTACTACTCTAAGTTCCTCACTCTTTGAAAATATGCCCCACCCATGCCTACCTCCCAATAGGTAGCCTACTTCTACCAAGGCTTGAATGAACCTTTGGTTTCCCGCCTTGAAGCACATTGCAAGATGCTCTCATATACGATCCAAAACTCTTATGAAGGAGCTGAAGTCTCGCAAAGCTAGGCCCCAGGAGAGATCTCACCCCCTGAATCAAACCCTAAGGATCAGTATTACAACAAGCTCTAGCTAAATGCTCCCAACTATAGTTGAGGTCGGCCAACCAACCTCTTTGTTCCCTGCCTAGAATGATTAAAAATAGATGAGATTTTGCCTTAAGGGATTCTTAGTTAATGAAGAGCCTTAGAGACCTTACACTAGAAATATATGATCAAAAAACTAGGATGAGTCCCAAGGTTAAATTGGCTCGTAAAATTAGAAGACCTCGCCAAGCTTATGTAGTTGGAAGATTTTTTCTCCACACTTAACATTAGCTCTCCACACTTAACATTAGCTCTTCACACATACAAGCCTTGCTTTCTATGATTAAGCATTTGTATTCGTAATTTTTTGCTTCTCTGATTTCTTCTTTATCAAAGTTACTCATAAGAGTTTATCATTGCATAAATATAATTAATACTATTTAAGTAGCTATTCTACCCTCAATGTTCTTTAATCCCCCTACTTAGCTAACCATAGTCAAATGATTGAGCTTCTTTGTGGTTTCTGGTTGTAATCAGAATAGTCCCTTGGTATAGTCTCAAAGGCTATTGGATTTTATGGGAGAATATGCAATCCTTTTGTCCACTTCTCAATTCTCAAAGCATTCGATGGATTCTTGACCATTGGTCTCAATAGCTTCTAGTTCTCTCCAAGTCAACACACTCAATTGGGTGCTAGCGAGTGAGGCAGATTCCACACTTAACTAGTAAGAGGATCTTGGGTGGTTAGATGCAATATCTACTGGAGTGAGATCATCACCCCAAAATCACTCCCCTAGATTTTAAGCGCATCAAAAGAATCTAAATAGAAAAATCACCCCCTAGATTTTACGTGCATGAGAATGAATCTAAATAGAAAAATTACTCACTATATCTATTTCAATGCTTAATCAACTTTTGGTTTCCTTAGAAGTAAAATTTTCCACCATGTTTTTCACATGCATGAAAATCCAAAGTTTTTCACTTTGATAACTCTTCCTTGTTGTTGTAAATGATGTCTTTTCAATGTATAGGGAGGATGCACTATATTCCAATGACCCAAATATGGATCGTGTCTTGTAAATGATGTCTTTTCACACCATTTAGGCATCTCCAGAACAACCAGTAGAATCCTCACCACCCGAGCTTGGTAATGTAAGGACACAATCATCTTCAGGAAGGGGGTATGTTAACCACTCTGATTAATATGGTCTTTCTCGTCCTATCTTGGTAGGATGCCTCACCATCTTGCTTTTCTATGATAGAAACATATCTTTTCTAGGATGATTCTGGAACATATAAACTGTGCCTTACTCTATGCTTAATGGAAGAAGTCTCAGGCCTTACTCTGTGCTTAATGGGAGAAGTCTTAGGTTTCATGTATATACTTGCTTAGGATAGAAAAATTTGAGTGCCATAGACTATTTTTAATTCATGGCCAGCCAAGTGTGAATACTAGCCACTTATATAAAAGACATTTTTGACATCAAGCAAGGATAATCATTCCCTTTGCAATGGATAATCATTCCCCCTTGTAATGGAATTCATGTGATATTGTTTCCCTTTTCTCCCTATCCTCTTGCATGGATTTTGCATGACAATGGATTGATGGATACATGCTTAGGTAGGATTGATCACTTTAGTTCCCCCTCTTATACTACCCCTTCTGAGAGTGAGAATCATAGTTAAGGAAACCCTCTTCTTGCATCCACCATTAAGATGGTTGAACGTCTTCCTCCACCCCCTAGTGACAGAAGGATCTCTCTAGTGTGACAGTGGAGTGAGTATTTGTACAAGTGGCTAGCACAAACATATCTAGAAGTTACATTTTGTAGCTTTTCAGCAAAGTTCCTAACCACACATGTTTCAATAAAGGCAAGGTAAACTCTTGAACTTAGCAACACCAAAAAGATACGATAAAGAAAACTCATGGATCTGGGTGCCGAAGTCTAAGAAGCCCACCCCACCACCCAAAGGACACTTGAATGTGTTAAGACTTATAGCAAGGGCACCAAATCCAATAGAATCACCATGCTAAATGGGACTCAAAAGGCAACAACACTAGATGATGATCATGTCACAGGTGCATTCAAATTGAACATAGTTCAATTATAAATTGATATCTAAAAACAACATTTGGGAGAAGCTCGCAAATATCAGAAGGATAGTTTTGTCATGGTGATCCCAGCAAGCAAGCCCTCCACCCAAGAAGAAAAAGCTTAGGTGTTATGCAGGCGTACTATAACACGATGCACCCAAAGGAGTAAAGCTCTGGATCATCACCCAAGCCAAGAGGGAATGAGGAAATTTATCCTCAATGTCGGGATCTATAGGGGCCTACCTGCCCACATATGTCTACCGGCCACCCACAAAACTCCAACTAGGGTGTCCTCACCCCTAAACCCCGGTAGCACTCATCGCATACGCTCCGACATGCGATCTTGTCAGCTGGTCAAGCTCCATCCCGATACGGGAACCCAGGTATTCATTACAGAGGTGACGTTACTCCCCCCTTAAGAAGAGTTTCTGTCTACGAAAACAAACTCCAGAAAGTTTTTGGTGCATATTTAAGTGTTCCCACATGGATGCGTCCTCCTCTCTATCCTTCCACTTAATAAGTGCCTCTCGGTACACAATATGCCTGGTCTTTGTTCTCTAAATTCGAGAATCTTCTCGGGTGCATGTGGAAGAGAGAGTGGTTCAACAAGTTCCACCAAAACATTAGGAGTAACAATGTTCTCCTTATGGTCAACAGTTTTTCAGAGTCTATTGACATGAAAAACAGGATGTACTCGAGAGCTCTCTGGCAACTCAAGTTTGTATGCTACGATACCAATCTTCTTAAGGATTTTAAATGGACCGCAATATCTAGGAGAAATATTTTGACACTTTCCCATCTTGAGAGTCTCCGACTTTGTTGGGACTTTCAAGAAAACAAATTTACCCTCTTTAAAGGTCACTTCTCTGTAGATCTTATCAGCATACGTTTTTACACTACCTTGTGTGCTATGAATGCTATCTTTTGCTACTTTAAGAAGATCTTTCATGTCTTTACGCTTGACAAACTAAATCTTCTCCTTTGTAGCCCTACAACCATAGATCTTAAGTAGAAACCATACATTAACATGAATGGACTTAATCCAATTCGATGAATGTTTTAAGCTATTATATAAGCAAACTCCAAATGTGGGAGGTACTCCTCCCAACAATTGGATTGCTTTTTGCTGACATACACTCGAAGCATGTCTTCTAACACTTGGTTAACGCTCTCGGTCTAACCATTAAACCTAGCTAACTTGAGAGTTTTCACTCCTTTTTACTAGGTGTAAATTTGACCATCTTGATCAATTTGGCATTACCCAAACTGAATCATTTCCTTGAGTCATTTTAGGTAAGCTAGTGAAAAAATCCATGGAAATACTCAAGGAATCATTTCCTTGAGTTATTTTAGGTAAGCTAGTGAAAAAAATCCATGGAAATACTCTCTCATTTCCCTTTGGGAATATCTAATGGATGTAGCAAACCTCTAACCTTGAGGTGCTCATGTTTATTGACTTGACAATTTTTTCATTTCACCACAAAGTCCTGGATGTCCTTAAACAAGCTTGGCCAATAAAATTATATTTTAACTAGTGTATAGGTCTTCTGTATCCGCGATGACCAACACTCAGGCTATCATGACTTTCAATAAGAATTTGGCACCGAAAATCACCAATAGTTGGTACACAAACTCTACCCTTGTAGAGTAGGTACTCATCGTTAATGGAATATTGTCTATACTTCTCCCCCCAAAGAAATTTATCACCCCCAAATGAATTAATATCAAGGGGTTATGAAGGGTCCACACCCCCGAGCTCTCCATCTCGGGACATAACCCAGGAGACTCTCCTAGTCTCTCAAGACTGGTTCTCGCTCTCTTTCTTATCTAAACCTCAGCTAATCTCTCCGGATTAGCACTCCTAAGGTGTAAGCTACTGACAAGTATGACTATGTACACAACAAGCCATACCTATGAAAAGATAGACCATGCTTACACATACCGCGTAGTGAATCCAAGAATTTACTGTTGATTGTGGTGAAAATCGACTTGTTCACCATTGACATGTGACTCAGCGCATCTGCCACTACGTTAAATTTACCTCTTTGGCAGGTTAAACTCTTGTAGGATCTCCACCACCAAGATTTTCTACCTTTTAACTCATTTTGACTAAAAAGCCATTTCAAAATTTCATGGTCTATCCGGACCGCAAAAGTAGTGCCATACAAATAATGTCGCCACTTTTTAGAGCATGAATAATAGCTATTAAGTATTGATCATAGGCCGAGAAATTACGCTGGGCACAATCAAGCTTTTTGCTTTCAAATGCAACACGGCATCCCCTTCGCATTAAAACCGCCCCTATGGCCTCCCTACTCATGTTTGTCTCTAATACAAATGATTCATTGGGATCCATAGTACTTAAAACAAGTTTTGCGACTATGACCACCTTGAGTTTTTCAAAACTTCTTTGTTGAGGAGTCTCTCAACGAATAGTTTTGTCCTTTGTCCTTAATTGATCGGTTAAGGGGACTACAATCTTCGTGTAGTTCTTGACATACTCTCGATAAAACCCTGATAAGGCTCTACAATCTTTGCGTAGCCCTTGACATACTGTTAGTAAAACCCTAATAATTGCTCGGTTAAGGGGAGTGCGACCTTCGCGTAGTCTTTGACATACTATCGGTAAACCCCTGATAAGTCTAGAAAAATTTGTAATTCTTCTAGGTTCTTTGGCTCCGGCCATTTGAGAATGGATTCCACCTTCTCAAGGTCCATCTGTGTTCCCTCTACAGATATAATATGACCCAAATATTTAATTTCCTTAGCAAAAAAATTGCATTTTCTTTCCTTCGCAAAAAAAATTATTTTTCTAAGCAATTCGAACACCAAGCGCAAATGGTGTAAGTGTTCCTTTCTGGAGTTACTGTAAACCAGTATGTTATCTAGGAAAAAAATATAAATTTTCCTTAAAAAATGGACGTAAAACATTTTCCATCACCGCCGTCATAAATGTCGTTGGCACATTGGTCAAGCCAAATGACATGGCTAAGACCTCATAATGTCCAAAACGACATTGGTCAAGCCAAATGACATGGCTAAGACCTCATAATGTCCAAAACGACATTGGTCAAGCCAAACGACATGGCTAAGACCTCATAATGTCCAAAATGAGTCCTAAATGTGGTCTTGGGAATATCATGTTCCTTTATCTTAACTTGGTGATACCCTGATCTAAGATCAGGGTATCACCAAGATTAATCTTAGAAAAGTATTGCACACCATTAAGTTGGTCAAACAACTTGTCAATGTGTGGCATTGGGTATTTGTTCTTAATCGTAATCTAATTAAGAGCATGGTAGTCTATGCATAGCTGCATAGAGCCATCTTTCTTTTTTACCAAAAGAATGGGTGATGCGCACCATGGTGAAGAGCTTGGTCTTATATATGAACCCTTTCTTCACGTACTCAGCTAATTGTCGTTCCACCTCCTATGCTTCGGAGTGCCTAATTCTATAAAAGCAGGCTTTCTTATAGGTTTCAAACCAGGGAGTAGCTCAATGCTATGGTGAATATCTGTAGATGGTGAAACACCATTTGCAAAATCATTCGGGGTAAAACATACCTAAACTCTAAAAATAAATAACTCAATGTAAATGTGTACTTGTTAGCTTTTATTGTCTCAGTTTCTACTTTGGATCTTTGGTTTTGTTCACAAGACGACAAAATCGTGTTTAACAAACATGGGTCTCTTCCGAGGCTGTTTAATTTTTAAACTAGTTTCAACTATAGAAACATTAACTTTAACACTTGTTTCATCTACGAAAACAACATTATCAACGTATGTTTCGTCTACAGAAACAAAATTGTGTAAAAGGGTAGAAAGATATACCTCATGAATATCGCCGTTATCGATGGCATGGCACAACTCTAGGGACAAAATAAGGGGTGTAGCTGGTACCTCACACTCACATTGTAGCCTCACTAATCTCCCCTCATGCATGAACTCTAGGGTATTATCTTGGTATCCTATGACGTAGGGTAGGGCCCAGGTTATATAACCACTCCTTGTCTAGATAAATATCGGCTCTAGCTAAATGTATGACCTCAAAATCTAATGAAGTCTCATAGTCCTGCATTGCTAGTGACACCCCTAAGACCATTGTGTCCCAAATGGTACTATCGTGACCATTAGATAACGAGATTATATACTTATGGTATCTCTTAGTCTCAAGTAGTCGCAACTTCTTAACCAACATGTAGTTAAGAAAGTTGGTGTGGCACTATTGTCAAATCATGACGGTGACTCTACGGCCACTATCCTGCCATATAATTGAACTAGATCATGTGGTCAGAATAATGGCTGCCACATAGGTTGTCACGCAAAGCAAGCATGGGTACTATCTATATGATAAATCATGACCTCTTTGAACCAAATCATGTGGTCCGAACGATGGGCTTCCACACAGGCTATCATGCAAAGCAAGCATGGGCACTATCCGGTATGATAAACCGTGACCTTTCTAAAGTTTGCGGAGCTATGAGGTAATTGCTTGATAGTATGAACCTACCTCGAGGATTTTCCATCCTCTTTGGCATCACTGGAACTCCCTCCAGTGCCTAGCTTAGGACATGTTGCCTTCCTATATCCTGTTGTCTCAAATCAGTTAAAGCATAAATTTTCCTTCTTGGCTTTTTCATACTGTTGTTGCTTTTGGATCTTTACTTGGTTTTTCTCTCTATTATGGCATGGTTTCTTTGACCAACACCCACCATGTCCCCTATCATTACTCTTTCCCCTGCCCCTTATGACTCCAAAATGACTTTCTTTTAAAATTACCACCCTTCTCGTCAACTGTCTCACTAATACCAGATTTGGATCAACGTAAAATGTCATCATAAATCTAGGCATATTTAATTGCTTCATTTAAATCTTTGGGTTTCTTAGGCTGCTAAACATATGCCTCACAATTAGGAGATAAACCCCTAATGTACCCACGTAAAGTTTGGAACTCATTGATTCCCTTTAACTTCAATACAATCTCTTTGGGTGAGGGCGATGCCCTGCATTGCTAGATGAGGTGAGGTTTGTAGAGGCCAGCTGTCATAGGTAAGGTGTAAGATTCCTCCCCAACCCCTCAAGATGTCCAGTTTCTTCCCCTCTGTAATCAATCCCTTTTTCAGAATAATAAAAGATCTTGTTTCTACTTGTTTTGGCCTAGAGAGAGAAAATATTCTAGAGAGAGATAATTCAATTTTTAGATATCTTTGGATGAAAAAATATCCCTTCTTATTAAAATAAATTTCCCCAAAACAGAAGTTTAAAAAGAAATTCCTAAGGTGCATTAGAAATAAATTATAATGTACACAAAAGATCTTAGCCTAAGGATTTTTGAAAATTTTGGATTATGGTCCAATTAAGGTTCCTATGGACCAATAAGATTAATCCAAATGTAGGGAGGAGATAAATTGAAGAATAAAAGAAAAACCTCCCAAAAATGAGTAACTGCTCACATAAGATGAAGAGTGGACTAAGGACCAAAGAAAAGAATTAAAAAACTGAATTTTGACACCTCAGAGTGGGGATCTCCCCTCATGAAGTAGGCACCTTTTTCTCATCACTACCTCCAATTTTTAATCAATAAAATGAGATATTTTTATCTCTCCTCTCTCTTATTTCAAAACTAGATCCAAAAGTAAGCTGAACTGACCCAACAATGGTCAAAAATTGACCAAACTGATCTAGAAAATTCTAGAAACAATAAAATGAGATATTTTCATCTCTCCTCTCTCTTGTTTCAAAACTAGATCCAAAAAGTAAGCTGAACTGACCCAACAATGGTAAAAAATTGACCAAACTGATCTAGAAAATTCTAGAAACAGTTTGCTTGGTTAGAGGCTCACTTTTTCCTATAAATAGAAGCCTCCCCCTTTGTAAAAGCTTAATGGTGTTTATGCACTGTTACTCTACTCTCCTGGTCCTAAGCCATCTACATTGAATTTCTTAATAATTCAATTGTTTTTGGCCTAATCCTCTCCAAAGTGAATTGGTGGCCACTATTGCTTCAAACAATAGAAGAACCCTCAATCCCTCAAGCCAAAGGAGAGCTTACAAGCTCCATGTAAGTTAATTTTCTTACTTTGTTTACGAATTTTAATGAAAAATCTATGGTTTTCTTGATTTTTATGTTTTGCAAATAATTGAATTAAATTCAAATGCTATGCCTTTGATGAAAAGGCCACCCCCTTCTCTTCTTTACATTCCAACCTTTCTTAATCCTAGAAAGATTAACTAAGTGATTAATTAAACTCTTCTTATTGTTTACTCTCTTTAATTTAGAAAATTGTATAGATTAGAGTTCTATAATTCTAAATTGGATTCATTAAGTTAAATAAAGAAAGATAAAAATGAGAAATGGTCAGCCATACAAAGGAGATTATGGCAAAAATTTTCAAAATTTTATGAAAAAGAAGTTTGTTTTTATGTTATTCCAAAAGAGTAATTCCCACCATTTTTGCATCTAAAAGAAATATTCTAATTACTCCATGTACATATTTACCTATGAATATGCATGGATATCACTGATATTAATTATTAAATTTGATTTCTATGCATAGAAAGATACATAAAGAAATTTTTTTAAATTACAAAAGTGTTATTCTTATTAAATTTGATTTCTATGATGCATAAAGGAATTTTTTTTATTACAAAAGTGTTATTCTTATTAAAATTGATTTTTATGCATAGAAAGATGTATAAAGGATTTTTTTAAATGATAAAAGTGTTATTCTTATTAAATTTGATTTCTATGCATAAAAAAATGCATAAAGGAAATATTTTTATTACAAAAGTGTTATTCTTATTAAATTTGATTTCTATACATAGAAAGATGCATAAAGGAAATTTTTTTATTACAAAAGTGTTATTCTTATTAAATTGATTTATATGCATAGAAAGATGCATAAAGAAAATTTTTTTATTACAAAATGTTATTCTTATTAAATTTGATTTCTATGCATAGAAAGATGCATAAAGGAATTTTTTAATTACAAAAGTGTTATTCTTATTAAATTTAATTTCTATGTATAGAAAGATGCATAAAGGAAATTTTTTAATTACAAAAGTGTTATTCTTATTAAATTTGATTTCTATGCATAGAAAGATGCATAAAGGAAATTTTTTATTACAAAAGTGTTATTCTTATTAAATTTGATTTCTATGCATAGAAAGATGCATAAAGGAATTTTTTATTACAAAAGTGTTATTCTTATTAAAATTGATTTCTATGCATAGAAAGATGCATAAAGGAATTTTTTTAATTACAAAAGTGTTATTCTTATTAAATTTGATTTCTATGCATAGAAAGCTGCATAAAGGAATTTTTTTATTATAAAAGTGTTATTCTTATAAAAATTTATTTTTATGCATAAATAGATGCATAAAGAAATTCTTTTTATTTTAAAAGTGTTATTCCTATTAAATTCGATTTTATGCATAAATAGACGCATAAAAGGATTTATATATATATAAAAGTATTATTCCCATTGAAGTTGATTTTTATGCATAAATAGATGCATAAAGACTTTTTATATCAAAATTAGAATTCTTTTAAATTCTATGTTTAAATTCTATGAGTATTTGATAAATGAATAATTAAATACTCTAAGAGAGAAATTTCTATAATTTTATATTCACACAGATTGTAAAAAGAAAATTCAAGAAATCTATCGAGATCAAAATATTCAGATAAATGATTAATTTATTCCCTTTTGGAACTCGTAACTAATTTAGAAATCATTTAAGTGAATATTCAAAGAAAAAAATTCAGTAAAATAGTAACTGAATTATCAAACCTTTTCAAGAAAGATAGTTCAAGAAAAATCTTATCCGACTCAAACCTTGAATCAAACTATGACCAAGACCAAACTCTTTTGTCAGTTTCGAGGAAAGAAGGTGTGACCAGTTTAGAAAAATACACTTCAAACTCCAGCCAAATCTGAAGCTAAGTTTGAGACCCTTTGTGTAAGATTCCTCCCCCAATCCCTCAAGATGTCCAATCTCTCCCCCTGTAATCATTCCCCTTGTCAGAATATTAACAGATCTTGTTTCTACTTATTTTGGCTTAGAGAGAGAAAATATTCTAGAGAGAGATTATTTAATTTTTAGATATTTTTCGATGAAAAAATATCTCTTCTTATTAAAATCAATTCCCCCGAAAAATAGAAGCTCAAAAAGAAATTCAGAAGGTGCATTAGAAATAAATTATAATATGTTCAAAAGGCCTTAGCCTAAGGGTCCAGATTTTCTGAAAATTTTAGATTAAGGTTCTGAGGGGCCAATTAGAATAATCCAAATGTAGGGAGGAGATAAAATGAAGAAATAAATAAAATCTCCCCAAAAATGAGTAAATACTCACATAAGATGAAGAGTTGACTAAGGACAAGGTTATTCGTTAAAAAAGAAGAGATATTTAGAGGAAATGATGCATTTTTGACACCTCAGTGTGTGGGGGAATTTCCCTCATGAAGGAGGTGCCTATTTCACATGTGTGGTGGAGTTTTAAACTCTCAAATAATGAGATATTTCATCTCTCCTCTCTCCTGTTTCAACTAGAACCAAAAAGTAAGCTAAACTCACCTAAAAATGGTCAAAAAGTGACCAAACTGATCTGGAAAATTCTAGAATCAGTTTGCTTGGTTAGAGGCTCACTTTTTCCTATAAATAGAAGCCTCCCCCTTTTTAAAAGCTTATTAGTGTTTTATACACTGTTACTCTACTCCTCCCCCCAGAGCCAAAAACAGTGAATTTATTGATAATTCATTAGTTCTTGACCATTTCCTCTTCAAAAGAATTGGTGGCCACTCTTGTTGCAAACAGGAGTAGATCCCTCAAACCATCAAGCCAAAGGAAAGCTCACAAAAATTCATGTAAGCTAGAAATCCTACTTTTTCTTTATTCCATTTAATGGTTTTCTAATTTTTATTTTCTTTAAAATAAAAAATGATGTTATGCCTTGTTGGAAAGGCTTTCCCCCTCTCTTCATTCTTGAATTCAACCTTTCCTTATCCTAGATACATAATCAAATTGTTAGAATTAAACTTTTCATATTGTTTCTCTTTAGAAAGTGGAATTTGATTAGTTTAGAATGCTTTAAACCATTTGGGATAATTTCTAAGTAGCTTGAGAATGAAAAAAATTAAAAAATGGTCAGCCATACAAAGGAGGTTATGGCAAAGATTTTATAAATTTTGTGAAATAAGTTTTATCTTTTATTGTTATTTCCATTAGAATTAATTTCTATGCATAGAAAGATGCATATTGGATATTTTTTTATTATAAAAGTGTGATTTTTATTAGAATTAATTTCTATGCATAGAAAGATGCATAAAGGAATTTATTTTTATTTCAAAAGAGTTATTCTCATTGATTTTGATTTCATGCATTGAAAGATGCATAAAGGAATTTATTTTTATTTCAAAAGAGTTATTCTCATTGATTTTGATTTTATGCATAGAAAGATGCATAAAGGAATTTATTTTCATTTCAAAAGAGTTATTCTCATTTATTTTGATTTTATGCATAGAAAGATGCATAAAGGAATTTATTTTTAATTCCAAAGAGTTATTCTCATTGATTTTGATTTTATGCATAGAAAGATGCATAAAGGAATTTATTTTTATTTCGAAAGTGCTATTTTTCTTAAAATTAAATTTATGCATAAATAGATGTATAAATGGATTTTTATAAAAGTGTTATTCCCACAGAAGTTGATTTTTATAAAAGAATGAATGGATGGATAGGTGTGATGTGAATCAGATAAATGTGAATGAATGGATGGATAGATAGGTGCGATGTGAATCAGATAAATGTGAATGAATGGATGGATAGATGCGATGTGAATAACATAAATGTGAATGGATGGATGTGATGTGAATAGATGTGATGAGATGTCATGTGAATCAGGATGTAAATGAATGATATGGGATGGATGTGGATGTATGTGAAAGAATGGATGTGGATGTATGTGAAAGGATAGATGTGCATGTATGTGAAGAATGGATGTAGATATATGTGAAGAATGGAAGTGGATGTATGTGAAAGAATGGATGTGGATGTATGTATGTGAAAGGATGGATGTGGATGTATGTGAAAGGATAGATGTGGATGTGTATGTGATAAGTATGGATACGAATGTATGTGAAAGGATAGATGTGGATGTGTATATGATAAGTATGGATGTGGATGTATGTGAAAGAATATATGTGGATGTGAGTGTGATGGATATGAACGAGAATAGAGGCGATGAGATGTGATGTAAATTGGATAGACATGAATAATAAAGGATGTGAATGAATGAGGGATGTGAATGAATGTGATAACCTGTGAATCGAGATGTGAATGAATGTGATGGCATGTGATGTAATGGGTAGATATGAATAATAAAGGATGTGAATGAATGATATGGGATGTGAATGAATGTGTAAGCAGGTGAATCGGGATGTGAATGAAAGATAAGGGATGTGAATGAATGTGATAACCTATGAATCGGGATGTGAATGAATGTGATGGTTTGTGAATCGGGATGAGAATGAATGGTATGGGATGTGAATGGATGTGATAAGATGCGATGTAAACTGGATAGATGTTAATGAATGTGATGAGATGAGATGTATCAGTAAATGCGAGTGGATGAGATCTGATGAGGTTAATTGAGGAAAGAAGTGTTAAGATGGAAAATGATGTGATGAGAATGGGAATGCTTATGAAATGAATGTGGATTAAGTAATGTAGATTGATGTGGTTAGACGAGAGATTCGTTATAGAAATTGTATTTATGACCTGTTTTTAAATGACTGTTTTATATCATGAATGCTGGGGAAACATTTTGACCGTCTTGTGAATGAGGTCATGGAGACCTAGCTGATAAAGTTGCAACTGCTATGACGGAGAGTCAACGGAGGACGTCTCGCGTAGCAATGTCGGTCGAGGTCTTGACCAGCCTCGGTTTAATTTAAATGGTGAGCTTCCGATACGATGGATGAGGGACCAACGAAGTGACCTATGAGTAAAGCGCTAGGTCACCTACAAAGGATCCTAGAGGGTGCTGACCATATGGTGCTCGGGCTCTTGGTCGCCGACGATACCCACACGTGCATCGTGGAAGATATTGGAACAAGGAGTAAGAGTTGTTTTCTCAATTCGGGCATGGATCTGGTTGATTGACCTTGCTCGTCCTCAACGAATGAGTCTATGGCCCTTTTATATGGATCCGTTGGTTGATCTTGCTGATCTTCAACAGAGATTCCAATTTGTTATGTGAATATATTGCCGGTTACTATGAGCTAGGAACTGAGAAGTGGACAGGTGGTGAGCGTTCTGGTTGTTGCCAATGATGCCATAGGTACACCGATGAAGGAATGATTGGAAATAAGGATTCAACCCGGAGATTTTGACGATTATGATCAGTGACACAATGGTTTCATTAAAAGATTGTTTTTAGAAGATGCTGATTCTGTGAAAAAGGCAATTTCATATTGGGTGTGTAAGTGGTGTGACTAGTTGTAAGTTTGCATGAATTTCCGGCTATGGGACTTGAGAACTCTTTTCCCTGGTACCCGGGACAAAACCTAACCAAATTCCTAATTGGATCCCATCACTACAGTGGTTGGCTAACCCATGGGACTGGATGGGCAGTTAGGCTCGACTGATGGATTTCTAAAATGAGACTAATTTTTATTGGTACAATAGATGAAGTAAATCTCGGATAAAAATTGTTCTATGGAAAAGAATCAACGGCTGTGTCTCTCAATGAGGAAAAAAGCGTTGGTCTCTATAATCCAAGTGCAATCTTTCCCTTGATTTGACTATGGGACTTACGGGTTCGGTCAGATCAGTTCAGTTAGTTAAGGCTTTTGACTACTTAGAGAAAAGTTATCCTGGAGGAATTGCCCGTGCTTTCCAGGCAAGGGAAGTTTTTTCGAGTTTGGTTTTGGAAGAACCGATGGATTAGTCTCTTGTCTGGATATTCGTGGGTGAGGCCACGAGTGTGGGACCCTGCCTCGTGCAAGAAGTGCTACTTCCACTGCTCTAGCACCTTAGAATTTATTGCGCAATGGGGTCAGGGATCTTACAGCTCGTATCAGAGTAATTTGGCTAGAGTGGATCAACCGAGAAGCCAAGAATGTCATAAATTTATGAAGTAGCAGTAAAAGGTTGGAATTGTGTGATGAAACTCATACAAATTGATATTCAAAATGAAATTCCTAATTTGATAATTGGGTCTTCAGATGGAAGTATTGCGATTGTATGGAATCCCCGACTTGCTTAAGGCCTAGACATGATGGTATTTACCTTACAATTCAAGGACCATGACTACCCGTATATACCGAGGGTATAATTGTAGCTCTTTACTGCTGGCAGTATATACGAGTAAATCTAAGATCTTGAAATTATAAGCTAAAATGCTATCCAAATGATGAATTCGAATGTGGTTGATATGATTTTAAAATACTGGTTGAGAACTGATGAGTTGAATTGGATTCTGATTGAAAAATGATGATTCTTGAATTTTTGGTTTTTGAAAAGCGATAAACTGAGCAAAACCACAATGAGGATGAATGGGACAAGTCCCTGTGTTGATATCTGTAACTGGAATGATGATTGTTAACTCTTAACCCGTTGAATCAAGTTAAGGGATGACAAATTAAAAATCATAAAATTGAAATCCCTTGTTTAGATGGAAATTTTGGTCTAATAGACCATTATTGTGTTAAAGATATGAATGATATGTTCTGAATGAATTGTTATCTGATAATGCGAGTATCTTTATCCCATAATTTTGATAATGCGAGTATCTTTATCCCACAATTCTGAGATAATGCGAGTATCTTTATCCCACGATTCTGTGGGGAGCCGACCTATCTAAAGAACCCCAGAATTAGATGAATCGAAAATTGGATTTGAATCATAAATAAAAGGAACTTAACAAGATTTTTTGTATTGATAGGAACATGGATCGAGGTCATCGTGGTAGAAATGATAACCCCCAACTTGATGAGGAAGAGCTCGACCTGGATGTTTATAAAACTCTTCATAGCTCGCAGCCTGGACCTTTCAAGGGTGAAGGGGAAAACTTGGGAGAGGCCGTGGAGAAGTCGATCGAAGCAATGGAAGAATTCTTCGATGTCACCGGGTACAATGAGAAGAGCAAAATGGCTCTTGCAAGGCTGAAGATTGTAGAAACAGCCAGAGTGGTATGGAGAAACCACTGCAAGACAAACCATCTAGATCGGAATACCCAGACATGGAATGATCTCAAAATTTACCTAAGGACGAGGTTCTGTCCTCCCGGCTTTTTGGAAACAAAGATGAACGAATTCTTAGAGCTAACCCAGGGGAGCACAACTATTGAAGTATATCACCAAGCGTTCGCTCTTCTCCTCAAATACTCGCCACCACCGCTGAAGGAAGAACAGCTGATGGCCAGGTTCATTCGAGGACTGAACAAACCTTTGAATATTTTGATGAAGAACGCCAAGCTAGTTTCCATGGCCGAAGCAGTGCGGATGGCAAAGGATTTCTCCAAGGCCTTTGATATCAAGGTCCCACCAAAGCCAGCACCATCACCTTTCAAAAGATTATTAGTTCCAGATGGTGATTCCAACCTTCCACCGCCTAAGAGATATCAAGGTCAACCCCAGGATAGGGGAAGTTCCAGAATCAAAGAAATGTCCTTTTCCCGCAACTCAAGAAGTTCCACCCTTGCACAAGGGAGTGAAATGCTATAACTGTCAAGGATTTGGACATCGCAGTATGGATTGCCCAACTCCTTTTGGATCAAGGTTTTCGGGGCAGGGAAATGAGGGATCAAGATTCCAGACTCCAGCTCCTTCCTTCCAGAGTAATCAAGTTTCTATCCGTCAAATTTAGGGAAATCCCAGAAGTAGACCCTCTAACCAACCTGCAGTTTCAATCCAAATTAATGCAAGACCTTTGCTGCCTCAGAATAGGGGAAGTGAAAGAGAGTTGTTCAAAAATCGGCCATCCACTTCCAAGACAGTAACGCTGGAAGTGATTGAAGAAGAAGAAGAAGATGAAAGAGATCATACTCCACCTGCGAGATGAGGACATCTCGCGTTTTTTAAGTGGGGTAGGATGTAAGATTTCTCCCCCAGCCCCTCAAGATGTCCAATCTCTCCCCCTGTAATCATTCCCCTTGTCAGAATATTAACAGATCTTGTTTCTACCTATTTTGGCTTAGAGAGAGAAAATGTTATAGAGAAAGGTTATTCAATTTTTAGATATTTTTGGATGGAAAAATATCTTTTCTTATTAAAATAAATTCCCCTGAAACAGAAGTTCAAAAAGAAATTTAGAAGGTGCATTAGAAATAAATTATAATATGTTCAAAAGGCCTTAGCCTAAGGGTCCAAATTTTTTAAAAATTTTAGATTAAGGTTCTGAGGGGCCAAATAGATTAATCCAAATGTAGGGAGGAGATAAATTGAAGAAATAAAAAAAAACCTCCCAAAAATGAGTAAATGCTCACATAAGATGAAGAGTGACTAAGGGCAAGGTTATTAGTTAAAAAAGAAGAGATATTTAGAAGAAATGATGCATTTTTGACACCTCAGTGTGGGGGAAATTCCCTCATGAAGGAGGCACCTATTTCACATGTGTGGTGGAGTTTTAAACTCTCAAATAATGAGATATTTCATCTTTCCTCTCTCTTGTTTCAACTAGAACCAAAAAGTAAGCTAAACTCACCTAAAAATGGTCAAAAAGTGACCAAACTGATCTGGAAAATTCTAGAATCAGTTTGATTGGTTAGAGGCTCACTTTTTCCTATAAATCCAAGCCTCCCTCTTTGTGAAAGCTTAATAGTGTTTTATACACTGTTACTCTACTCCTCCCCCCAAAGCCAAAAAAACAGTGAATTTATTGATAATTCATTAGTTTTTGACCATTTCCTCTTCAAAAGAATTGGTGGCCACTCTTGTTACAAACAAGAGTAGATCCCTCAAACCATCAAGCCAAAGGAAAGCTCACAAAAATTCATGTAAGCTAGAAATCCTGCTTTTTCTTTATTCTATTTAATGGTTTTCTATTTTTTGTTTTCTTTACAATGAAAAATGATGTTATGCCTTGTTGGAAAGGCTTTCCCCCTCTCTTCATTCTTAAATTCAGCCTTTCTTTATCCTAGATATATAATCAAGTTGTTAGAATTAAACTTTTCATATTGTTTCTCTTTAAAAATTAGAATTTGATTAGTTTAGAATGCTTTAAACCATTTGGGATAATTTCTAAGTAACTTGAGAATGAAAAAATTTAAAAAATGGTCAGCCATACAAAGGAGGTTATGGCAAAATTTTCTTAAATTTTGTGAAATAAGTTTTACCTTCTATTATTCAAAAAGAGTAATCCCCACCGTTTGTGTATTCTAAAAGTGTTATTTTCATTCTAGGCATAGAAAAATGCATATTAGAAATATTTTTATCATAAAAGTGTTATTTCCATTAGAATTAATTTCTATGCATAAAAAGATGCATATTGGATATTTTTTATTATAAAAGTGTGATTTTCATTAGAAATCATTTCTATGCATAGAAAGATGCATAAAGGAATTTATTTTTATTTCAAAAGAGTTATTCTCATTGATTTTGATTTTATGCATAGAAAGATGCATAAAGGAATTTATTTTATTTCAAAAGAGTTATTCTCATTGATTTTGATTTTATGCATAGAAAGATGCATAAAGGAATTTATTTTTATTTCGAAAGTGTTATTTTCCTTAAAATTGAATTTATGCATAAATAGATGTATAAAAGGATTTTTATAAAAGTGTTATTCCCACAGAAGTTGATTTTTATAAAAGAATGAATGGATGGATAGGTGTGATGTGAATCAGATAAATGTGAATGAATGGATGGATAGATGTGATGTGAATAAGATAAATGTGAATGAATGGATGGATGGATGTGATATGAATAGATGTGATGAGATGTCATGTGAATCAGGATGTAAATGAATGATATGGGATGGATGTGGATGTATGTGAAAGAATGGATGTGGATGTATGTGAAAGGATAGATGTGCATGCATGTGAAGAATGGAAGTGGATGTATGTGAAAGAATGGATGTGGATGTATGTATGTGAAAGGATGGATGTGGATGTATGTGAAAGGATAGATGTGGATGTGTATGTGATAAGTATGGATGCGAATGTATGTGAAAGGATAGATGTGGATGTGTATGTGATAAGTATGGATGTGGATGTATGTGGAAGAATATATGTGGATGTAAATGTGATGGAGATGAACAAGAATAGAGGCGATGAGATGTGATGTAAATTGGATAGATATGAATGATAAAGGATGTGAATGAATGATATGGGATGTGAATGAATGTGTAAGCATGTGAATCGGGATGTGAATGAATGATAAGGGATGTGAATTAATGATAAGGGATGTGAATGAATGTGATAACCTGTGAATCAGGATGTGAATGAATGATAAGGGATGTGAATGAATGTGATGGCATGTGAATCGGGATGAGAATGAATGGTATGGGATGTGAATGGATGTGATAAGATGCGATGTAAACTGGATAGATGTTAATGAATGTGATAAGATGAGATGTATGGGTAAATGCGAGTGGATGAGATGTATGGGTAAATGCGAGTGGATGAGATCTGATGAGGTTAATTGAGGAAAGAAGTGTTAAGATGGAAAATGATATGATGAGAATAAGAATGGTTATGAAATGAATGTGGATTAAGTAATGTAGATTGATGTGGAAAGATGAGAGATTCGTTATAGAAATTGTATTTATGACCTGTTTCTAAATGACTATTTTATGTCAAGAATGCTGGGGAAGCATTTTGACCGTCTTGTGAATGAGGTCGTGGAGACCTAGCTGATAAAGTTGCAACAGCTGATGGAGAGTCAACGGAGGACGTCTCGCGTAGCAAGGTCGGCCGAGGTCTTGACCAACCTTGATTTGATGGTGAGCTTCCGGTACAGTGGGGATGAGGGACCAACGAGAAGCGACCTATGAGTGAAGCGCTAGGTCACCTGCTCCGAAGGATCCTAGAGGGTGCTGACCATACGGTGCTCGGGCTCTGGGTCGCCGATGATACCCACACGTGCATCGTGGAAGATATTGGAACAAGGAGTAAGAGTTGTTTTCTGAATTCGGGCATGGATCTGGTTGATTGACCTTGCTGGTCCTCAACAGATGAGTCTATGGCTCTTTTGTATGGATCCGATGGATTAGTCTCTTGTCTGGATATCCGTGGGCAAGGCCAAGATTGTGGGACCCTGTCTCGTGCAAGAAGTGCTACTTCTGCTGGCTAGCACCCCAGAATTCGTTGCGCAGTGGGGTCAGGGATCTTACAGCTCGTATCAGAGCAATTTGGCTAAAGTGGATCAACTGAGAAGCCAAGAATGTCACAAATTTATGAAGTAGCAGTAAAAGGTTGGAATTGTGTGACGAAACTCATACAAATTGATATTCGGAATAAAATTCCTAATTTTATAATTGGGTGCAATTTTATGGAATCCCTGTCTTGCTTGAGGCCTAGACATGATGGTATTTACCTTTAATTCCAAGGACCATGACTACCCGTATATACCGAGGGTATAATTACAGCTCTTTACTAGCAGTATATACGAGTAAATCTAAGATTATAAGCTAAAATGCTATCCAGATGATGAATTCAAATGTGGTTGATATGATTTTAAAATACTGGTTGAGAACTGATGAGTTGAATTGGATTCTGATTGAAAAATGATGATTATATACGAGTAAATCTAAGATTATAAGCTAAAATGCTATCCAGATGATGAATTCAAATGTGGTTGATATGATTTTAAAATACTGGTTGAGAACTGATGAGTTGAATTGGATTCTGATTGAAAAATGATGATTCTTGATTTTTTGTTTGAAAAGCGATAAACTGAGCAAAACCAAAAATGAGGATGAATGGGACGAGTCCCTGTGTTGATGTTTGTAACTAGAATGATGATAATGACTTCAGCAAATCACTATGAGATTAGTGCATTGTGCTGAATGACAGATTGCTACTGTTAACTCTTGACCCAGTGGATCAAGTTAAGGGATGACAAATTAAAAATCTATAAAATTGAAATCCCCCCATGGAGGATTGTTCAGATGGAAATTTTGGTCTAATAGACCATTATTGTGTTAAAGATATGAATGATATGTTCTGCATGAATTGTTATCTGGTAATGCAAGTATCTTTATCCCACGATTCTGTGGGGAGACGACCTATCTAAAGAACCCCAGAATCAGATGAATCGAAAATTGGATTTGAATCATAAATAAAGGGAACTTAACAAGATTTTTCGTATTGATAGGAACATGGATCGAGGTCGTCGTCGTAGAAATGATAACCCCCAACTCGATGATGAAGAGCTTGACCTGGATGTTCGTAAAACTCTTCATAGCTTGCAGCCTGGACCTTTCAACTTGGGAGAGGTCGTGGAGAATTGGATCAAAGGAATGGAAGAATACTTCGATGTCACCGGGTACAATGAGAAGAGCAAAATGGCTCTTACAAGGCTGAAGATTATAGAAAGAGCAACCACTGCGAGAAAAACCACTGGATCGGAATACCCAGACATGGAATGATCTCAAAATTTACCTAAGGACAAGGTTCTGTCCTCTCGGCTTTTTGGAAACAAAGATGATTGAATTCTTAGAGCTAACCCAGGGGAGCAGAACTATTGCGTTCGCTCTTCTCCTCAAATACTTGCCACCGCTGAATGAAGAACAGCTGATGGCCAGGTTCTAAACGAACCTTTGAATATTTTGGTAAAGGACGCCAAGCTAGTTTCCATGGCCGAAGCAGTGTAGATGGCAAAGGATTTCTCCAAGGCCTTTGATGTCAAGGTCCCACCAAAGCCAGCACCATCACCTTTCAAAAGATTATTAGTTCCAGAAGGTGATCCCAACCTTCCACTGCCTAAGAGATATCAAGGTCAATCCCAGGATAGGGGAAGTTCCAGAATGGAAGAAATGTCATTTTCTCGAAACTCAATCACTTGGAATTTAACTTCAAAAGTTCCACCCTTGAACAAGGGAGTGAAATGCTATAACTGTCAAGGATTTGGACATCACAATATGGATTGCCTAACTCCTTTTGGATCAAGGTTTTTTAGGCAGGGAAATCAGGGATCAAGATTCCAGACTCCAGCTTTCTATCCGCCAAATTCAGGGAAATACCAGAAGTAGACCCTCTAACCAACCTGCAGTTTCAATCCAAAGTAATGCAAGACCTCTGCCTCAGAATAGGGGAAGTCAAAGAGAGTTGTTCCAAAATTGGCCATCCACTTCCAACGTAGTAACGTTGGAAGTGATTGAAGAAGAAGAAGATGAAAGAGATCATACTCCACCTGCGAGATGAGGACATCTCACGTTTTTTAAGTGGGGTAGGATGTAAGATTCCTCTCCCAACCCCTCAAGTTGTCCAATCTCTCCCCCTGTAATCATTCCCCTTGTCAGAATATTAATAGATCTTGTTTCTACCTATTTTAGCTTAGAGAGAGAAAATGTTCTAGAGAGAGGTTATTCAATTTTTAGATATTTTTGGATGGAAAAATATCTTTTCTTATTAAAATAAATTTCCCCAAAATAGAAGTTCAAAAAGAAATTCGGAAGAAGCATTAGAAATAAATTATAATATGTTCAAAAGACCTTAGCCTAAGGGTCCAGGATTTTTGAAAATTTTAGATTAAGGTTCTGAGGGGCCAATTAGATTAATCCAATGTAGGGAGGAGATAAATTGAAGAAATAAAGAAAATCCTCCCAAAAATGAGTAAATACTCACATAAGATGAAGAGTTGACTAAGGACAAGGTTATTCGTTAAAAAAGAGGAGATATTTAGAGGAAATGATGCATTTTTGACACCTCGGTGTGGGGGAATTCCCCTCATGAAGGAGGCACCTATTTCACATGTGTGGTGGAGTTTTAAACTCTCAAATAATGAGATATTTTATCTCTCCTCTCTCCTATTTCAACTAGAACCAAAAAGTAAGCTAAACTGACCTAAAAATGGTCAAAAAGTGACCAAACTGATCTGGAAAACTATAGAATCAGTTTGCTTGTTTAGAGGCTCACTTTTCCCTATAAATACAAGCCTCCCCCTTTTTAAAAGCTTAATAGTATTTTATGCACTGTTACTCTACTCCTCCCCCCCATAGCCAAAAACAGTGAATTTATTTGATAATTCATTAGTTTTTGACCATTTCCTCTTCAAAAGAATTGGTGGCCACTCTTGTTACAAACAAGAGTAGATCCCTCAAACCATCAAGCCAAAGGAAAGCTCAAAAAAATTCATGTAAGCTAGAAATCCTACTTTTTCTTTATTCCATTTAATGGTTTTTAATTTTTGTTTTCTTTAAAATGAAAAATGATGTTATGCCTTGTTGGAAAGGCTTTCCTCCTCTCTTCATTCTTCAATTCAACATTTCTTTATCCTAGATATATAATCAAATTGTAAGAATTAAACTTTTCATATTGTTTCTCTTTAAAGAGTGGAATTTGATTAGTTTAAAATGCTTTGAACCATTTGGGATAATTTCTAAGTAACTTGAGAATGAAAAAATTTGAAAAATGGTCAGTCATACAAAGGAGGTTATGGCAAAGATTTCTTACATTTTGTGAAATAAGTTTTATCTTTTATTATTCAAAAAGAGTAATCCCCACCGTTTGTGTATTCTAAAAGTGTTATTTTCGTTCTAGACATAGAAAAATGCATATTAGAAATATTTTTATTATAAAAGTGTTATTTCCATTAGAGTTAATTTCTATGCATAAAAAGATGCATATTGGATATTTTTATTATAAAAGTGTGATTTTCATTAGAATTAATTTCTATTTATAGAAAGATGCATAAAGGAATTCATTTTTATTTCAAAAGAGTTATTCTCATTGATTTTGATTTTATGCATAGAAAGATGCATAAAGGAATTTATTTTTATTTCGAAAGTGTTATTTTCCTTAAAATTGAATTTTTGCATAAATAGATGTATAAAAGGATTTTTATAAAAGTGTTATTCCCACAAAAGTTGATTTTTATAAAAGCATAAATGGATGGATAGGTGTGATGTGAATAAGATAAATGTGAATGAAGGGATGGATAGATGTGATGTGAATAAGATAAATGTAAATGAATGGATGGATGGATGTGATGTGAATTGATGTGATGAGATGTCATGTGAATCATGATGTAAATGAATGATATGGGATGGATGTGGATGTATGTGAAGAATGGATGTGGATGTACGTGAAAGGATAGATGTGGATGTATATGAAGAATGGATGTGGATGTATGAAGAATGGAAGTGGGTGTACGTGAAAGAATGGATGTGGATGTATGTATGTGAAAGGATGGATGTGGATGTATGTGAAAGGATAGATGTGTATGTATATGTGATAAGTATGGATGTGAATGTATGTGAAAGGATAGATGTGGATGTGTATGTGATAAGTATGGATGTGGATGTATGTGGATGTGAATGTGATGAATATGAACCAGAATAGAGGCGATAAGATGTGATGTAAATTGGATGGATATGAACCAGAATAGAGGCGATGAGATGTGATGTAAATTGGATAGATATGAATGATATGGGATGTGAATGAATGTGTAAGCATGTGAATCAGGATGTGAATGAATGATAAGGGATGTGAATGAATGTGATAACCTATGAATCGGGATGTGAATGAATGATAAGGGATGTGAATGAATGTGATGGCATGTGAATCGGGATGAGAATGAATGGTATGGGATGTGAATGGATGTGATAAGATGTGATGTAAACTGGATAGATGTCAATGAATTTGATGACATGAGATGTATGGGTAAATGCGAGTGGATGAGATCTGATGAGGTTAATTGAGGAAAGAAGTATTAAGATGAAAAATGATATGATGAGAATGGGAATGCTTATGAAATGAATGTGGATTAAGTAATGTAGATTGATGTGGAAAGACGAGAGATTCGTTATAGAAATTGTATTTATGACTTGTTTTTAAATGACTGTTTTATGTCAAGAATACTAGGGAAGCATTTTGACCGTCTTGTGAGAATGAGGTCATGGAGACCTAGCTGATAAAGTTGCAACAGCTGACAGAGAGTCAACGGAGGATCGCGTAGCAAGGTCGGCTGAGGTCTTGACCAGTCTTGGTTCGATTTAAATGGTGAGCTTCCGGTACGGTGGATGAGGGACCAAGGAAGCGGCCTATGAGTGAAGCGCTAGGTCACCTGGGAAGGATCCTAGAGGGTGCTGACCATACGGTTCTCGGGCTCTCGGTCACAGATGATACCCACACATGCGTCGTGAAAGATATTGGAACAAGGAGTAAGAGTTGTGTTCTGAATTCGGGCATGGATCTGGTCGATTGACCTTGCTGGTCCTCAACGGATGAGTCTATGGCTCTTTTATATGGATCCATTGGTTGATCTTCCTAATCTTCAATGGAGATTCCATTTTGTTATGTGAATATATTGTCGGCTACTATGAGCTAGGAACTATTGAAAAGGCCCCTGAGTGGACAGGTGGTGAGCGTTCTGGTTGTTTGCCAATGATGCCATAGGTACACCGATGAAGGAATGATTGAAAATAAGGATTCAACCAGAGATTTTGACGATTATGATCAGTGACACAATGGTTTCATTAAAAGATTATTTTTAGATGATGTTGATTCTGTGAAAAAGGCAATTTCATATTGGGTGTGTAAGTGGTGTGACTAGTTGTAAGTTTGCATGAATTTCTGGCTAGGAGACTTGAGAACTCTTTTCCCTGGTACCCAGGACAAAACCTAACCAAATTCCTAATTGGATCCCATCACTACAGTGGTTAGGCGGTTGGCTAACCCATGGGACTGGATGGGGTTAGGCTGGACTGATGGATCCCTAAAATGAGACTAATTTCTATTGGTACGATAGATGAAGTAAATCTCGGATAAAAATTGTTCAACGGCTTTGTCTCTCAATGAGGAAAAAAGCATTGGTCTCTATGATCCAAGTGCAATCTTTCCCTTGATCTGACTATGGGACTTACGGGTTCGGTCAGATCAGTTCAATTAGTTAAGGCTTTTGACTACTTAGAGAAAAGTTATCTTGGAGGAATCGCCCGTGCTTTCCGGGCAAGGGAAGCTTTTTCGAGTTCGGTTTTGGAAGAACCGATGGATTAGTCTGTTGTCTGGATATCCGTGGGCGAGGCCCCGAGTGTGGGACCTTGCCCCGTGCAAGAAGTGCTACTTCCGCTGCTAGCATCCCAAAATTCGTTGCGCAGTGGGGTCAGGGATCTTACACCTGGTATCAGAGCAATTTGGCTAAAGTGGATCAACTGAGAAGCCAAGAATGTCATAAATTTATGAAGTAGCAGTAAAAGATTGGAATTGTGTGATGAAACTCATAAAAATTGATATTCAGAATGAAATTCCTAATTTGATAATTGGGTCTTGAGATGGAAATACTGCAATTGTATGGAATCCCTCACTTGCTTGAGACATGATGGTATTTATTTTATAATTCCAAGAACCGTGACTACCCGTATATACCGAGGGTGTAATTGCAGCTCTTTACTCTGGCAGTATATACGAGTAAATCTAAGATCTTGAAATTACAAGCTAAAATGCTATCCAGATGATGAATTCGAATGTGGTTGATATGATTTTAAAATACTGGTTGATATGATTTTAAAATACTGGTTGAGAACTGATGAGTTGAATCAGATTCTGATTGAAAAAGGATGATTCCTGAATTTTTGGTTGTTGAAAAGCGATAAACTGAGCAAAACCACAATGAGGATGAATGGGATGAGTCCCTGTGTTTATATTTGTAACTCAAATGATGATAATGACTTTAGCAAATCATTATGAGATTAGTGGATTATGCTGATAGATTGCTATTGTCAACTCTTGACCCAGTGTATCAAGTTAAGGGATGACAAATTAAAAATCTATAAAATTGAAATCCCCCCATGTGCAGGACTGTTCAGATGGAAATTTTGGTGTAATAGACCATTATTGTGTTAAAGATATGAATGATATGTTCTGAATAAATTGTTATCTGATAATGCGAGTATCTTTATCCCACGATTCTGTGGGGAGCCGACCTATCTAAAGAACCCCAGAATCAGATGAATCAAAAATTGGATTTGAATCATAAATAAAGGGAACTTAACAAGATTTTTCGTATTGATAGGAACATGGATCGAGGTCTTCGTGGTAGAAATGATAACCCCCAACTCGATGAGGAAGAGCTCGACTTGGATGTTCATAAAACTCTTCATAGCTCGCAGCTTGGACCTTTCAAGGGTGAAGGGGAAAACTTGGGAGAGGCCGTGGAGAAGTGGATCGAAGCAATGGAAGAATACTTCGATGTCACCGGGTACAATGAGAAGAGCAAAATGGCTCTTATAAGGCTGAAGATTGTAGAAACAGCCAGAGTGGCATGGAGAAACCACTGCGAGACAAACCGTCTGGATCGGAATACCCAGACATGGAATGATCTCAAAATTTACCTAAGGACGAGGTTCTGTCCTCTCGGCTTTTTGGAAACAAAGATGAACGAATTCTTAGAGCTAACCCAGGGGAGCAGAACTATTAAAGTATATCACCAAGCGTTCGCTCTTCTCCTCAAATTCTCGCGACCGTTGAATGAAGAACAGTTGTGGGTGGCCAAGTTCATTCGGGGACTGAACGAACCTTTGAATATTTTGGTGAAGAACGCCAAGCTAGGTTCCATGGCCAAAGCAGTGCGGATGGCAAAGGATTTCTCCAACGCCTTTGATGTCAAGGTCCCACCAAAGCCAGCACCATCACCTTTCAAAAGATTATTAGTTCCAGAAGGTGATTCCAACCTTCCACCGCCTAAGAGATATCAGGGTCAAATCCCAGGATAGGAGAAGTTCCAGAATGGAAGAAAGGTCCTTTTCCCAAAACTCAATCCCCTGGAATTCAACTTCAAAAGTTCCACCCTTGAACAAGGGAGTGAAATGCTATAACTGTCAAGGATTTGTACATCGCAGTATGGATTGCCCAACTCCTTTTGGATCAAGGTTTTCGGGGCAAGGAAATCAGGGATCAAGATTCCAGACTCCATCTCCTTCCTTCTAGAGTAATCAGGTTTCTATCCGCCAAATTCAGGGAAATCCCAGAAGTAGACCCTCTAACCAACCTGCAGTTTCAATCCAAAGTAATGCAAGGAAATCAGGGATCAAGATTCAAGAGTAATCAGGTTTCTATCTGCCAAATTCAGGGAAATCCCAGAAGTAGACCCTCTAACCAACCTGCAGTTTCAATCCAAAGTAATGCAAGACCTCTGCCTCAGAATAGGGGAAGTCAAAGAGAGTTTTCCAAAATGGGCCATCCACTTCCAAGGCAATAACGCTGGAAGTGATTGAAGAAGAAGAAGAAGATGAAAGAGATCATACTCCACCTGCGAGATGAGGACATCTCGCATTTCTTAAGTGGGGTAGGATGTAAGATTCCTCCCCCAGCCCCTCAAGATGTCCAATCTCTCCCCCTATAATCATTCCCCTTGTCAAAATATTAACAGATCTTGTTTCTACCTATTTTGGCTTAGAGAGAGAAAATGTAAGTTATTCAATTTTTAGATATTTTTGGATGGAAAAATATCTTTTCTTATTAAAATAAATTCCCCCGAACCAGAAGTTCAAAAAGAAATTCAGAAGGTGCATTAGAAATAAATTATAATATGTTCAAAAGGCCTTAGCCTAAGGGTCTAGATTTTTAAAAAATTCTAGATTAAGGTTCTGAGGGGCCAATTAGATTAATCCAAATGTAGGGAGGAGATAAATTGAAGAAATAAAGAAAATCCCCCCAAAAATGAGTAAATACTCACATAAGATGAAGAGTTGACTGAGGACAAGATTATTAGTGAAAAAAGAAGAGATATTTAGAGGAAGTGATGCATTTTTGACACCTCAGTGTGGGGGAATTCCCCTCATGAAGGAGGCACCTATTTCACATGTGTGGTGGAGTTTTAAACTCTTAAATAATGAGATATTTCATCTCTCCTATTTCAACTAGAACCAAAAAGTAAGCTAAACTGACCTAAAAATGGTCAAAACAGTGAATTTATTTGATAATTCATTAGTTTTTGACCATTTCCTCTTCAAAAGAATTGGTGGCCAGTCTTGTTGCAAAAACAAGAGTAGATCCCTCAAACCATCAAGCCAAAGGAAAGCTCACAAAAATTCATGTAAGGTAGAAATCTTACTTTTTCTTTATTCCATTTAATGGTTTTCTAATTTTTGTTTTCTTTAAAATAAAAAATGATGTTATGCCTTGTTGGAAAGGCTTTCCCCCTCTCTTCATTCTTGAATTCAACCTTTCTTTATCCTAGATATATAATCAAATTGTTAGAATTATAACTTTTCATATTAATTCTCTTTAAAAAGTGAAATTTGATTAGTTTAGAATGCTTTAAACCATTTGGGATAATTTCTAAGTAACTTGAGAATGAAAAAATGTAAAAAATGGTCAGCCATACAAAGGAGGTTATGGCAAAATTTTCTTAAATTTTGTGAAATAAGTTTTATCTTTTATTATTCAAAAAGAGTAATCCCCACCATCTGTGTATTCTAAAAGTGTTATTTTCATTCTAGGCATAGAAAAATGCATATTAGAAATATTTTTATTATAAAAGTGTTATTTCCATTAGAATTAATTTCTATGCATAGAAAGATGCATATTGGATATTTTTTTATTATAAAAGTGTGCTTTTCATTAGAATTAATTTCTATTTATGAAAAGATACATAAAGAAATTTATTTTTATTTCAAAAGAGTTATTCTCATTGATTTTGATTTTATGCATAGAAAGATGCATAAAGGAATTTATTTTTATTTCAAAAGAGTTATTCTCATTGATTTTGATTTTATGCATAGAAAGATGCATAAAGGAATTTATTTTTATTTCGAAAGTGTTATTTTCCTTAAAATTTAATTTATGCATAAATAGATGTATAAAAGGATTTTTATAAAAGTGTTATTCCCACAAAAGTTGATTTTTATAAAAGAATGAATGGATGGATAGGTGTGATGTGAATCAGATAAATGTGAATGAATGGATGGATAGGTGTGATGTGAATCAGATAAATGTGAATGGATGGATGGATAGATGTGATGTGAATCAGATAAATGTGAATGAATGGATGGATGGATGTGATGTGAATAGATGTGATGAGATGTCATGTGAATCAAGATGTAAATGAATGATATGGGATGGATGTGGATGTATGTGAAAGAATGGATGTGGATGTATGTGAAAGGATAGATGTGGATGTATGTGAAGAATGGATGTGGATGTATGTGACGAATGGAAGTGGATGTATGTGAGAGAATGGATGTGGATGTATGTATGTGAAAGGATGGATGTGGATGTATGTGAAAGGATAGATGTGGATGTGTATGTGATAAGTATGGATGTGAATGTATGTGAAAGGATAGATGTGGATGTGTATGTGACAAGTATGGATGTGGATGTATGTGGAAGAATATATATGCATGTAAATGTGATGGATATGAACGAGAATAGAGACGATGAGATGTGATGTAAATTGGATAGATATGAATGATAAAGGACGTGAATGAATGATATGGGATGTGAATGAATGTGTAAGCATGTGAATCAGGATGTGAATGAATGATAAGGGATGTGAATGAATGTGATAACCTATGAATCGGGATGTGAATGAATGATAAGGGATGTGAATGAATGTGATGGCCTGTGAATCAGGATGAGAATGAATGGTATGGGATGTGAATGGATGTGATAAGATGCGATGTAAACTGGATAGATGTTAATGAGTGTGATGAAATGAGATGTATGGGTAAATGTGAGTGGATGAGATGTATGGGTAAATGTGAGTGGATGAGATCTGATGAGGTTAATTGAGGAAAGAAGTGTTAAGATGGAAAATGATGTGATAAGAATGGGAATGCTTATAAAATGAATGTGGATTAAGTAATGTAGATTGATGTGGAAAGACGAGAGATTCGTTATAGAAATTGTATTTATGACCTTTTTTCAAATGACTGTTTTATGTCAAGAATGATGGGGAAGCATTTTGACCATCTTGTAAATGAGGTCGTGGAGACCTAGCTGTGATAAAGTTGCAACAGCTGGCGGAGAGTCAACGAAGGACGTCTCGCGTAGCAAGGTCGCAGCTGAGGTCTTGACCAGCCTCGGTTCGATTCAAATGGTGAGCTTCCAGTACGGTGGATGAGGGACCAAGGAAGCGGCCTATGAGTGAAGCGCTAGATCACCCCTGCGAAGGATCCTAGAGGGTGCTCACCATATGGTGCTCGAGCTCTGGGTCGCCGACGATACCCACACGTGCGTCGTGGAAGATATTGGAACAAGGAGTAAGAGTTGTTTTCCCAATTCGGGCATAAATCTGGTTGATTGACCTTGCTGGTCCTCAACGGATGAGTCCATGGCTCTTTTATATGGATCCGTTGGTTAATCTTGCTGATCTTCAACGGAGATTCCATTTTTTTATGTGAATATATTGTCGGTTACTATGAGCTAGGAACTACTGAAAAGGCCCCTGATGGACAGGTGGTGAGCATTCTGGTTGCCAATGATGCCATAGGTACACCGATGAAGGAATGAGTGGAAATAAGGATTCAATCGGAGATTTTGACGATTATGATCAGTGACACAATGGTTTCATTAAAAATTTATTTTTAGAAGATGCTGATTCTGTGAAAAAAGTAATTTCATATTAGACATCCCCCAGATGAAGTGGAAATGCATCATTATGGATTTTATTACTGGACTACCTTCAGTGCAATCAGGTTACAACTCCATCTTCGTGGTAGTTGACAGACTAACCAAAGTTGCCCATCTGATTCCAGTAAAAGAAACCTACACTGCAGTGGATGTGGCAGAGTGTTCCTCAAGGAAATCTTCAGATTGCATGGCCTACCCAAGAGAATAGTAAGTGACGAGATCCCAAATTCACGTCAAGATTCTGGACTGCATTCTTCGAAGCAGTAGGAACTTTCTTGAATCTCAGCACAGCCTACCACCCCGAGACCGATGGTCAAACAGAAAGGGTGAACCAAGTAATCAAAGATATACTTCGGTCATGCTGTTTGCAGAGGGAACCCAAGAAGTGGCTAAGCTATCTGCACCTAGTCGAATTCACCTACAATGCTTCTTATCATCGAAGTATCGGGATGAGCCCTTTCAAAGCTCTGTATGGACAAGACTGCCTAACACCATTAACTTGGTCCGACCCATTGATTAGGGTCGAGATGTCCAAACAAATGCTTGACGACATGGAGTAGTAGATGCAGTCAATTTGCAAGGATATAAAAGTTTCCCAGGATAGATAGAAGTAGTATGCAGATAAGAAGAGGTCAGACAGAAAATTCGAAGAAGCAGATATGGTCTTCATTCGAGTACGCCCCAAAAGTTCTCTATCTCTTGTTGGGAAGTTCAAGAAGTTATCCCCTAGATACTATGGGCCATATCTGATTACAAAGAAAATAGGTTACTTAGCCTATGAATTTCTTCTGCCTCCTCATCTCAAAATACATAATGTATTTCATGTCAGCCTACTTAAGAAGTATGTACCGAGCCCGAATCATGTGCTTAATGAGGATGAACTCTTAACTTCTTCAACCCAAGGGCAGATGGAACTCCAACCTAAAGGAATCCTTGATGTTCGAGAGAAGGTTCTCATGAACAGAATTCTAGTCAAATGGAAGTTCTATCCTTTTGAAGACGCCACCTGGGAGAAAGAAGCCGAACTGATGCGAGATTACCCCCAGTTTTTTGCGAGATGAGGACGTCTCGCATTTTTCAAGTGGGAGAAGATGTAAGATTCCTCCCCAGGCCCTCAAGATGTCCAGTTTCTTCCCCTGTAATCAATCCCCTTCTCAGAATAATAAAAGATCTTGTTTCTACCTATTTTGATCTAGAGAGAGAAATATTCTAGAGAGAGATAATTCAATTTTTAGATATCTTTGGATGGAAAAATATCCCTTCTTATTAAAATAAATTCCCCTGAAACAAAAGTTTAAAAAGAAATTCCTAAGGTGCATTAGAAATAAATTATAATGTGCACAAAAGACCTTAGCCTAAGGGTCAAGATTTTCTAAAACTTTTGGATTATTGTCCAATTAAGGTTCCTATAGACCAATAAGATTAATCCAAATGTAGGGAGGAGATAAATTGAATAATAAAAGAAAAACCTCCCAAAAATGAGTAAATGCTTACATAAGATGAAGAGTGGACTAAGGACCAAAGAAAAGAATTAAAAAACTAAATTTTGACACCTCAGAGTGAGGATCTCCCCTCATGAAGTAGGCACCTTTTTCTCATCATTACCCCCAATTTTTAATCAATAAAATGAGATATTTTTCTCTCTCCTCTCTCATGTTTCAAAACTAGATCCAAAAAGTAAGCTAAATTGACCCAAAAATGGTCAAAAATGACCAAACTGATCTGGAAAATTCTAGAATCAGTTTTCTTGGTTAGAGGGTCACTTTTTCCTATCAATAGAAGCCTCTCCCTTTGTAAAAGCTTAATGGTGTTTATGCATTATTACTTTACTCCTGTCCTGAGAATTTCTTAATAATTTAATTGTTTAATCCTCTCCAAATTAATCTTAGAAAGATTAACTAAGTGATTAATTAAACTCTTCTTATTGTTTACCCCCTTGAATTTAGAAAATTGTGTAGATTAGAGTTCTATAATTCTAAAATGGGTTAATTAAGTTGAATAAAGAAAGAAAAAAATGAGAAATGGTCAGCCATACAAAGGAGATTGTGGTAAATTTTTTTAGAAAAAGAAAGTTTGTTTTTATGTTATTCTAAAAGAATAATTTCCACCATTTTTGCATCTAAAAGAAATATTCTAATTACTCCATGTACATATTCACCTATGAATATGCATGGATATCACTGATATTAATTATTAAATTTGATTTCTATGCATAGAAAGATGCATAAAGGATTTTTTTTTAAATTACAAAAGTGTTATTCTTATTAAATTTGATTTCTATGCATAGAAAGATGCATAAAGGAAATTTTTTTATTACAAAAGTGTTATTCTTATTAAATTTGATTTCTATGCATAGAAAGATGCATAAAGGAAATTTTTTTATTACAAAAGTGTTATTCTTATTAAATTTGATTTCTATGCATAGAAAGATGCATAAAGGAATTTTTTTTATTACAAAAGTGTTATTCTTATTAAATTTGATTTCTATGCATAGAAAGATGCATAAAGGAATTTTTATTATTACAAAAGTATTATTCTTATTAAATTTGATTTCTATGCATAGAAAGATGCATAAAGAAATTTTATTATTATAAAAGTGTTATTCTTATAAAAATTAATTTTTATGCATAAATAGATGCATAAAGAAATTCTTTTTATTTTAAAAGTGTTATTCCTATTAAATTTGATTTTATGCATAAATAGATGCATACAAGGATTTTATATATATATAAAAGTGTTATTCCCATTGAAGTTGATTTTTATGCATAAATAGATGCATAAAGAATTTTTATATCAAAATTAGAATTCTCTTAAATTCTATGAGTATTTGATAAATGAATAATTAAATACTCTAAGAGAGAAATTTCTATCGTTTTATATTCACACGGATTGTAAAAAGAAAATTCAGAAAATCTATCGAGATCGAAATATATAGATAAATGATTAATTTATTCCTTATTGAAATTCGAAACTAATTTAGAAATCAATTAAGTGAATATTCAAAGAAAGAAATTCAGTAAAATAGTAACTGAATTATCAAACCTTTTCGAGAAAGATAGTTCAAGAAAAATCTTATCCGACTCAAACCTTGAATCAAACTATGACCAAGACCAAACTCTTTTGTCAGTTTCGAGGAAAGAAGGTGTGACCAGTTTAGAAAAATATACTCAAAACTCCTGCCAAATCTGAAGCTAAGTTTGAGACCCTTCGAATTGATCTGTGGATCAAGATTATAGAATTTTACGGAATTCTAGTATGAAATTCAAAATTCCGATCAAGAAGTTTTGGGATACTGACTCAAGAAATACTCCTTGTATTCAAAAGAAAATCAAACTGAAAACTTGCATAGAAACCCTGTTTTCTTAAAGGACTGTCTTACGCCAGGATGCTGGAGGGAGCATTTGGTATATTTTTTTCAGTTGCAACAGCTCTAGCGGGGAGTGTTCAAAGGACAGCTCACGCGGCAAAGCCTGACCAGCCTCGGTATGGTTGAAAAATGGTGCGCTTCCGGTACGATGGGCAAGGGCCGACGAAGCGACCCCTGAGTGAAGTGCCAGGACACCTAAGAAGGATCCTGGGAGGGTTCTGACCAGGAGATACATGGGCTCGTGGTGCCCATGACACCCATGCGTATGTCGTGGAAGATATGTATGATGGACGAAATGATTATTGTAATCTGTTTACTGGATCTCGTTTTGCTGACCAGTGGGTCTCAACGGAGAGTCCAAAGTGATACTGTTTTTGGAGAAACAAGGGACTGGATGGAATTTTTGAGTTATGACATCTGTAACCACTGTTTGTCAATGGATTATTTTATATGTTAAAGTTTTAAAGAGGAGTGTGTGCGTATGTGTATTCGAAAGCAAAAGTTAAGAAAGGCATTCAATTATGGGTGGGTGAGTAGTTCTACCAATTCCAGTGGTTGGGTGGTGGCTAACCCATGGGCCAGATGGGGTTAGGCTGGAATTAGTGGAGTTTTAATAATTAAATTGAAATAATAGGAATACGCTTAGAATTCGAGTAGTTAAATAAAAACCTGAAGAATTCCTCAAATGATTAGATCAACGGCTGTGCCTGATTTCAGTTAGGAAAAAAGCATTGATTTCTTCAAACTAAGTCAGTGATAGTTTTCCTTCTATCTGGTTTAATCAGGTGAAGGATAGTTTAGTCTCTTGACCCCGTTAGAAAATTCGTTAAGAAAATAAAAAAGGTGAAATCGTCCCCATTTTTCAGGCAAGTGAAATTTTCTCGGTTTCGGTTTCGGAATAACCACCAAATTAGTCTCGTGTCCGGACATTCGAGGGCGAGGCCTCGAGTGGAAAGCCCCGCGCAAGAGGAAGCTACTTCTGCTACTAACAACCGGGAATCCGGTGCGCGGAGGGGGCAGAGGGGTCTCACATAAGGCATACAAGTGGTGGATGAGCTTGGCCAGTGCCACACACGTCCTCGTACTTGGGCAAATTTTGAAATGTTGTTTCGAAAGGAATTCTTGCCAGTGAACGAAGTTCAGAGATCATGGCTAGAGTGGGATAGGTGCTCGCAATCACCAAAGGTTATGAACATCCGCAAACCACTTTTGCATGAATATATTCACTGCATCCTTGTTGCGCTCTTTCTCCTCCCCCCGAAAGGTCAGTGCCTTTAGGTCCTTGAGGAAATTAGCTGACGCTACGGATTAATTCATAAGCACTGCGGCTTGCTTACCCGCACGAGGCCCTATGTCCTCTCAAGAAGGAAATTACACCCTTCTTTGCAGGTATTTCTACACAATAGTGCTACTCATGGGCATGGATGGGGCAACATCCAAGCCAGCGTGAATGCTCCTAAGCATGGCAAAGATCTCACCCTAATTTTTCTCTAAGGCCCTGGTCCTAGCAAATAAGTTGGCAAGGGACTCATGCGAGATTTCCATCTCGGAATCCTACACATCCATGCCTATACGGAGAGCATCATCTCCATACTTCTCCTCATCAAGGAGATCAAGGTCGTCATCAGCCTCGCCAGCCTCTGCGCAAGAATGTTTGTAGTCTAATATGTGTCGTCCATCGCTATACGGACATGGTCTGTGGAAGGGGATCCACTGGCTCACGTGAAACCGACAGTGGGGCGAACCACATCAATCTGGTGGGCTAATGCAACTTGGTGCATACACCCAAGCTTGGCTAGAGGAAGAGGCCGAAAATAGTAGGCAAGAGCCTATAAAATCCACTTAAAGTCCCTATCGGTGGGACTAACCCCCCTAGATGTCATTTTCAAGGCTTTTTTATACTTTACTTTCTTTAAAAATTAAATATATGAAAATAGATATTTAAAGAAAATATAAATAAAGAAAGAAATGTAAGGGCAAGAATTGGAACTAGCTACCTGGTCCCTAGTTGTGCCGGCCAAGTTGAAGTAGCATTTTTTCGCGGCGGCTGGGTGATGGCTCGATGATGATCCTCTAGCAATCCGATGATGGACATTGGAAATCGATGGCACGACACGACTACACATGTCGAGGGCACAATGCAGTGGCACACTATGGTGGTGCAATACGATGGCATGATGTAGTGGCTCAAGGCGCTACTCTCGCGGCGGTGATGCTCTACTTCCAAGTGGAGGAAAAGCTAGCTTGCTTGCTGCTTGGTTGTGGTGACTGCTCCCAAAGCAAGTCAGAGAGAGAGAAGAAAGATTGGCTACTCCATCTTCCCTCCTCCTAGTATGCACAAACAAAGGAAGAGAGAGAGGTTTAGATTTGCTGCTCCACCTCCCCTCTTATTACCCACTCAAGAAAAAATGAGAGAGAGAGAGAGAGAGAGAGAGAGAGAGAGAGAGAGAGAGAGAGAGAGAGAGAGAGAGAGAGAGAGATGCAATGTGCCTTCCTTGCTTTTTCTGCTCTAAAAGGCGAGAGAGATGGAGCATTTACGATTGCCCCTCCCTCCTCTTTGGTACCGGGATAAACCAGAGAGCCCTCAACTTTCTTGGTGGCTATGTGTACACAAAGAGCGGTTGTTGCTAGCTACAGTAACGAGAGAGAGAGAGAGAGAGAGAGAGAGAGAGAGAGAGAGAGATGCAGTGTTCTCTCTATGGGTTGATGTGCATGCCAACAAAGAGAGAGAGTGTGTGTTGTAGAGGGAAATGGCACAGCCCATGAGAAGGAGAAAAATCATTTATAGTAGCCATGAGAGAGAGAGAGAGAGAGAGAGAGAGAGAGAGAGAGAGAGAAAGCAATGCAATATATGCCCTCCTTGCTTGCTCAAGCCCCAAAAGAGAGATCTTTCCTCTTCTTATGGCTATGGTGACTCGTCCTTCCTCATTCCACACACATAGTTCACTCACCAGATAAGAGATAAGAAGATAAGGCTTTTCTTCAATCAATTGGTTAAAAAACTTAATGTGGGCCATATGCAAAAGAACCGAGCTCTAACACTGATGTTACACGGGTGTACTACGACACACTCGACACACCCGCCGAAGGAGTAAATTTTTGGATCACCACCCAACTGAAGAGGGAATGAGGAAAGTTATCCTCATTTGCTGGGATATACAGGGGCTTACCTGCCCACATATTCACGGCCGCCCATAGAACTTTGCTCGGGGCACCGTCACCCCTAAACCCCGGTAGCACTCGCCGCCTACGCTGGCATGTGATCTCGTCAACCGGTCAAGCTCCATCCCAGTATGGGAACCCACGTATTCATTAGAGACTACATGACATTAGGACTCCACAAACCCCGGTAGCACTCGCCGCCTACGCTGGCATGTGATCTCGTCAACCGGTCAAGCTCCCTCCCAGTATGGGAACTCACGTATTCATTAGAGACTACATGACATTAGGACTCCACAAAGCCAATATACACCTCCCTACATCTTTAAAGTCGGATAGTGAAGGTCGGCCACTACCTTCTACACCAAAACACCCATAAAAGGAGGTGCCAATCTAATAAGCCCCAAGTTTCATCCTAATGTACGTAGCCATAGCAGTAATCCCTAGCGTTAGGGATTACCACTTTAGCTCACTATGAGAGAGAAACCAACTCTCCTCCCAACAATGAGGGTGCAAGAGGAGAATAGTTACCTCAAAGCTACCTTAGAGCAAGACAAAAATTTTGCTTATTAAGCCTCTCCATGACAAAGAGAACCTTTAAGCTAAGCTTGAGGCTGGACAAGACACTATCAAGTAGGAACACACAAAGATCAAAGCTCAAGTAAAAGGCAGACAAAGAAAACATCAATTGATTGCAACAAATGCCTTTATAACTCATGATGGAGCATAAAAGGGAGGAGTGTGTGAGCTTTGAGGTATGGCTTTGGTTTCAATCTTAGATTATGTTTCTCTTCTCTAATCAATGGTACTCTTTCCTATTAATGGTAGAAACTTTTTTTGTAATCTTAAAGATTATGTTGCTTATCTCTAATAAATGGTACTTTTTCTTGTAGAAACCTTTTCCATGATGGAAATGAACAAGGAACTGTTGATAGATTGGAACTTCTAAATGCAAATGTGAAGTAATCACTTCCTATATCGGTGCTCAAAGATCCACCCACAAAAAGCTTTGAAATGTTGCCCACAATGACGTTGTAGGAGAGGGGGTGGGGTGTGTAAGGCAGCCACCTTTTTCCTCTTGGTTGATTTTGTCACTCCACAAAAGGGTTTGTGGTGGATAAGGCGACCACCTTTCTCCCGCCTGAACGTGGGTTCGATTCTAGCCCACCCTACCCCTCACACCACAAAGGGGTGAAAAAAGCCAAAAAGAAAAAAAAGAAAAATGGAAAAATATGTTGTAGGAGATGTCAAGTGACATTTAGATGCAAATGGTGTTCAGCTTATGTTGGCCACCCTATGCTAAGTTTAACTGGACCCAACCAACCACATCACCCAACCAAAATAATAATAAGACCTGTGGTCAAGTCACAACTTCCAAACCCATCCTAGACCCGCAACACGAGGACGCTATGCCCCAGGATAAACTAGTAGTATCTCTTCCCTTGGTGTAGTCTTATATGGGTGTATCATTTTGCAATTACTTGTTGCCTACTTGGCAAGAAACCAAGCCGACCTAAGGTGTCTATTAATCATCCAACAACAACTGGCCTCACCGTGCTACTCTATTTTTTCTCATAAAGGAGTCTTACAATGTACTATGTGGAGTCCGCAAGGTTGGTGTCGCGTGTGCGCATGCGTGTGTGTGTGAGAGAGAGAGAGAGAGAGAGAGACACACAACAATCCTAGGGTTTGTCTGCTCTATGCCAACAACATTTTGGAGCCACTGCTTTGGTTAACAGTTAGGTAGCCTGATGTTGTTGGAGCTGCTTCACTTGGACAATCTGCGCATGGGCTTGATCTGTGTGTTCGGCCTTGTGCCGTCTAACCAATTTCTACGGGCCGCCACAAAAGCCCAGACATTCTTCTCCCAACGGAAGAACTAAATTGGTAAGTGAGTGGCTATGGTGGATCTCTGTCTCGCTCTTCTCTCTTTCTCCCATTCATTGCGATCGAGAGTGCTAGTATCCTTGTATTTTTTATACTAGAGGAGAGGGTGGGTGACGTGTGAATGTGACGGGCGAGTGGTGTTGTGGGGAGGACCGGTGAGTTAAATCACACGTGTCAGGGCGCATGCCCTCGTACGTCAAGGGAGAGACGGCTTATGCGTGCTTGCGTGCCTGGGATGGCAAATCCTTGGCTGCAAGGGGTGGTAGAACATGCTAGCGACTGAGAGATTGGGAGCTCGAGGAGCCGGAGGAAGAAGAAGGCATTGAGAGGGAGAAGAAGAAGAACGTCCTAAATTGGATCAACGTGAGGCTTAGTACACAAGCTCTGAATCAAGGGAAGAATGCATGAAAGTAAATCCCGAGCTGATAATGAATCAAATCGGCTTCTCTCTCTCTCTCTAGCGTTATCATCTTCTACCCCAGAAAACCTCCTACTAAAGCTAAGGTGGGTAAGTGGTTACAAGAGGATATTCTACATGATAGGGTGGTCTCGTATGTGTTTTATCTAGGCAAGGGTTTCCTTAAGGTCTTGTTCATTAAGGTCAATCTATGTCAAAACTATTTACGAAAACTCCTTTCTTTATGGGCATAGGCTGGTGCATGTGTTTCCCTTTGATCTCTTGTTTGATGTAAATAAGAGTCTTTAGGAGGCTTGTCCGATGTGGGTGGAAATAACTAGGCTCCCTCCTTGGCTGAGACCTGCACTTCGGGATATTGCATGCGCTTTGGGCCGAGTATTACATCTTCCAACTTATGATGCTGGGGGTCGACAGGCTAACAATGTGTGTGTTTCTTGGAATACTAAGGTTGAAATCCCTAAAACTATAGAGGTCACTTTAGGTGAATTAGGAAAACTAGAATTACATCTTAAATTCGATCCTTTTCTTGGAGCATGCTTCAGGGCGGGGGATAGCCAAAAATTGTATAGGACTGCTGCACGTAAAATCTGATGGGGAGGGGGCGGGAGAAATAGGTGAAATAGGTGGGGAAAACAATGCTAAGGGGGTGGAGCTTGTCATAAGCCAGGTGAAAGAAGTGAAAGGAAAGATAAAGTGCATAAGGCAAAAGGGATGCAATCCAAAGGGGACTCGAGTTAAAGCCAAAGGGAAAGTTATTATTAGACAAGCCAAAGATGAGGCAAGAAGAACTCATAACAAACTAGGGAGGAGAGGGAAGGACAATAAATCTTAGTGTAGTTTGAGTCCCTTGATATATTCATACCCATATAGTCCCTTAAGAGAGGAGGATAGTGGTACTTCTTCTGTGGTACTTCTTCTGTACATACATTTAACTACCAGGTTGAAGAGACTTGGAAGGTGATTACAAAGGGAGGTTGAGGAAGTCGACATGGTATCTGAAACTGCCTTGTCATAAGTCTTTAGATATCTCTAGCTGTACATGGAATGTTAAAGGTATTGAGGATAAGAAAAAAAAAATCTTCTTTTTAGGGCTTAGTTAAAGATTGGGGTTTACTTATTATGGCTATTCAAGAACACAATCTTTTTGGGTTTAAAACCTTTAGGAGAGATAGGTTTAAGGACTGGATGGTAATGTATGGAGGGGTGCAAACTGTGTATAGTGGTGTAATGACTATTATTAAAATCGACTTGAACCCTAGTATTGTGGCCAATCACCCTAATAGTAGGATTTTGGTAGTGGGGATCCAAGTTAACGGGGAGAAAGTGTGGATAGTTAACATTTATGGAGCTTATAATCATAAGATAGGAGTGGGATGTAGGATTGGATTGTTAACTTGAACATTCAAGGTAACTACATTATTTTGGGGGATTTTAATATGGTTGAGAGACAAATAGATAGGTGTGTTTGATGGGTCAAGAGAAGGGGAAGTGGGAGGAGTTGAGAGGAAAAATGGGTCTAGTTAATGGATGGAGCTTGGAGGATTGGAGAGATGGTCCTGGGCATACCTATTTTAGCCTGCAATATATTAGTTATTCTTCTAGGATTGATAGAGTTTTATTCAATCGACAAGCTTTATGTGTCCCTCATACTTTGAGGGTTTCTGTAGATTTTAGTCACTAGCTATTTTTGATTTCCTTTGAAATGGGGCTGGCATTCATTTGATTAGGAGGAGACTAATTGAACCAGTTTCCTACTAGGAAGCTGAGAGTTAATAATATGTTACTCAAAGATGAAGAAGCCATTTGGGAGACTAAAAAGAAGAGAAATGTCTAAAGGGTCATGGAGGTCCTTTACTAATGAGATGCAAGGAATTATTAGAGCTGTTGGAAAGTTGAGAGATGAGGAGAGAAGATAGGAAAGGAAGAGTTGGACTATGCAGTTGGAAAATCTTCAAAGGAATAGACAGACTGATAAACTCATAGAAGATGAAATCAATCAATACTTCAGATGTCAATCTGGTCTGAAAACAAGAAGATGAAAGGTGTGCTAGAGAAGAGGGGAATTGGCTAAAATGGGAAACCTGAAACAATAAAAGAAAACTTGAGAGATATCTATTTAAACTCTCGAAAGGGAAAGCCAGTAAACAAGTGGTGGAAAGGATCTTAGATGAGTGGGAACTAGCTAGAGAGTTTTAAGTGGGTAGAATTTCTTGGTTCTACTCTTAGTCTGAAAGAAGATTGCTCTCATAGAAGGTTTCAGGCTGAAAATCAGGTGCTTGGGTTAGTCAACCATAGTGTGGACCCTGACAAAGCTAGATGGCTGGAGAGAGAAGTGGATATTGAGGAATGGTGGGTGGCTCTTTTAAAGCTGGGGAGAGACAAGGCTCACCAAGAGAGTTCCAGCTTGGCATGCTTGGGATAAGCTGTCTGTACCTAAGAGTGAAGGTGGAATCGGTATTTTGCATTTACCAACTCAAACCTCAGCAAGGATTGCCCTGCTTCTCCCCAAATGTCTGCAACAAGAAGAAACATGGACAATGATGGTAAGAGAGTTAGTGGAGGTATCCTTAGTCCAATCAAAAGGCAATTGGCAAGGGTTGGGATGAAAGGACAAATTGTTCTCCTATGCTCCTTTGAAAGTGATAGGTTCTCCTTTATGTAGGATGTTGAGCAACAAATGGAAGGAAGCTTTGAGTCTAATGAATTGGGATGGGGGATGCAGAGCCTCACGAAATTCAATGCTCAATTTGGGACTATGGTAGTCTCACAGATTCAACCCTTCTAGATAGCTATCAGAGGAGCATGGGACAAAATTGGCAAGTGGGTTGAACATTGTATAGGGATTTAGGGCCATCATGGAGACTCGATTCTTGGGAAATAGATATCTAATGATGGGGTTGTAGATGTATTGTTTAGTATTATCAGAGCTTGCTATTTATGGAAAATTTGGGTTACTAGAAATTGTATTATGTTTCAAAGTGGATCCTCTCTTGGATTGGATGTGACAGAACTGATGCATAAGAGTGTGTATATGTGTTAGTCTGTAGTCTATGTGAACAAGCTGGATAAAGATGGGATGGGAAAAGTAATGAAGAGGCTGCAAAATGGCATCACTTGATTTCTTTATCTTTTTGGGGGACTATCATGCATACTAGGGAAGTCTAATATATGATTGATATAATGCAAGTCTGTATTGGTCTAGATTTGAAGCCCAAACAAGTTAAATTTGGCCCTAAAACTAGAAGATGGTACCTCAAGGAGAAGCAAGTGGACTACACATTTGTGGCATTCATAGAGAACCCTGTTGGGACAAGGCCCACAGTCAGCATTTGGTCAAAAAAGAGGGAGGTGTTAGAGAAGCAAACCCCCAGAGGATGCACTACTGAAGCTATTATGGAAGCCAGCGTTCAATTCAGTTACCAAATCTCTTGGATACAGTCCAGTTTTATGATGGAGGAAGATTGATGGAATATGTTATGTAAACTTTTGAATGTAGACTTGTAAAGGTTTATGACCAAGGGGCGTGTTCAGTTAGAATCTCTTGTTTAAATGGGTCTGGATGTAAAGACAGATTTGAAGTAAGATATATACTCACTATTGGTTCCAAAAAACAAAAGTATGCTTGTATATTCTAGAGATGACATGGGAATGCATAAGCTTGGATTTTCTCACTCGATTACCTTCGATAAATGTAAGATATGACTCTATATTTTCACAAACAATTATTTTAAAAAAAAAACTTGAAATCCCCACCAATAACCCTACTTTACATAAGAGTTTGGGGAAGCCCTTGGCAGCCCCCATTGACATGGGCATAATACGTACATAGTCGGAGTGGACCACATAGTTCGTAGTGGGGTATGCTAAACAATAACTAGCGAAAGGTCTCACCAGAAACCCAACCCTCTACCATGCGCTGTGAGGGATAAGCTTGATCTGCCGGGACCAGATGGCCTGCATTAGAGATCACAACATGCGTAAGAGAAGAGTAGGATTGAACATATCCTGCAACGACATTGTTCTCCTTCCAAACCTTCCGATCCGAAGCATAGAAACCCTTGATGCCATCCCATTGCAAGAGACGAATCCAAGCCTCAGCTGATGCCACCCCTTCTTGCACATCGAACTGCCCTTGGTATAGCAACACTGGGATGGATCGATTCAGTAGAACCTCAACCATGTGCTTGGTGCTCTTGGGCACATCTGAGGCCATCCTCCTTTTCAACACACTGCTGCACAGCACCCAGTTCAGTGGCTCAGCATTTAACAAAGACCTGTGCACCTCCTCCTTGTGCCTCATCATGGGCATCCGTCTTACAGAAGCGCGTCTCGCTTCTCTAAGTGCTTTTTGAGTGATTGTACCTGTGCAATGGGGTGGGTAAGGCCATTGCCAATACGCCGCAATGCTCGAGACGAACCCAATTGGCTGTGAGAAGAAATTCTCTGCTCGTCCTGCTTGCGAAGTATGTGAGTTGCAACAGAGGGGACATACTTCCCTGCATAGCTTTCCCCGGTTACATAAAAGGGGCGGTCACGGAAGGCAGGGAACCGGCTGTAAAAGCCCTCGAGAGCGGTGTAGACATCACGGGCAATATGGTTTTGATCAGAAGGGATGTCATCAATGGAGGAGGCAATGCTGAAGCTTGCACCTACAGGGTTGTCAAGAAAGAGGACGCCAAAGATGTGGTTCCATGGGGCGGGGTTGCGTTGCAGGCACTGATCTTCATCCATGCGCCACAGCCCAAGCTCAATGAAGTTCCCAATCATGCTAGAGCATCCAGGGCCACCTTGGAGCCATAGCAGGATGGGTACCCGATCATCATCATACATAGGTAAACCATCATCACCTTCTGCTACTGGATGTTTCTCTTTCTTCATTTTCTTCCTAGGGTGTCTCTGCTCTATGGCCTCATAGTATGTGAAGAACATTTTGGAGCCACTGCTTTGGTTAACAGTAAGGTAGCCTGATGCTGCTGGAGCTGCGTCACTTGGCCAATCTGCGCATGGGCTTGATCCGTGTGTCCGGCCTTGTGCCGCCCAACAAATTGCTGCAGCTGCCATGAGCATTCTGCTCCCAACGGAAGAACTGAACTGATGAGTGAGTGGCTATGGTGGATCGCTGTGTCTCGCTCTTCTCTCTTTCTTCCCAGTCGTTGCGATCGAGAGTGGAAGTATACATGGATGCTCTCAAGTCAGACTGATTGAAATCACGTGTCGTGTAGGCTGTAGCCTCAAAGTTATTGAAGGTTGCATTGAAAACTATCGCAGTAGTAGTTACTAGTCAGACTCACTCAGACATAATCGACACTCACGACTAAGTGCCATAGGGTCTTAACCCTTATTAGGTGACATCAATGGATGACATTGATTAAAATCGCGACTCTTTTTTGGGATCGTTGGATAAAGTAAACTAGGTCGAGTAAATTAGGAAGTAAACTAGGCTGAGTAAACTAAGAGTGAAAAACATAGAATATAATGACTTGAAACCGCATGGTGCTTGAAGGTATAGTGTAGTGGTAAGATGTTTCCAATGGTGACCCAAGGTCTTTAGTTCAATTCCTCTTTTGCACATAACATCTTGCTCCAAAATTTTCCAAGTTCAAAACCCAAATTCACTCTCATCCCATGATGTAAACCACGAAGTAAACTATAATTTGCTCGGTACACCAGAAAGTAAACTATGCCCGCTTAGTAAACTAAGAAGTAAACTATGCCCATTTAGTAAACTAGGAAGTAAACTATGATCGTTTAGTGATATCATATTTATATAGCAACTTGTCACCTCCTATTCTAACTCGTTCTTAGGCAGCCCCCTAACTCGTTTTTGCATATGACAGGCACGTAGGTCGTCGATCAGCCATCCGTCTCTCTTCCTTTTATAGCTCTTCATCCTCCTCCTACAACTATGCATCAAAATCCTAGGGTAGCACTCTTGATAAAACCAACTATTTTGTAATGGATTTCGTTGCCTCATGTTTTGTATGTTTTTGTATGTCTCATGTTTTTGCACGCTCGTGCCATGGCTAATCTTCGGCATGAATTGACTTAATCCCTGACTAATCCAGTAGTTTGGACAACATATAGTGTCGCCATCAGTAGTAGAAGCAACAACATCGACATCAGAAGCATCTTCATTAGCATCATCATCATTATCATCTTCAACAGCATCACATCAACATGAACATTCAACATCACCATCTTGGGAAGGTAGGAGTGCTTGTGTCAAGCAGCCTTCAGGTTCTCCTGTTGTTGGTGGATATCCCAAAAGTGGCTAGGACAAGGTAGGAACACATCATATAAAAGTGCATAATTTATGTATTATTTGTCCAGCATACTAGCCGATAGAGCAGAGGAGGGCAGTTGGTTGACAAGCAACATTCTCACAGATATAAGTAGTCCATCATTTTCAGCAAATGATCAATCACTAGATCATCATCATTCATTTATAACATCAGTAGAACAAATGTAGAAGGGACCTAGGTCACCCCTATGGGACTGACCATAGCCCTACATCATGTACAAGCATCAAGTTACCTTTTTGTACCATAGTAATACAAGAAAACATGACACCTCATCTCTCTCTTCTTCTCTCTCCTCTATCTTAATCGTGTGTTAATTAACATCAATGTTCTTAATCATGCTTAGGGCTGTGGATCAGTATAGAAAACTTCTATGCATGCAACATTGGCATAAGAGAATTTAGACTCAGTCCACTGAGCTATGTCCCAAAGAAGATGCACAGCTCCAATAGAAAGGATGCAACAGGGTAGCAAATGGAATGGTCTACAAAACAGGCAAAGCTAGAGGAAGCATTTCCTGAGGGTAGGTACACATACCCAGTATCTCATTAAGCCCTCAGATCATTTCCAAAGGCCTAACAACAAGCATGATCAATTTTGATAGGTGACCCAACATTGTGTCAACGTTAAGGGAAAGAAAGCATGGAGACAACAGTGAACATATGCTTGGTTCTTCATCAAAGACTTGGAAGTGGAGATCAAGAGTGAAAGTGTTAAGAAAAAAATATCAGTTAGTTAAAGTCAAAATCAATAGAAATCAAAGTCAATAAGCAATGTCGGTAGAAGTCCAAGGAGGAAGGATGATAGAGTGTCTACCCCATCATCAAGTTTAGCAAAAGGGAATGTCACATACACGCCCGTGCCATGGCTAATCTTCGGCATGAACTGGCTTAATCCCTGACTAATCCAATAGTTAAGACAACATATAGTGTAACCATCAGTAGCAGAAGCAAAAACATCGACATGAGAAACATCTTCATCAGCATCATCATCATTATCATCAATAGCATCACATTAGCATAAACATTCAACATCACCATCTTGGGAAGGTAGGAGTACGTATCGGCAGCTTCCAAAGTCCTATCTGAATGGGAGAGTTAATTAGGGTTAGAGTTCATGTGGGAGACATACACAGAGAAGCAAGGGAGAGAGAGAGAGAGAGAGTTGTGGGGATAACTCAACTCATCAAGGTGTGAGTGTGTGACTCCCCTATCACACATGTATATTGCACTAGTACACATAGTGCACTTAGTACATTAAAAGTACTAAGTGTACTATGTACTATAACTTATGGGCTTGTACACACTATAAGGGTGGGCATAATGCCTTTACCCCAACAACCTCCCACTTAAAGGCAAAGTGCCCTTAAGTAAAGGAAAAGAAAAATCAGCATGTACATGATAATATACAAGGCCATATCAAGGCTGAAACTGGCCTCATCCAATGCTCATCAAGTGTCTGCAATGAGCAAACCGCTCTGGAGGCAAACTCTTTGTCAACAGATCAGCCGGGTTGTCATCCGTATGAATCTTAACAAGCTGAATTTGCTTGTTCTCTATCACCTCTCTGATGAAGTGATACTTCACATCCACATGCTTCGTCTTTGCATGAAAGACAGGGTTCTTTGCCAACTGGATGGCACTCTGACTGTCACAATGCAACAATGGAATATCCCCTGTATAACCCAAATCAACCACTAACCGAGATAGCCATAATGCCTCCTTGCAAGCCTCTGTGGCTGCAATATACTCGGCCTCTGTAGTAGATAAGGCAGTGCACTTCTGCATCCTGGATATCCATGACACAGCACCTCCTGTGAATGTAAACACATAACCGGTAGTAGACTTCCGGTTATCTGGATGACCGGCATAATCCGAATCCGTGTAACCATGCACTAATGCATCCTGTTTGCCAAAACAAATGCACATATCCTGTGTGCCCTTCAGGTATCTCATGACACCTTTCACTGCTTCCCAATGCTTCTTACCAGGGTTGGCCATGTATCTAGAAACCACTCCCACTGCAAATGCAATGTCCGGCCTAGTAGCAACCATGGCATACATGAGACTGCCACAAGCTGAAGCATACGGAATCTTGGCCATATCAGCCCTGCCACTATCTGACTGTGGGCTGTCCATAGCACTGAGTTTCACATATGGAGGCAAAGGAGTACTAGTCTTCTTCCCCCCATCCATATTGAACCTCTGCAAGACTTTGCCAATGTATTCCTTCTGAGACAAATACAACACATGCTGATTTCTGTTCCGAAGTATCCGCATACCCAAAATGTGATTTGCATCACCCAAATCCTTCATATCAAAGGTTTGATGCAGCCTCTGCTTCAAGGTATCCATCTCCTTACGAGATTTCCTGGCAATCAACATATCATCAACATACAAGATGAGGATCAATAGACTGCCATCCAAAGCTTTCTTGGTGTACAAGCAGTGATCTATGTCACTTCTCCTGAAATTCTGGGATTTCATGAATGTATCAAATTTGTGATACCATTCCCTTGGTGCCTGTTTGAGCCCATAAAGACTCTTTTTCAACTTGCATACAAGCTTCTCCTTTCCACTCACTGCATAACCCTCTGGCTGTTGCATATATATCTCCTCATGGAGATCACCGTGAAGAAAAGCAGTCTTCACATCCATCTGAATCAAGTCCAGATCATCATGTGCAACCAAAGCTAACACAGCTCTAAGTGTGGTCATTTTGACCACTCGAGAGAAGATCTCCTCAAAGTCCACACCATATTCCTGCTTGAAGCCCTTAGCCACTAACCTGGCTTTGTATCTTGGCTTTGCATCTGGTGCAACTTTGAGCCTGTAAACCCACTTGCACGGCAAAACTTTCTTGCCTGCAGGCAAATGCACCAACTTCCATGTTCCATTTTTGTGCAGAGAATCCATCTCTGACTTCATGGCACGCTCCCAAAGAGCCTCGTCTGCTAAAGCCTCCTTATAACATGAGGGCTCCCCACAGTCAGTAAGCATCAAGTAGTCAACCCCTGGAACAAACCTATCATTTGCAGGTTGCTGTCCAGCCTGCATATCACCCATTGGTGGCTCCTATTCCATGTCATAAGGCTGAAATATCATGCCCGGTATTTCCTCTAACTGTGGCATATCCATAGGGATATCTTCTGCCATCTCTGGCTGTCCATTTGGACCATTTTCAGCATCATTTAAGGGCTGGTTTTGCTGCTGTAATGGCTGATTTACAGCCCTTGGTTGTTGTCCATGATGTCCATCATCATCAAAGATGACTCTGCCAGGCTCCTGTTGCCTTGCAGGCTCCTTATACATGCATGTTTCATCAAAAATGACATCATTGCTGCGTATAATCTTTCTATTCACGGGATCCCAAAGTCTATACCCCATTTCACCTTTGTCACCATATCCTAGGAATATGCATTTGTGAGACTTAGGATCAAGTTTGGTGCGCATTTCCCTGCGTATGTGCACGTACGCAACGCAACCAAACACTCTCAAGTGCTTGTATGACGGAGGCTTCCCTGTCCATACTTCCTCTGGCACTTTCCCACCAAGCCTCGTGTTAGGTGACCTGTTTATAAGATGAACAGCTGTCATAACAGCTTCAGCCCAAAAACCATGAGGTAATGCAGCATGTGACAACATAGAACGGACCTTCTCCTGAATGGTCCTGTTCATCCTCTCTGCTGTCCCGTTTTGTGGAGGATCATAAGGAGTAGACAGCTCCCTCTTGATGCCTTTAGCATCACAAAAGTCCTGAAACTGTTTGGACATATACTCTCCACCATTGTCGGAACGCAAAGCCTTCAGTGTTTTGCCAGTTTGATTCTCAACAAGAGCAACAAACTTCTGAAACACTGAGAATGTATCACTCTTCAAACAAAGAGGATAAACCCACACCTTGTGTGTGGCATCATCAATAAAAGACACAAAATATTTTGCCCCTCCCAAAGAAAGCTGAGGCATCTCACATACATCTGTATGCACAAGCTCTAACTGAGCATCTTTCTATCCAAGAGCTTTCTTGTGGGGGCACTGGAGTTGCCTGCCATATATACAATGCTCACAAAACTGAAAACTTGAAAACTTTAGAGAAGGCAAGTAACCCAAACGAGACAATTGCTCCATTCCTTTGACACTCATGTGTCCCAACCGGCTATGCCACATAGAGATTTCCGGCAGCTCGGTTGCATTTACATTAGCATGGTGACAAACACCTGCATGCATAAAGTAAAGAGTGTCCACCTTAGAGCCTCTGGCAACAACCAGTGAGCCCTTACTAATTTTCCACTTTCCACGACCAAATGTGGTAACATAATCAGCATCATCAAGCTGTCCAGTAGAAAGCAGATTCTTCTTGATCTCAGGCACATGCCTGACATCATGGAGCATAAGCTGTGAGCCATCTGAAAACACAAGCCTCACATCACCTCTGCCAAGAATCTTGCATGCATGGTTATCACCCAAATAAACCACTCCTTCATTGCCAGCAGTATACCTGACAAACAAGTCTCTGCAACCTGTGACATGAAAGGAGGCACCTGAATCAATGATCCATGAGTGCATACCATGACCATCTCCTGTAAGAAGTGAATGGGCATCAAGTGAAGACGTGAAAAGGACCTCATCCTCACTGTCACCTGCATGTGACACATTGATTTCTTCAATTTTGACTCCACTTTTGCCCTTTTCTTTTTGATCATTTTTCCATTTGTAGCATTGCTTTTTGATGTGTCCCTTCTTGCCACAATAATGGCATTCCAAGTCCTTTTTGGAGCGAGACTTGCTCCTTCCCCGTTCTTGGCTTTTTCCCCTTTGTTGGGATCTCCCACGTGCATTCATTGCATTGGACTTTCCAACAGAGTTGTTTTTTCTGTTCATCTCTTCTTGAAGAAGAGCACCTTCCACATCTGCATATGACAGCATAGCATTCGAATTGCTAGTGGCTGTCCTGAATGTGTTCCAACTCTCTGGCAAAGTGCATAAGAGAAAAGTGGCTTTGAACTCATCGTCCATTGCCAACTTTTGATTTATAACTTACATTTAGATGGGCTGCCATAGACGCCCCTTCCTTCATCTGAAGACCTATGAGTTTCTTCAACCAATACACTTTGCTTGAGGCACTTTGCTGGGCATACAAGTCCTGCAATCTCTGCCACATTCCCTAAGCTGTCTTCTCTTCACGAATGCTGAAAAGTAAAGAGTCTGACACAGACAACATGATAGTAGATCTTGCGAGCTCATCCATATCTTCCCACTCTTCAGCAGTAAGAGAAGCGGGCATTACACCCCTTTCTTTGATAGGTTTGTGCTGCTTCTTCTGGAGCAACACATTATAGCACTGGGTTTGCCAAATATCATAATTATGTAAGCCTTCAAGCTTCTTGATGTGAAGCAATGAAGAGCTCTCACCTGTGCTTGCCATAGCAATATGCAACCTGTCAATGCCTGACTCCCTGCAAAATGTGCAAACACTACACCAAAAGCACACAAAGTGCTCACAGTTGTTCTCCCAAAGTTTATCTCCCACTGCGGAAGCACAAATGCAACTTTTCTCCCACTTTATGTGATGAAATCACCAAAATCTGGTTGCTGCAGATTTAGGACAGTACCTTAAATGTGCTCTGTTGCCCTTCCAAAGTACTGTACAGCAGTACTAAGTGCTCACCTGTGATGTACCAAACCTGTACCGGCAAGTACAGCAGCTGAAATTGAACCTTTTCCTCACTCAAATCAGTGTACAGCCATGCCAAAACTTGCACAAAGCTGTGCCAAATCTGTACCAGCAGGTACAGTAGCAATAAATGCTCTCCTGGCTGTCCAAATGAGTGAAAATCAGACTTTTACAGTCCCGAACACTGCATACAACAGTCCCGAACAGAAATTGGGCAAAAGCCCCTTGACTGCAAGCTGATTTCTGAGGATTCAAGGCATAAAAGTCTTGCCTGCTGCTTTGCCAAGCTCAACAAGCATAAAATCTTAAAAAGCCCGTTGATTTAAGATCAATTGCTGATCATACATGGTACATTGACGCACATGAAGGCATCCAAAGTCTTCACAGTGCTTCCCCCTGGCCACATATACATCCAATACATGAAAGCCCCTTGATTTACAGGCACATTGAGTGCTTGACACGCATCAACACGTTGCCCAAAGCATCAAATACGATTGCCTGCATGCAAATCAACCAAATCGGCACAAAAGCCCCTTGATTTGCACTGCAATTTGCTGCAATTTTGCCCGAATGTGCAATTTCTCACATCATACAACATGTATGAATGCTTAATTGCACAATTACATCAAAAGCCCCAAATTTCGAAATCCAATTTCCTGCAAATTGATCCTGATTGTGACCAATTTCCTGCAAATTGATCCTGATTGTGACCAATGTCACCCAATTTTGCCAATTTTGCTCAGAAATTGAGCAATTCAGCACCTGTACCTGCTCAATTGCAAGTCCCAAAAAAAATTTGAAGCAAGATACCTTGTAATTTCTGATTTTTTTGTTGCAGAAAAAGGGGTGTCGAATTTGCTGACTCGTGTAGCCGAGTTCACAGGCAGTGGTGGCGCAGTACTTGCAGCTCTTTGAAGATTTCCTGCTCGATTGGCATCGATGACGACCTTGGTCTTTGAAGAGGGAGCTCGAAGGAGATGAGCTCCTGCAGGAAGGCGCAATAGAGCTTCACGGCGCCAACGGGGGGGTTGCTGGTGCTGCTGCAGAAAGAGTGCTGCACGATGAAGGACTCCTCACGCTTATCAGTTGATAATGCTGCTGCTGCTGAAAAAGTACGGATGGCTGGGCAGCCCTCTGCGCTGCCTACGCCTAACTGCTGGTCACGGTTTCAAAAAGACGATGGTCACAGGCCTGTGGACAGGCAGCGCACTTGGTTTACGTGGCCACTTGAGCAGCGCCCGGCTATTGTCGCACCTCACGATTTGATCAGGGACGAAGAGAGGAAGCGCAAACTGCCGTGGACGTTGGTCAGCAGCGGGAGCAGCAGTCCTTGCGATGAGGTCGCGCACGTGACGTTTGTTGACGCCGCCTCCGATCGGTAGCCAGCGCTACACGTGACGAGGCATGTTTTGTTGACGTCGCCTCCGCTCGGTGGTTTTACGCCGTCTAACGCCCAGCACTCATTTGCTGCAAGCGCTGCTGTAGATAAAGCGATGCAGCTCTACCCTGTGCTTTGCTCACGCCAAATTCCAGCTCTTCGCCTTCTTCTCCACCCGCGCCTTCCAAAGCGGACTGCAGCCCTGCCCTGTCACGTGTTCGTTCCACGCTCACCGCACCATTTGAAACGAAAGCTACTGCAGTAGAAGGCTGTGTGAAACGAAATCTACTGCAACAGAGAGATTCGAAGGCTGTGCTCAGCAAGTCTCTGCAATTCTGTTTGCCTCAGCTCTGATACCAGTTGAATGGGAGAGTTAATTAGGGTTAGAGTTCATGTGGGAGACATACACAGAGAAGCAAGAGAGAGAGAGAGAGAGAGAGAGAGAGAGAGAGAGAGTTGTGGGGATAAGTCAACTCATCAAGGTGTGAGTGTGTGACTCCCCTATCACACATGTATATTGCACTAGTACACATAGTGCACTTAGTACATTAAAAGTACTAAGTGTACTATGTACTATAACTTATGGGCTTGTACACACTATAAGGGTGGGCATAATGCCTTTACCCCAACACTATCGATAGCCTTCAAGTGCTCCTGTTTATTGCAAGCGGCTGACACCCCAAAAGTGGCCAAGACAAGGTGGAAATAGATCATGTAAAAGTGCAGAATTTATATATTATTTGTCCTGCATACTGGCCAACACAAGGTAGCTGGCCGACCAACATCTCTCTCACATATATAAGCAGTCCATTGTTTTCAGCAAATGATCAATCATTAGATCAACATTATTCATTTATAACATCAATAGAACATATGTAGAAGGGGCCTAGGTCATCCCTATGGGAGTGACCATAGCCCTACATCATGTACAAGCATCAAGTTACCTTTTTGTACCATAGTAATACAAGAAAACCTGTCACCTAATCTATCTCTTCTTTTCTCTCCTCTATCTTAATCATGTGTTAATTAGCATCAATGTTCTTAATCATGCTTAGGACTGTGGATCAGTACAGAAAGGCTTTCGTGCATGCAACACCCATTATGAGGAGAGGCCATGGTTGAGCAACTTGACACATAGGCCTGATTTACACACCAAATGGTGGCGTTAGTGGGATGATAGTAATGGTAGGTCTAGCACACTACGGAGTACGTTGCTGCGGATGGTTAGCTGAAAAAGAAGACGCATGGGGGTTCACCAAACATTACTCTAGGACACCATGTCTTAACATTGTGGAGCCAAAATGAGGTCCGAGATGAGCTTGGATGGCATTGGGAGGGGGTTATATGGCTTTGCACTCTCTAATAGTTCTTTAGAGAAAGTGATATGTCTTCCTTTGTGTACAACCTAAGAGGAGTTCTCTGTCATTAAGGGAGTACAAGAAATTACATTGCTTAGATATTCTAGAGATGACATGGGAATGCAAAACTTGGATTTTATCACTCGTTTACCTTGATAAATGTAAGATATGACTATATTTGCACAAACAATTTAAAAAAACAAAAAAAAAAACTTGAAGTCACAACCAATAACCCTACTTAACATGTGATTTAAATAAGAGTTTGGGGAAGCCCTTGGCAGCCCCCATTGCCATGGGCATAATATAAATGGTATATAGTCGGCATAGCATGTAGTGGATGGAGCACATAGTGGTGGGGCATGCTAAACAATAACTAGCGAAAGGTCTTACCAGAAACCCAACCCTCTACCATGCGCTGTGAGGGATAACCCTGATCTGCAGGGGCAAGATGGCCTGCATTAGAGATCACAACATGTGTAAGAGAAGAGTAGGATCGCACGTATCCTGCAACGACATTGTTCTCCTTCCAAACCTTCCGATCCGAAGCGTAGAAACTCTTGATGCCATCCCATTGCAGGAGCCGAATCCAAGCCTCAGCTGATGTCACCCCTTCTTGCACATCGAACTGCCCCTGGTATAGCAACACTGGGATGGATCGATTCAGTAGAGCCTCAACCATGTGCTTGGTGCTCTTGGGCACATCTGAGGCCATCCTCCTTTCCACCACACTGCTGCACGCCACCCAGTTCAGTGGCTCAGCATTTAACAAAGACCTCTGCACCTCCTCCTTGTTCATAAATGCAGCCAAATAGTCCACCCCATCTTTGGTGGTGTAATAGTCCACTCTCCTCCTCACATCGAACAAGGTTGCCAAGCCAGTCACGTTCTGGATATACTTTATTAGCTCATTCCTTGCATCATGTGCATCTGTCCACTTTTCCTCCTCTATGAGAGCCACGGCTTTTGCGGCCAGCATGTCGGCATTGGCATTTTGATGCTCATCGATGACCCCCATGTAGTAAGCAGTGGGAGCACTGAGTAGAACCTGGATATCAAAAACTTATGCGATCTAAATAAGCTCCAAACCAATTGAACAAACAGTCACTAATTTGTTTAAATCTTTGCTTAACTCACTCTAAGAGCTTTTAGAGTGATTGTACCTGTGCAATGGGGTGGACAAGGCCATTGCCGATGGCAATGCCATCAAGCCGCAATGCTCGAGACGAACCCAATTGGCTGCGAGAAGAAATCCTCTGCTCGTCCTGCTTGCGAAGTATGTAAGTTGCAACAGAGGGGACATACTTCCCTGCATAGCTTTCCCCGGTTACATAAAAGGGGCGGTCGCGGAAGGCAGGGAACTGGTTGTAGAAGCCCTCGAGAGCGGTGTAGACATCGCGGGCAATATGGTTTTGATCAGAAGGGATGTCATCAATGGAGGAGGCAATGCTGAAGCCTGCACCGACAGGGTTGTCAAGAAAGAGGACGCCAAAGATGCGGTTCCATGGGGCGGGGTTGCGTTGCAGGCACTGATCTTCGTCCACGCGCCACGGCCCAAGCTCAAAGAAGTTCCCAATCATGCTAGAGCATCCAGGGCCACCTTGGAGATATAGCAGGATGGGTACCCCATCATCATCATGCATATCATCACCTCCTACTGGATGTTTCTCTTTCTTCATTTTCTTCCTAGGGTTTCTCTGCTCTATGGCCTCATAGTATGTGAAGAACATTCTGGAGCCACTGCTTTGGTTAACAGTTAGGTAGCCTGATGCTGTTGGAGCTGCTTGACTTGGCCAATCTGCGCATGCGCTTGACCCGTGTGTCCGGCCTTGTGCCGCCCAACAAATTGCTGCGGCCACCACGAGCGACCAAAAAAGCGCAGGCATTCTGCTAGATGAAGTGAGTGGCTATGGTGGATCTCTGTGTCTCGCTCTTCTCTCATTCTTCCCATTCATTGCGATCCAGAGAGTAGTTTCCATCGTACTCAAAGTCATGGAAGGCTGCGTTGAAAGTTCCATCGTACTCAAAGTCATCGAAGACTGCGATTGTTAAAATTGAGATTTAACATGAAAACATATAATTAGAAGGTTTTGATGAATTGTAATTTTTAGAGGTATATAATTATTTGACCTTTATTTAAAATTTTGAACATTTAAATGATGTTAAATATTCAAGCTTCAAAGAGTTTTAAATTGTTAATATAATTCTTATAATTTTTGAATCGATACGAAATATATTTTTTATATTAATTAATAATAACTAATTAATAATTAATAATTACTAACTTACTAATTAGTTAATAGTAAATTAATAATTGTTAAGTCTCAATCCCTTGGAATCTTGGATAAAATTTAAATCATAAAATTAATGTATTTATTATTAATAGTTAATATCAAGTTTTAAAGGTATGCATAATGCCTTAATTTTTAAAGCCTTTGTTAATGGTTTTCATGGTGCCCAACGGTCACTCACCCACCGCCAGTGTACAGTGCTACAGCCTACTTAATTTCACTTGCATTAGTTTTATTAACTTTAATTGTTAGGACAATAGAAATTTTAATTTTTTTCTTTAAAAATCAAAAATTAGTCTTTGTAATGGAACCCTATGCATCGACTCCTCCATAGTCGGGATCTCTCGAATCTCTCTACGCAGTGTGTATTCTGCCGCTTGACTCCCACTTCTCATGAGTCATGGTGTTGCGACTGCTACCCCTCAGCGAGAGAGGGAGAGGGTCTTGGTGCTGCGACTGTTGCGGGTCTTGAGCTTCTTGCTTTGCACTGCTACAGTCGTGAGCACCTTCAATTGGTGGCCGCACTCAGGCAATGTGCTGTGGGTCGAACGCCTCTCTGCCTGGTGTGCTCTGACGCTCTCCGCCACCCCTTTGTGCAGATAACACCCTCCGCCACCTACGTGGTGTGCTCCGACGTCGTCCGCCACCCCTCCGACTCCCCTCTGTGGTGCAGATCAATGCCTTTCACCAGTTTTGCCAGCCGATCAATGCCTTCCACTAGTTCTACCAGCCGCCTAGTGTGCTGACTCATCGTCGCCCTCCGCCTGGTCTACATGACTGCAGTCATCTTCTCCATCCAGCGTCTATTCGTGGTGTTAGCGGCCAGTGTGTCATCTTCTCCACTCGTGGTGCCAGCGGCTAGCGCTTTGGACTGGTAGGTCCATTTGACATTAACTAACTACTGAGTTACTAACACATTATGTTTAGCAACTAAATAATTATATTAAAATTTATATGATTCTTAATTATATTAGCTAAAGTTTAGCTAATATAATTAATATTCATATAAATTTTAATATAATTAATATTCATATAAGTTACCTTTCTCATGAGTCATGCACGATGGCGGCCATCTTCTCTATCTACTCATGGCACGGGTCATGCCAGCACTTCGAAAGGTCCGTCATGGTGTTATTAAAATTATATTTAGCTAAAATAATTAATATAACTAATATTGATATAAAAGTTACCTTCTCATGCACGATACTAATGCAGAATTCTTCCTTGAGAAAAAAAATTATTTTGTAGTCTAGGCAACAACCGTGCGGTCTACATTGCATATGAAGGGTATTCATAAAGTTCGTTGGCTAAGTCGGCATAGGGTGATGTGCACTACAATTGAGGTTTTGGAGCCTTTGCTAGAATTTCTCAAGGTTGAGAACTTTGCTCTTTTTTAAAGAGTATGCACATTTGAGTTCATATATTGTTTGCACTTTCTTTGTGCGACTTGCTAGAGCATGTTACACACTTGAGTCTTGCTTTTCAAAATGATTTTTTTGATGTCACAGCAGTTTCTAGTTTGGTAACTGCAACAATTGGTGCTATGGAACTCGAACTCATTATGGATCCTTTGATTGACATGAATGCATGGCAGCATGATAGCAAGGGTTTTCCCTTGATCCCTGAATATGGATCAAAGAATGGTCAACTTGCGGCACTTAGAGCATCCATCAAAGGTGATCATTTGAGAGGAGTTAAAATCGAGAGGTGTGCCATAGGTTCTGACCTTGTAATTGCAATAGGGTTTCAAAATGAGTATTGCACATTGCTAATGGATTCCGTAAAGTAAAGATTTGTGGACAATGAGGTCTTGGCCAACTTGAAGATTTTATTTCCATCTTCATTCCCGAGTGGGAAGCTTTTGAAAGCATATGGGGTTGAAGAAATGATGCGTTGGTTGACTTTTATGCACGGCCAAAAGAGACAGTTAATGGAGAAATGTGTGTAAACCTTGTGGATGAGAGATGCATAAAGAAAGAATTTCAAGTTTTCAAAGTGCAAGCAGCTTTGGATTGGAAAAATCTCCCTTTGCGTGAAACTTGGACATGCATAAGTTGGAATACTTTGCTTAAGGAAAAATATGCAAACTTATTGTGCTTGAGCCAAATTGCCATGATCCAGTGCTCCAGTACAACAATTTGTGAAAGGGGTTTTTCTACACAAAATAAAGTCAAAACACGTTTAAGAAACAAACTTGAGACAAGAAGTTTGGAATCATTGTTGCATATATCAATTGAGGGTCCAAATGTGGAAGATTTTGATATTGTTGAAGCTATGTAGGCATGGAGGAATGCTTGTAAAACATCAAGGTATATCTATGGAACTACACAATACTAGTGAGTATTATTGGAGCAAGATTAACATTGGGTTTTTTTAACAATATTTGTATATTCTTACTTTTATCTTTATGCAGGATATCAAATTTTTAACCATGAAGTTGGAAGAAAATCAATTCCTTTTTGACCATTGATTGTTGAACACGGTAATGTAAAATGATCTTTTAATCTTACACTAACCTATAATATAGTGTATTAATTTTTTAATCTTTGTGCAGATACTGAAGAGTCAATTGATGGAGTATCACAATATATTCCACAAAGTATTTTAATCTTTCCCAAAATTTTGTGTCCATGGTATCTATGCTTTTTAGCATATCCTATGGACATTGCTACTTTACTTTGCCTATCGAAAGCTATCATGGAAGAATGTTATCTTTTTGCTTATCCATAGTAGTTTAACCACTCTATGAAGCCTTACCTTAAAGGATGTCAAATGCCTTTGTATGAGCAAGAAGTTTACTTTTGTATGAGTGAAATTTTGATATTAATAAACAACTCTTTGGTTGTTTATATTTGTCATATAAACTTTTTGAATGTTTACTTTTTGAAATGCAAACTTTTTGAATGTTTACGTTTTGAAATGCAAAGCGAATGGTAGATATTGGAAAATAACTTTAAGAAATGGTTGATACTCAAGTTAAATTTTTTTTAAGTGTAAAAGTTTTGAATTATTCATCTAATTGAAAAACCTTAGCATAGTTAAAACCAAAGGTTTTTGTATTGGTTGTAAAAAATGTTTTTCGTGAACATTGGTTGAAACTGAAGACCCTTTTGTCTTGGCTTCCCATTCATTGCGATCGAGACTCCAGAGTGGCTATGGTGGATCTCTGTGTCTCGCTCTTCTCACTTTCTTCCCATTCATTGCGATCGAGAGTGGTAGTTTCCATTGTACTCAAACATAATCGATCATGTGTAGCCTAAAAGTCATTGAAGGCTACGTTGAAACTTGTGGTACCATGTCAACATCGAAAACCCTTTTGTCTTGGCTTATTGGAAATTGAGACCAGGGCCAAAATTTAACGGGCTACCCTAAATTTCAATTTCGGGAAGCACTTTTCTGATGACATTATATCAAAATGAAAAGACCTTATAGATATAGACTTTGTGCAATCCCAAAGTTGGGTCCTATCCAGTCAAGCCATCTTGCTTGCCCTGGATATTTGGTAAGTGGTCAGTCTCAGTGAGGATGAACTCAGTGGGCTGGTTGGGGGGGCTAGATATTTGGTAAGTGGTCAATCAGTGATGAACTCAGTGGGCTGGTGTTTAATATTATCAGAACTTGCATCTTATGGAAAATCTGGACTAGCAAGAATGCAATTATATTCTTGAGGGCTACATGTACCCGATTGCAAGAGTCAAAGGCTGATGCATAAATGTGTGTGCATGTGCTGGTCTGTATGCAATGTGAATAAAATTAGATCTCCTTAGTTGGATTTGTTGATTCAAAATTTGCATAGGAATATGTTTTGAATGTTGCCCTGTTTCTTGATAAGCTTCAAACATACTAGGGTTCTTCCCCTAATGATGGATTGTTGGCTGCAAGTAAGATGTTGGGTTGAGAAGAAAAGGCCTCCTAAATTTGGTCCTAAAACTCAGAGGTGGTACTACAAGAAAAAACAAATTGATCACACATTTGTTGTCTTTATTGAAAACCCGGTTGGTACCAGACCCACAGTCAAAGTCTGGTCAAAGCGAGGGGGAATGCTAGAAAAACAATCCCCCCATAGTTGCACTACAGATGTCATGATGGAGGCTTGCCTACTGCTGGGTATCAGATCTCTTGGGAACAATCTTGCTTCTTGTGTGAGGATGAAAGATGGGAGTTTTTATGTAAAATCTTCAATGAGGTGAAAAAAGAGTAGATTACGGTGTTCTGGTTTTGGTTGTATGACAGCTTTGGTATGGTTGATATAAATAAATATTATTGGTCCCAAAAAAAGAAGAAGCTAGAATGAAAACAAGAAGTCAAAGGAAGAAATAACATCTAGGTTTGCCCTCACACCATAAGAAAGAAAGAGTACCATAAGGTTTGCCCTCACACCATAAGAAATAACCCTGTGGGAACCAGACCCACTCGTAAAGTTTGGTCCAAGAAAGGGGGAATGTTGGAAAAACAGTCCCCTCGTGGATGCACTATAGAAGCTATGATGGAGGCTAGTATACTTTTGGGATATCAGATATCTTGGGAACAATCCTACTTTTTGATGGAAGAAGAGGGGGGAATTTTGTGTAAAATCTTGAATGAAGTTGAGGAGTAGTAGTAAATATGGATCCTATAGCTCTGACTTGGTTGTATTGAAGCTTTTGAACAGTTTCAGTTAATATATATAATTATTATTGATCCCAAAAAAGAAAAAAAAAGAGTACTATTATAATGATATGCATTGTAAATTGATTATGAATGGCCTAAATGCTTTATAGAAACCTTTAAACTAAGGCACTAACATGGAAATAAATGGCTACCAAATCCTTGTCGGTGTATCTTCTTATGAAGTTACCTCTCCAAATCGAGATGGTCCGCCTAAATTTATGAGAGAGTAGGACACTTGAACCCCATTACCACATGAAGTGGCTACACCAAGCTATACTTAAGAGGAGGGGAATTAAGCCACTCCACCAAGCTATGGGAGTGACTCAACTCTCCCCTACTAATCCCCCCCCCTCCCCCCCTCCCCTGCTCTACAAAATTATTAGAACATTAGTAGGAATTAGGCACAAAAATAGAAACAAATATTTGTAAATATTTAAAGCTTTTGAATTAAAAATCTTACTTAACTCTGTGAGATTTGATATACCAAACTCCTATGCACCACACACACAAATGAAAGGGCTTGAAGTAACATAACAAATTCACCAGCACCACCTAGTTTATATACATAGATAAATACATAAATATATATTTAAGCTTATATACCTACAGTTTTAGCAATAAAAATGTATGTATATAAGCTGAAACATTTTTTTAAATCTATTTATCTATGGATATGGATCTATACACGTATATACACGTATATAAGCTGAAACATTTTTTTAAATCTATTTATCTATGGATATGGATCTATATACGTGTATAGATCCATATCCATAGATAAATAGATTTAAAAAAATGTTTCAGCTTATATACATACATTTTTATCATCGCTAAAACTGTATGTGTATATAGATAAATACATAAATATATGTTTAAGCTTATATACATACATTACATGTATATATATTTTTATATATTTATCTATGTATATAGATACATACAATTTTAGAGATAAAATGCATGTGTATAAGTTGAAACATATTTTTATCTATTTATCTATGTATATAGATCTATGTACGTAGATAAATAGATAAAAATATGTTTAAGCTTATACACATATATTTTTATCTCTAAAAATGTATGTATATAAGCTACATTTTTAGAGATAAAAATGTATGTGTATAAGCTTAAACATACTTTTATCTATTTGAATATGCAGCACAACCAAAAACAACAAGAATATGATTCCATGTTGCAAATTGCAAGCAAAAAAACAAGATCAAGCAACCATGGGCTCTAAAGAAGCGAGATCATAAGAAAAACATACCTAAAACAAGATCTAGACCTTTTTCAAGCTTTCAAAGAGAAGAAAACGCAAGTTTAGAGAAAATATAAAGTTAGGATTCAGGGATCGCAATGTGCAGACCTTCATAGAGCTCATGTAGAAGTTCAGGGATATAGGATTGGTGTTTGTGATGGTGGCTACGTGGTTGAAGTTGCAGGCGTTTTGGTTGACGTAGTATAATGCCTTAAAAAATTAAAAGAAAATTTTCGAGACCATGTCAAATGAAAGGCATTCTCAAATAAAACATTTTAAAATGAAATGCAATTATTGAGCCAATGCATGTTTTTTTACATGCAAAAAAAAAACTTTTTTGATAGGCATAAAGACCCTTGAAACAGGCAAAACTCTCATCAAATTTTGGCCATGATTGGGACTTTGTATACATATTTCTTTGTTGTACATAACACAAATCTAAATGTTTTTGTGTTGTTCTTTGAAAATTATGTTCTTCCAATTTTACACAGAAAAGAGAAGTGCCACCATACATATTTTTTAAAATTTATAGCAAAAAATCCTATGGAAATATGTAAAAAAATTTATGCTAGGTGGAAAAAAACCAACTAGCCATTGCGACCCAGCCCCAACCTACTACATCTGCGTGTCAAAGAGAGGAGTGCTTGGCTCATGCCTGATGGGCGCATATGCAAGAGAGACACACACACACACGCACATATATATAGGGGTCGAGAGAGCCACGTGCGCGCGCATATAGGGGTTGCCCCCCGCACCCCGTCGTGCGACCGACGGGCAGCCCCGTCCTGACACCTCGCCCACGATCTCCCGAGATATTGACGAACGACACCAACTCTTGTTGTTGGCTTAGCGCCATCCCACCCATCAATCCGTTAACACCATGATTAAGGAGAACAATTATAATTTTCCCCTCCTCTATGCATCTTCGCAAGAGCCTCCACCAAAACTTGGAGTGTTTAATTTTGTTTCCACCACAGCCTTACAAAAACCTAATTCAAATCACCTTCAACCTTTGCCAACATTTGAATTTACTTAGAAGTCACTTCCATTAACTAATTAATTTTTCCAGACAACTAAATAATAATTCACTCAACTATTCAGGAAAAATTGTTCGCTCAACTTTTAGAAAGAGGACAACCATAATAAAACCATAGATATTTTTATTTTTTCATGACAAAAATTCCTATGGATTCACATTTGGTAGAAACATATTAAAAATGTCATTTATTGACCTTTCATGTGATTACAATACCAATTTTCCTTTTTTTGGCATAAAGGAATATATTCTAGCTTGTGGATGTTCTCCTCATTGTTACTATCATCACCTTCAATATCAATTGGAATGTCTTTCTCTTTTTCTATTTCTTTACCCGGCCTGTGTTTTCTCTTCCTCCATTATTTCAATTGTTTGGTTATTTGTCTTATATAAATTCTCTACTATTTCATCCTCATTAAAGGCATACCTCAAATCGTCAACTGCATTCTCATTTCTTTTCCATCTATTCATGAACCAATCTAATCTTGGATGTGAAGCATCAAAATTTTGTTTATTAATAAAAATGTCAAAGATATCTTTCATTGTTGTGTTGGATAGATATACCATTGTCCTCCATAAAGCATCAACTTTTTAAAGCTCCATTCCTCTTCCTTGATATGGTGTTATCCAATTAGAAGATGGGTAGTACTTTCCTGTCTTGATCATTTTATGAATGGTTGTGTAGAAATTATTGCCTAAAGGATGCTTTAAATAGAACTTCCAAAACATCAATGCTCTATGAAAAATGTTTGTTGGAGTAAGACAACTTTTTTCTTCAAATCATCTACACCATATTGCACGTAAATTTCTATTCCCATAGAAATATCTTCAGCAGTAATATTATGTGACACATTTTTATAAATGAGGCTTATCAAGATCTTTCATACAATAGCCTATCATACCATGAAATGTGTGCATGTTCTTCTTCCTTAATGCTCTACACGTTACAATGCCACCAATGGGATTATTCTTATCCTATCCAAGATACTTTTTGATGAGCTTATTAACTACAATTATTGACTTTGCATGAATTCTAATGACTATTTGATAGTGTAAATGGAAAACTATGCCTCCTCTTTCCAATGAGCAACTACCAGCAAGGCATTCTTTAGTGATAAAATCATGAAGATTATTTAGTAATGCTTCATCAATGTCACTACCACCTAATGATATTGTCACACTTAGCTCAAGAACTTTTAAGTTGACATTGGATTGATCTAACATTACGTCTTCATTAGACAACTTCTTAGGTCTACCACGGTTTTTCTTAGGTTCTATGCTTGAAACATCATTGCTTTCATTATTTGGATTTATAAATTCTTCAGTTGTTGTTTCTCTTGCCCTTTTTTTCATTTTTGACATTTCACTACATAATAACAAAAAAAGGAATAAGTAAAAACTCAAAATACATATAGTCAAATTAGTGATAATAAGATTTTGTAAAGAAACATTAACATTTGATTGGCCAAGGTTGATTATTCAAGAAATAATAGGGGCATACCAAATTTAGGAAATTGGTCTAATGTTAGATATCTTTGGTGAACTGTGTGAGACTCCGAAAGAAAAACGAGCCTAAAATGTAAGTGCAATTAATGTTTCCACAAATTTTAAAAAATAATATAAAAGCTATTCTCACACTCATCAACGTAGGCCCCTATTCCAGCTATTTAAATTTATAATTTTTAAATTAATTTATACTTTTTAAAATTATAATTTTTAAGAGAAGTTGCGATGGTAGCAACTCACTTGAGATTGGAAAAGCGATGCTTAGAATGTCTCTCAAATCGATGTGCAAAGTGCTCTCGCTACTCCAATCCTACTCATGGGCATCCTCCGTGTTGGCCAACTCTGCCATCCGCTCATCTATTAAAATGAGGAAAAGCTGAAAAAGCCTAGGGAAGACTCTTCCCAAACCGTATTATGCCGTCTTGACTCGACAGGTTGCACTCTAATCAGGCAACCAACACAAACAGGATGCTTAAAAAGAAACAAATCACCATAATTTAAGGCATGCCAAGGGAGAGAGACTGCAGTGTTTACGGGGCCAGGCACACCGAGGGAGACAAAGTGAAGATGAGGCGAGGACGGTTGCAACGTTTCAGCCTTTTAAAAAATCCAAAATATAAAAAACGATCCCATTAACCTTAGCTAATGTTACTGCTTGAAAACTTTAGCTTTTCACGATTAATTGAAAGATTTTTTTTTTCACTCAGTGTGGCCCCTATTCATGCTAAGATGTCTTCATATTTATATAGAAATCTCGTTCAAATTTGTCACCTCCTAACTCATTCTTGGGTATGACAGAGGCACGTAGGTCGTCTACCAGCCCCATTGCCATGTCAACTGTCTCTCTTCCTTTTATAGCTCTTCATCCTCCTCCTACAACTATGCACCAGTCCTCAAGGTAGCTTTCTTGATAAAACCAATGTGAGGGTCCCCTCAAACCTTTGTGTCCTAGAGAGAGAGAGAGAGAGAGAGAGAGAGAGAGAGAGAGAGAGAGAGAGAGAGAGAGAGATTACATTGCAGACGAAAGGCCTATGTGCTGGATATCAATGTCCATTCTCACTCTATTTTGTAATGGGTTTCATTGCCTCATGTTTTGTAAGGCCCCATTATAAGGAGAAGCCACGGTTGAGCAACTTGACACATAGGCCTAATTTACATACCAAATCATGACATTGGTGGCATGATAGTAATGGTAAGTCAAGCATACTACTAAATAGGCTACCTGTAGGTGTGCGGATGGTTAGCCGAACAAGAAGACGCACCGGGGTAAGAAAGTGTTACTCTAGGACACCATGTCTTAACATTATGGAGCCCAAATGAGGTCCAAGATGAGCTTGGATGGTCTTGTAAGCTAGTATATGGGTTTATTCCGCATACTTGATACTATACTTATATCGTGGATATATATAAACTAGTATATGGATTTATTCCACAATAGCAAGTTATAGGAGCACGATTATCATAAACTTAGGGTGATAGCGATTTTCTCCAATTTAACAAAGCTCCTTTCCTAACAAACATACCATAAAGTCCCGAACTCATTGTTGAAGTATACAAGTGAATAGGGTGTGTGTGTGCGGGAATAAGCCCTTAGCAAGAGGCTGTAAAAGAGAATTTGTAAATGTGAGAGAAGCTGTGAAAAGGTGAGAAGTATCTACTCGGAGAGAATAAAGGGTAGCATGAGGAGATTTAGGAGGTGTGGAGATATTCTGGGAAGAGGTGGAGAGAATCAAGCAAAGAGGTGGAGTGAATCAAGGAGAGATTATTGGGATTAGATGCTTGGATGTAAACCCTATAAATTGAGGCATTGGCCTAATGAGAATTTGCTGGTTTTTTATTACCCATGCTTACATTAGGTTATCAGTTAATTGCTCACTATAATCACGTATTAATTAGCATCTAATCTCTTTGTTAATGATGTTGATTCTAACATTTGATCCACCATAGCTCATCACATTGCTGCAAATTTTACATGGTATCAGAGCCTCGCCTAGAATCCATCAATTTGTGAGCCCATTATCTTGCTAATCACCTGACTAATTAGGATTAGTAGATAATTAAGATTTTTACCTCTCTTCAACTAACTCTCTGCACCCCCAGCCAGTGGAGGGGCTTGATCTCCCTCTACGAGAATCATTAGGGCAAAAGCTTCTAGGCAAGCATAGCTACCTTGCCCACCTTTCAGCCTATTCAATCAAAACGTCAAATCACCTTCTACAGCTCCCGAAAATCGCGAATCTGCAGGTGCCGTTTTTTTGAGGAAAAAATAAAATGTCTTCTTCTCCAGATCAAATTGCTCTAATTCCTCTTAGCCCTAGGGGTTTTTAAGGGTGCTCTACAAGCTGGTGAAGACAGATTTGGATTTGATCAAGTCTACAGTGAGATCCAAGCTCTTCAATCTGAGCAGTAGGTGACTTTGGTAAAACAGAGATTAAGCATTCAATGTTTGGTCAAATCTTGTGTTTCTTGGCTTAATCCTCTACTAGACTAATTGCTATTGATGGCCTTGAAAGGATTTGAGCTCATTTGAACTCTAAGGCCTCGGATCTGGACTCCTCGCATACTCTGTTTTTTGCACACAAAACAGAGGATTAATTTGCTAATCAGTGATTAATCAACACTAATCACTATTTTTTGGTGCAATTGAGGGTTCAAATTAACCATTAGGTATCTAATACAGATCCCTATAACTTCAGATTGCAATTCGGAGATGGTTTGACACTCTAACCATTCCGTACAGATTTGTTACCCTTGGTTTAATATAATTTCTGGTAAAATTATGCTGATAAATTTATGGTAATCATCATCTTGCATTTAACCCACACACAAATTCAAGTTATTCACAGCCAAAGTTGCATTTGGGAATGTGCATAAGAATGAATGCTATATGCATTATGTATTGGGCACATTACATCATTGTAAAAATGGGATCAGACACTACCCTTGTCCAGAATAAGGTAAGAGGCAAGACCTGCATAGATTTGGGTTTGCATTGCATAATGACACAAGATAAACATCAAAAGCCCAAAAGAACTGTCAACAATACATTAAAACATGTTGCTCACATGGAGCAAGAACTGACGGTCAAGCTCATGGCCCCAGTCATGAAAGAAGAAGAACATCTCTTTCCAAGAGGAAGATCAACACCGAGAAGAAGAGCTAGTCGAAGCATTGAAGGAAGACATGGACGCGTGAAGAGAATCTGCCACGACAAGAAGACTGAAGAGAAGAGAAGATGTGAGGCTCCAAGAAGTGAGGAGCCATGTGAAAATCTCTGAGGAGAGAGAGAGAGAGAGAGAGAGAGAGAGAGAGAGAGAGAGAGAGAGAACCCACAACCCAATGTAACCTGCCCCAACAGAGTAAAACCACCTCTGAGCCACCGATGATGTAGGCCATGTGGTAGATGTATGTGTGAGCACTTTAGTCAAGGTCGCGGGCACTTGTAGTAGCCTTGGACACATAGAGAGAGAGAGAGTGTCAAGGACTATGAGTTTAGGGACTTGAGGCGCTGGTCGCGGACTATCAAGTAAGAGGGAAACTTGGTATAGGGTCCACATGTGCTAGGAGTATTCACTTGAGGGGAGGTGTTGAAATATACAAGTGAATAGGATGTGTGCGAGAACAAGCCCTTAGCAAGAGGCTGTAAAAGAGAATCTGTAAATGTGAGAGAAGCTGTGAAAAGGTGAGAAGTATCTACTGGGAGAGAATAAAGGGTAGCATGAGGAGATTTAGGAGGTGTGGAGATATTCTGGGAAGAGGCGGAGAGAATCAAGCAAAAGAGGTGGAGTGAATCAAGGAGAGATCAATGGGATTAGATGCTTGGATGTAAACCCTATAAATTGAGGCATTGGTCTAATGAGAATTTGCTGGTTTTTTATTACCCATGCCTACATTAAGCTATCAATTAATTGCTCACTAATCACATCTTAATTATCATCTAATCTCTTTGTTTTAATGATGTTGATTCTAGCATTTGATCCACCATAGCTCATCACATTGCTGCAAATTTAACACTCATCATATATCACGCTTCTTGTTTCTCTAGTGAATGTTACAGAAAATGCATTTTTTTCTTAGTAAGAAATTACAACTTTGTGTTCTAACACAAATCGAAGCTTCTTCACAAAGAACAAGAAGAAGAGATGGAGAATAATTTCAAATTACTGTTGTAAACCAATGTTACAACTAATGGCAAACAATTACCTTTCACCTTTGTGCTCTTGCGAGAGAGCTTAGATGGCAATCTAGAAAGATACTAAAACAAAGAATTGTATGCAATGTGAAAGAAAGATATATAGAGTAGTGAAAGTAAATTTTAAAATTGATAATCTCAAAAATGATGAAAGCCACTAAACATATCTATATATAGTACCTCTAAGGGCATTTTTTTCTTAGGGCTTTCATGTAAGAAATTGTAACTTGTGTGTTAACACAAATTGAAGGTCCTAAAATAAATAGGAAACTATTGACAAACTGGAACTTGTAAGTGCAAATGTTAAGTAATCACTTCTTATATCAATGCTCAAAGATCCATGTCACAAAAAGATTTGAAATGTTGCCCTCAATGATGTTGTGTAACAAAGCTTAAAAGGTCTCATGTAACTTAGGCCCAAGGCCAAGAGATTTGGAGAATGGAAAAAGGACCATGCCTATGGACATATTAAAGTGTAATGTGAAAAGGGGGGTCTTGTATGTAAGTCAAAATAAACCTAGTTTGGGCACTAATCACTTTACTAATGGAAATTACCATTCTTCTCACCTAGACTAATCTCTCTAAGCTGGGCTAATCCAAGATTGATCCAATGCTAAGCTAGGGTAATCTAGGCTAATATAGTTGTAGCTTTCTTTCATTGGTATATCAGATCTTAGTTCTTGATCCATCTTCATCTTTGTTTCAAGAAAAATTGTGGGATTCTTTAGTTTCTTGATCTTTCTTGAGTTTCTTAGCTTTTCCCAATATTTTCTTAAGGAAATTGATGCAAACATGGAAAATATTTAAAGTTTGATGATAAGAATTAGGGCAATGGTGATCTTGAGTGATGACCATGGCATTAGGACATGATTTAGTCTCAATCTTGAGTAAGTTCGACCAAATTTTGATAGTCAGACATGGTTTGGCCAAAGTTTAGTGTGCAATGGACAAGGTTTGAGTGGTGTGGACCTACACAATTCTTCCCCTTCATCCCTCTTCATATTTTTTAATCTATGGTGGATTTGGAGCAAGGGTGCTCATTATTAAAGCATGGAATGACACCGGGGTGTCTTGTAGCAACGTGTTGAGGCTTCAATGGAGAGAAACAAAGCCTGTTTTGCCATTGCAACCTCACAACGATTCGCAAGAAGCAGCGCCTACATTCTAGTTAATTCTTCAAACCCTAGTCACAATACACATCAAAGATTGCTTTCCTAAGTTCTAATCTCATGTTATAAGACACAAAATGCTTCAAATGCTTGTGATTAGAATGTTTATATTAGGGAAATGGGTTGCGCCGTGTTCTTTAAGGTTTCTTCATGAGATTCATGCATAATGGAGTTGCTTATACTACTACCATATGCCTTCTTGATTGATTGCTTCATAGTCCGATTTCATCATATTTGGTAACAAATGGCCATTTCTTACATGAAGAATGGGGGATTTCTTCACAAGACTTTATGAGAATGTAACCAATTGGTTCAACAAGTATGTAGTCCTTTTATATACGTAAATCAAGTATGTAGTCCTTTTATATACGTAAATCAAGTAAATAGAAGTTTTAGAAAGCTATTGAGCACTTTAAGTTCCTTGAGTGTCTTTAAATTTTGTAATGATTGTAGCCATGTTATTATATTTATCATATAATGAATCATTAATTGTGTATAGATCATCTCCGCCCATATTTCATGGTGGGGCATCCTTGTGTCTGTAGATCATCTCTCTAATGTGAAGCTGGTGGGCACAGAACACCTCTGTGTTTTGGTGAGTAACTATTTGGGTCAAGTGAGTCCTCGGCCTTATGGATTGGGACAATGGTGTTGATGGACCTCATGGGTGGGAAGCCCGTACTCCCCCCCCCCCTTTTTTACTTTTAATATTTTTATTGTACCCACCATTGTCTCTTCATTGCCTAATTATTCACCCAAAAGTTTGTTCTGTCATAATTCATGCCACTGGCATATGATGTCAAATCATGGACACACAAAGAGCAGATATAGCTCAAAAACAACCCATCCCATCAGCATACATCTTGACTCACACATATATAGCCCAACCCATGCACACATGTAGTCCATCACGCTCACATGCAGCCCATCATGTACACACACAACTTATACTACTCATATGCAACCTATCCAGTGCCCATATAGCCCCTCCCACACACATACAACCAATCCAAACATGTCCTATGGCCATTTCACTCATATATAGCCCATCCCACGCACACATGCAACATCACACTCACATGCAGCTCGTCGTGCACATGTACAACTCATACTAGTCACACGTAACCTATACAATGCCTATACAACCCATCTCGCACATATACAGCCTATCCCACACACATAAAACCCATCACATGCCCATATAGCCCCTCCCACACACATTTAGCCCTTTTAGCTCGTAATAACCCATGCCATGGCCATTCAACCCATTTTGTGCACATACAGCCCATCTAGATCTAGATTCCAAATAATCCATACATCCCCTCACACACATACATAGCCTATTTGTTCCCATTCATGCCCTCCCATATACATAAAACCCATCCATTTCACAAAGAACCCATCTCGTGAGCATACAACCCATCTAGAATCATAAACAACCCATCCCATCATTTACAATCTAGATCACAAACCAGCCCATCCAGCTCAAAAACAGCCCATTCCATTGGCATGCATCCCATCTCGCACATATATAGCCCATCCAGCTCAAAAACAGCCCATTCCATTGGCATGCATCCCGTCATTTACCCATCTCACACACACATATACAACCCAACCATCCCACACACACATGTAGTCATCATGCTCACATGCAGCCCATGTTGTACACATACAACTTATATCGCTCATATGTAACCTATCCAATGCCCATGCATCCCCTCCTGCACGCGTACAACCAATCCAAACATGTCCGATGGCCATCTCACACATATATAGCTCATCCTATGCACACATGTAGCATCACACTCACATGCAACCCATCGTGCACACATATAACTCATACTAGCTCATACTAGTTGCCGCACGCAACCTATACACTGCATATACAATCCATCTCACACACATATAGCCTGTCCAACACATATACAACCCATCTTATGCCCATCCAACCACACACATTCATCCGTTTTAGCTCACAAACAACCCATGTCATGGCCATTCAACCCATTCCGTGCACATTCAACCCATTCCGTGCACATACAGCCCATCTAGATTACAAACAACCCATCCCACATCCATACATTTGATTACGCGCACACACAACCTATTTGGCACCCATGCATGCCCTCCCGTATACATACAACCCATCCATCTCATAAACAACCCATCGTCATGCACATATCGTCATGCACATATAGCCCATTTAGAATCATAAACAACCCATCCCATCATCTACTATCTAGATCACAAAACCAGTCCATCCAACTCAAAAACAGCCCATCCCGTTGGCATACATCACGTCTCGCATAGATACAACCCATCCCACACACACATATAGTCTATCATGGTCACATGCAACCCGTCTTGCACACATACAACTTATAGTGCACATATGCAACCTATACGGTGCCCATATAGCCCCTCCCACACACATACAACCAATCTAAACATGTTATATGATGGCAATCTCACACATATACAACCCATCCCATGCACACATGTAGCATCACACTCACATGCAACCCGTTGTGCATATGTACAACTCATATTGGTCACACATAATCTAGACAATGCCTATACAGTCCATCTTGTACACATAAAACCTATCCCACACACTTACAACCCATCTTGTGCCCATATAGCCCCTCCCACACACATTTAGCTCACAAACAACACATGTCATGGCCATTTAGCCCTTTTAGCTCACAAACAACCCATGTCATGGCCATTTAGCCCATCCCGTGCGCACATACAACCCATCTAGATTTAAAAAAACTCATCCCACATCCATACATCCCATCAGCACACACACACACAGCCTATTTTGTGCCCATGTAGGCCCTTCCGTATACATACAACCCATCCATCTCACAAACAACCCATTTTGTGCACATATAGTCCATCTAGAATCATAAACAACCCATTCGATCATTTATCATCTAGATCATAAACCCCCATCCCGTCATCTACCATCTAGATCATAAACCAAACCATCTAGCTCAAAAACAGCCCATCCCATTGGCATATATCCCCATCATGCACATATATTTCCCATTCCACGCACACATGTAGTCCATCACACTCACATGTAGCTCGTCTTGCACACATATAGCTTATACTACTCATATACAACCTATCTGGTCCCTCCCACATACATACAACCAATCCAAACATATCTTGAGCCACTCTTTACTATGAAGTAGAGGTGTTATGCATGCAAAAAAATCAAAGATTTCTTTTCCTCATGGTTTCAACAAAGCACAAGCCCAAAATAAAATAAAAACAAACAAAACAACTAATTTCTTCTTCTTTTTCACTCAACTCACCCAACCTTATTAAATAGTGGAGGAAGCAAGTCTACTCCCCTTACAACAACACTAAAAATATAATGGTTTCATGATATGAAAATTTTATACTTTTTTGCAAATAATACATGATTATTTACAAAATAATCATGTATCTAGTTGTTATCGAATAATATATGCTCATTTTTTAATCAAAATTTTCTTAATCAAAAAATTTATTACATAAGTGCTTTGAAACCATTTCATTCATTCTTTCATAGAGAGAAATGGGGAGAGAGAGAGAGAGAGAGAGAGAGAGAGAGAGAGAGAGAGAGAGAGAGAGAGGTACTAACCGTCGGTAGAGCTCAACTAATCTCTCATCACTCTCTTTGTGTGTGTGTGTGTGTGTGTGTTTGCACGCATGTGCGTGTGCATGTGCATACTCATGTGTGTGCATGCATGCGTGCGTGTGCATGTGTGTTGGTTCTCTCTATAACCCTAGTCACATAAATGGGCCACACATGGGCACTTTGAATCATGTGTTTATGTAAGTGTGTGTTGGTTCTTTGTGACCACTTCTGCATGGGCACTTTTGAATCATGTGTGTGTGTGCGCGCGCGCGCGCATGTGCATGTGCGTGTGCGGTGCGTTCTTAGTGACCACCTTCGTCAGATATAAAGGGCCACTGACTCTTTCCCTCATTACGTCATGACTATTCCCTCATTATTGGCCTCTATACAATATCCTTATGAATTTAGTCAAATGATGTCTACATGGGCTTGGTCAATTGGAGCATGAGCACGTCAACAAACAATAGAACCAGTTATTCCTGACAAAGTAGAAACAACATGGAATGAATACTGTGCAAAGTTTCACCACCTCACTGTACATGTGTCCTTCGTGTCCTCCTAAGTACACCAAAGCACATGATATTTATTCTTTATGTTACCGTATCAAATGGTTAACTTGGCCACATTGAGTGTGATTATGATAGTGCCACTCAAATCTTAATTATAAGAATTAGCAAAAGTTTGTATGCAGGAGTTACTTGGTGGTTCTACCATAAGACCCGCTCATCGTGTTGTGTCAAAATTGGTGACTCTGGCACCATAAACATGACAAAATGCTTATCCTATCAACATTATGCCAAATTGATGTTGAATTTATCAAGTTCACACACTTTAAGGAAAATGTCTTTATATACTGTTATATTTCAATCGATTTTTGATGGAAAATATTTTGATCAAAAAGCTTTTGATCGAAATGTAAGTCTAAAAATATATAGTCCATTATATGTGGCGTGTCAATGTTAATATGCTCATATAATAATACATGAAAACATATTCTATGGGCATTATTCACATATAAACGTATTCTCAAATATTTAACATATAGGTGCTTGTCTCTAATCAATGGCATTCTTTCTTGTTGATGGTAGATAATGTTCCCATGATGGTAAGTGGATATAAGAGACCACTACAACTTGTAAATGAATAAGGGACAACTATAACTTGTAAATGAACCATGGACAACTACAACTTGTAAATGAAAATGTGAAGTAATCACATCATATATCGGTGCTCAAAGATACATGTCACAAAAAAGCTTTGAAATGCTCCTCAATAACATTGTAGGAGTGGGGGTTGGGATAATAGCTAGGTAGATAAGGTGAGACGAGAGCTTTGCCCCCCTCGAATGCAGGTTTAATTCTAGGTCATCTCTCTCCTTCACTCCATAAAGGAATGAAAGAAAAAGTGTGTTTGAGTTCCTCCTCACAAAAAAAGGGGAAAAAACTATTCTAGGAGATGTTATAAGATATTTAGATACAAATAGCGTTCATAATAATTGTGATTCTAGTGGTGTTAGTCATCATAGTTACGATACATTTTTCGATGTTTGCAATTGTATTTACTAGTACAACTGCTTAAAGCTTATTTACTTGTGAAAGAAAGTAATATTAGTGAAAATAAATGCATCTAGAGGAACTTATCAAAGGAGTTTAGATACCAACAACGCATATCTACATGTACCCAACCACATGTGATTGTATAATAAGATAAGAGTGATTCATTTTTTGGAAGTGTGCTTGTGTAGAAGGCTTTACTATTTGTTACAAGTGGAAATAGAAAGATGAATTTACATATACTCTTATAGCTTGTACTTAGATGTGATGCATTTTTTCAACTATAGAGTTTTTTTTAAGGGACACTTGTAAGAGTAGCATCATTAGCTATAACGGGACATCATAATAAATAACAAAGACAAAGTTCCTCTTTTTTTCTCACTAAAACATAAGATAGTATGAAAATGATGGATGTCACCAAACTGGTCTTTATAGAGTACCTAGGGTGGTCATATGTTAGGTCAACTTATGTTGTCACCCTATGTCAAGTCCAATTCAACCCAACCAAGCATGTCACTTAACTAAGGTTATAGTAGACTAAACATGAGACCTATTTTCAAGGCATAGCTTCCAGACCCATCCTAGGTCATCTTGGTGCCCATTTGAACCTTGCAACCTGAGGATAGTGTGCCCTAGGAGAACTCCATCTTTCCTTGTTGGTATATCATTGTGCAATTATATGTAGCCTACTTGGCAAGATGCCAAGTCTACCTACGCTATCTCTTACCATCCGACCACATATAGCCTTGATGTCTAAGCTTTGTCTAGCATTTGTGCTGCTCTATGACACCACCTTCTTCTTATGGAGCCTTATAGACTATAATGCACAATCAATGATAACAAGGTTTTCTTCACACACCTTCCACCTACCCAATATTTATGTTGATTTCCTTATGAAATTCCACACAAAAGAGGAGACCTCTTCCACTCATGCTCATAGATAGGGAGTCTATCAAGGATCATGCCAAGAAACATCATCATCATCATCATCCTCCACCCGTTCCCAACCCCCTAAAATTGCACTGATACACCTAATCTTCAAGGTAAATCGCCTCAACTAAGTTGCATTAATCAACTTGAAATCTTTGATGTGAATTTTTCTCTGTTATTCGTGTACTTCATGAATATAAGTTTCAATAATGAATGATATTCGCTTATTTTGTATAGAATCCTTTAATGCATTTTTTTTCATAAAATGCTTTTTTTGTGTGTACAAAAGCCTTTCATAAGGGAAAAAAAAATCTCATAAAAGGATTTTGAACGAAGACTCTTTTGATATAAACAAAGGTTATGAGCATCTCATCATAGTGTTTGTTCCTTAGCCTTGGCTTTTAGGAGTCGTTGTCTCGAATTCAAGGAGTGCTAAAAAATAAAAATACTACAATTAAACAAAAGGCCACATCATAAGTCTATGTTCAATCTACTACGAGATCCAAAGCCACCCCCAAAAAAAAAATCTTGTTTTTGTTTTTTTTTTTTGGCTTTTGTACGAAAGTGTTTCCTATGAAATGTAAGGCGGGTTTCACAAGCGTCCGACGGACGCAGCAACGTGTCAGGCAAGGCGGGCACACACTTTTTGGCTGCGTTCGCGGACATTCCCATGGTCCATTTCACAAACGCCGCCTGCCTACAAAGATATCATACCAAAACGCCCGCCCATTTCACAAACGCCCGCCCGTCCATTTATACTCGCATGCAGAGATGACGGGAGCAGGGTGTGACGGGGCGAAGGCAGGAGAGGACATGATTGACGCCGCAGAGCACGCAGGCACGGGGATTGCACTTGGGCGAGAGGAGCATGCCAGTCACGAAGCAAGGTTTCCGTGAGTAGTCCGTGAGTAGGCATGCCACCTATTGGACGCCAGGAGGAGGTGTGAATAGTGAAGACGCGCCGTCCAGTATGTGGCAGATATGCACTCGACGCGCACACGCATCCACGGATGTGTGTGAAACCTGCCTAATTTAAAAAATGAATAATGCAGACCAAACATATAATACGACTATTTTTGGTTGCCATGGCAAAATACGTACATAGTCGGCATAGCATGTAGTGGGCCACATAGGGCATGCTAAACACAATAACTAGAGAAAGCTCTCACCAGAAACCCAACCCTCTACCATGCGCTGTGAGACATAACCCTGATCTGCAGGGACAAGATGGCCTGCATTAGAGATCACAACATGTGTAAGAGAAGAGAAGGATCGAACATATCCTGCGACGACATTGTTCTCCTTCCAAACCTTCCGATCCGACGCATAGAAACCCTCGATGCCATCCCATTGCAAGAGTCGGATCCAAGCCTCAGATGATGCCACCCCATCTTGCAGATCGAACTGCCCCTGGTATAGCAACACTGGGATGGATCGATTCAGTAGAACCTCAACCATGTGCTTGGTGCTCTTGGGCACATCTGAGGCCATCCTCATGCTCACATCACTGCTGCACAGCTGCCACTTCAATGGCTCAGCATTCAGCAAAGTCCTCTGCACCTCCTCCTTGTTCATAAATGCAGTCAAATAGTCCACCCCATCTTTGGTGGTGTAATACTCCACTGTCCTCCTCACATCCAGCAAGGTTGCCAAGCCGGTCACGTTCCGAATGTACTCTAGTAGCTCAATTCTTGCATCGTGGGCATCCGCCCAGTTCTCCTCCTCTATGAGAGACACAACTCTCGCGGCCAGCGTGTCGGCATTGGCATTTTGATGCTCAACAATGAGCCCCATGTAGTAAGCAGTTTGAGCATTGACTGGAACCTGGATATCAAGAGCTTATGTGATCTGTGAAAACTCCAAGCCAATTGAAGAAACCGTAACTAATTTGTTTAGATGTTTGCTCAACTCACCATGCAATTCCTTCTCTAAGTGCTTTTTGAGGGCTTATACCTGTGCAATGGGGTGGGTAAGGCCATTGCCAATGGCAACACCGTCAAGCCGCAATGCTCGAGACGAACCCAATCCACTCTGAGAAGAGATCCTCTGCTGGTCGTGCTTGCGAAGGATGTAAGTTGCAACAGAGGGGGCATACTTCCCTGCATAGCTTTCCCTGGTTACATAGAAGGGGCGGTCATGTAAGGCAGGGAACTGGCTGTAGAAGCCCTCGAGGGCGGTGTAGACATCGCGGGCAATATGGTCTTGATCAGAAGGGATGTCATCAATGGAGGATGCAATGCTGAAGCCTACACCTACAGGGTTGTCAAGAAAGAGGAGGCCAAAGATGCGGTTCCATGGGGCAGGGTTGCGTTGCAGGCACTGATCTTCGTCAACGCGCCATGGCCCGAGTTCAAAGAAGTTCCCAATCATGCTAGAGCATCCAGGGCCACCTTGAAGCCATAGCAGGGTGCCCCATCAACATCATGCATAGATAAATCATCATCACCTTCTTCTACTGGGTGTTTCTCCTTCTTCATTTTCTTTCTAGGGTTTCTCATCTCTATGGCCTCATAGTATGTGAAGAACATTTTGGGGCCACTGCTTTGGTTAACAGTTAGGTAGCCTGATGCTGTTGGGGCTGCGTCGCTTGGCCAATCTGGGCATGGGCTTGATCCATGTGTACGGCCTTGTGCCGCCCAACAAATTGCTGCGGCCGCCATGAGCGACCACAAAAGCCCAGGCATTCTGCTCCCAACGGAAGAACTGAACTGATGAAGTGGGTCGCTATGGTGGATCTCTGTGTCTCGCTCCTCTCTCTTTCTTTCCATTCATTGCGATCGAGAGTGGTAGTTTCCACGTATGCTCGCAAGCCAGACAGATCACGTGTGGTTGCGTAAGCTCATCATAGGAATAGCAGTCCAGGTCTCCAGGAGATCCTTTTGTCCAAGAATCCTTTCGCTAAAAAGCTGGGCTAAAGAAAAAATTGTAAGGATTCTTGTCCAGGAGATCGTTTTGTCCTCCTTTTGCTAAAAGTTGGGCTAAAGAAAAAAATTGTAAGGATTCTTTTTTTGCCTTGGGTACCCTAACACCTTGTACAAAAGCAAGCAAGGGTGTGAGGCCATCTCGACGCTTAAAAAAACCAAAAAAAAAACAAAAAAGCTTTTAAAAAAACAGATGCCCTGGACGCTAAAAGCACGCTGGGCTTTTTAAAAAAAAAACCTAGGCCAAGACTTTTATTAAGGAGGTCATTGCTGACGTAAAGGGAGATCAAAAGCTCAACAAAGAAGGGAAAGAGCAACCAACATGGGGGCCCAAGAGAAGCACTGCTCGCCAGGAGCTGACAGGTGGTGGAACTCTGCTAGTCGTCACATCATGGCTCAGCAAGGAGGAAAGGAGGTGTACAAGCCTTGCATGAAGAGGAGGAGGCGAAACTAAGCAAGGCAACGTGGCATAGGCAGTTAAAAAAACCAAGCAAAGACGTTTATCAAAACTAAATAAAAAAGCAAAAACTGTGAAGCAAAGAGATGGTGAGCACTTACCTACCCACTACATCCGGGTGGCCTCTCGTCTTTGTTGGACACTCCCATTAGGATTCCTTTTTGTTTAGTTTGATGGATGTGGATCTCACTACCTTCCCCTTCCAATTTATGCAGGCAGCATAGATGAAAAATTTAAAGTTTGTGCCTCTACCAAGGTAAAAAGCGCACAACTGCAAGACCAATAGAAGACCCTCATTTTCTACCAGGGCCGGGCGCACAGCGGCGGCGAGCAGACGGATTGGGTCATGCACGAGTATCATCTGAGTACTAACAATGCAAACCATGCCCCTAAGCAATTCAACAATGCTGTCGTGCTTTGTCGCGTGATGAAGAAACGCAGACTTGGGCCGCTCAGATCTACCAGCTCAAATTATCTTGGCAATACTCATGAAAGTTTGGGAATACATCAAGGCGCAGAAGCTCAAGGTACTTCTCACTCTCGCTCGAGTCCTTTAGATTTGTTAACCTTACGAAATGATTTTGCCTAAAGCTGCTATTGCTGGTTCTATGCCAATGAACTGCCATTTTTATGTATCCCTATAGTGGCCATCATTGGTGAAACGCATGTTGTGAAGGGTACAGTCGTACCATTGGAAGCCACGACCGTACCCTTCTCAGCAGATAAAAATACGGCAATGTTTGAAATGCTCAAATGAACATGAATTTGAAAGCATACTTAGAAGCAATGCTAGACTGATAGCCGCAATCAATGAGCTTGAAGCATGTTCTTCTTATGTTCGATGGGGATTCAAAAGTACATTACCACATTTGAAAATGAGTTTTGTATCATGAATCAATACGTAGGACAAATGGCCGCCTTCAACACTGAAGGTGTTTTGGTCCACTTTCGATATCGAAAGTGCTAATGGGGGAAGGGCATGTTCTCCTATGTTTATTAAATTTCGAGGAGGACTGTGCCAACTCTCTGCCATACTTTATGTATGGTTTCTTTTTAATTTCACTCACACAAACGAGCACGAAAATCCTATGACTTGATGAATGACATGTAACTCAGATTCAAATGTGGTAATGTTGGAATTATCTACCTTGCGATGTACTCTAAGATCTCTGTTGATGTGCAACGATTCCTCATGATATAATCATAGGCTTAACGTTCATGCTCATTCGAGCTCTATAAGCTGTTCATATAAACTTGAGAAAGACATGCATATGAACAAGACATGGTACAGAAATGGTATGGATTATAGTGTCCATCTTCATTCAAGCACTTCAAGATGTTTATACATGAACGGAAGGACACACGTTCTTTTAAAATACATTGACAATGCACATGTGTAAGCAATCAAGAGGATAAGGGTATCCAAGCATTCTAGTTTTTTTTTTTTAATGTAAGGATTCTAACTTCTTGCTTAGGACACTATACGGGTGGTAAGGAGCGTCAAGGGTCAAAGGGGGCATATGACCCTCATGCACAAGGTTCTTGAAAAGACGGGTTCGCTGCATCCTCTAGCTCGCTAAGTCCGCCTCATCTTTAGAGGAGGAAAAATGCCTTTCTAACTATGTAATCATCACATAAGTTCTTGGAACTCAATGCAATGGTGCTTAGTTATCGATAAACCAAAGTGTCTTTACACTTATAGAAAAACAAACCTTTGGCATCTATGGGATAATCATGCTCTCCTTTATGGTGGAATTTATATTTTTAAAATTGAGCTTTTAAAAGATTAATGATACTTTTCAAGATTAATTTTTGACAAGCTTTAAAATTTTCCTTTTGCATTGTTGAAGATTTTTGTTTTATTGATGATAAGTTCATTTTTGAGCTTCTTAATGCAAATTATTAGAGAAGACTTGGTAATCCATTTAATATTGTCACTTTGAAACCCACTCATGAGATGTTGGAGCAACAAATGCGAGTATTATCTTATTTACCACTAAAATCACATTACAAAGGCTCTATTTGTTGGGGTGCTTCACTCTTCCATCGCTTAGAAAGGGGGGAACAGTCATGGAGCGAGCTTCCTCAATGCAAATTAGTAGAGAAGACCTGGTAATCCATTCAATATTGTCACTTTGAAACCCACTCATGACATGTTGGAGCAACAAATGCGAGTACTACCTTTTTTACCACTAAAATCACATTACAAAGGCTCTATTTGTTGTTAGGGGTGTTTCACTCTTCCATCGCTTAGAAAGAGGGGGAATAGTCATGGAGAGAGCTTCCTCAAGGGATCTTGGAGGGAGGTTTTCCCCCCAACCACCCTCTCCCTCTATAAATGTCCTTGGGTCAGCAAAGGATGAGTGACATCCTTTAGCAATCTTTGAAACAAAAAGGTTGAAAAACTTTGAGATAAAGGTTTAAGGAAAACCTTAGAGGAAACCTTGTAGAAAGGTTTAAAAGACCTTTAAAAGAGGGTTTTTTTAATATTTGATTTAAAAAAAACTCGAGGTTTTATTTAAACCTTAGAGTATCATTTTTTTTCCTCACTGAAAAAAACGCAGATACGTTACTGCTCGTTGACGTCTTGTCCCGGACTCTGTTGTGCAGACAATAGATGGCACTGCTCGTTGTAATGCAGATGCAGCAACTGCAGGCGCTACTCACTGTACAGATGAGAGATGTTGAAATGGGGTCGCGGCCACTATGCAGAGAAGAGATGTTGTCACGGCCAGAAGCGGGTCTCTCCTCTTCTCACTGTGCAGAAGAGGAGAGATGTTGTAAATGGGGTCGCTACCAGAAGCGAGCAGTCCTGAGCTTTGCCGATGACGGCTCTTCTTCTCTCGTCGTCGATGGAGGGCCAACAGATGACGCACGTGCTATGTCGATGATTGCGCTCTTCGTTGTGCAGTGAGCCAGTGCTGCAGTTTGACAAACGGACAGCCGTTGTTGTAGGCACTTGAAAAAACTCTCTTCCACGTTTGAGGTTCTTGCATTTTGGCCACAACAAGCAAAAGTTGCCTCGCGTTTTTGGCTAAGGTAATCTCTTGTTGCTCTACCCAAAGCTCCCTTGCTTGTGCTTTGGCCGAGAGGCAACCTCTTGCTTGTGTTGCAAAGATCTCCTTTCTTGGTGCTCCTCTTTCTTCTCTCTTTGGAGACTTCTTCCACTACCACACCTCTTTTACCTCAAGAGGATTGAAGCTTTAAGAATGCCTTAGATTGTGAAGAAGAGAGAGAGGGATCTCAACCATATATGGCCCTGATACCATGTCGAAATTATGGAGAGTATGTACAACGGAAGCAATAGTTAATGGCAAGATAGAGAAACATATATGAGAGAGAGCAAAAACACAAGACGTATAGAAAGCTTCTATATTACCTTGTATTTCAACCACTCCAAAGTTGGCTTAACCTTCACCTTCATGTGTTGGTTGTGTTGTGGTGTGTTACAAAAAAGTGAGGCCTCTTGGCCTTTATATAGGGTCCACCAAAGGCTAGGGTTGGGCCAACCCTAGATTCCTTTTCCACCCATATGCCCACTTTATTTGGGGTGTGTTCACACCTACATGACCTCTTTCTCTCACCCTTTACCACTTGTACATCATATATTTTAACAGACAAACCAAGAAAAAATTATAATTCTTCTAAGTTTGTGGGATGTGGCCATTTCAATATGGCTTCACCTTTCGCTAGATCCATATGAATGCCATTTTCCGAGATTATGTGGCCTAAGTATTGGATTTCTTTTACGAAGAATTCACATTTACTCTCTTTGTCTCATAAAGTGAATGCTTCCTAAGTAACTCAAATTCTTGTTGTAATTGTTTGAGATGTTCTTTCTTAGTGTGACTATAGATCAAGATATCGTCTAGGAAAACCACGATAAATTTTCCTAAATAAGGTTTCAAGACAATATCCGTGAGTGTCATGAATGTGACCAAAGCATTAGTCAAACCGAAGGTCATGACTAAAAACGCATAGTGACCAAACTTAGTTCGAAAAGCAGTCTTTTGGACAGTCGCTTCCCAAATTCTCACTTGATGATATCCAAATCGTAAATCAATTTTCGTAAAATACTTTTCCCCTTGAAGTTGATCAAACAACTCATCTATTTGTAGCAAAGGGTACTTATTCTTAATCGCTCATGATTTGATTCAAACCATGGTAGTCTATGCATAGTCGCATAGACCCATCTTTTTTCTTCACCAATAGAATTGGTGAAGCCTAAGGTGAAGTGATTGGTCAAATGAATCAACTTTTAAGGTATTCCTTTAACTATCATTTGGCTTCTTGTGCTTCCTTAAAATTAAGCCGATAAGGAGGCTTACTTACTACCATTAAGCTAGGTATTACTTCGATTAGATGCTCAACATCGCGGACATGAGGTAATCCTTCTAGTAATTCATTTGGAAACACATCTTTAAATTGTTATAACAATTGCCGTAAGGATTCATTCACTTTTTTATTATTAACATTCTTTGATTGAAAAGAAGTCATGTAAACACTGTATAAGCTCACTTAACCCACTTATGTTTTCACATGCGGAAAAGGAAATGACATCATCAAGAATCATGTAGCACAAAAAGATGTTGTGTACTTCATTAGATTGTACAAGGTGATTAAGTTCCATAGAGCATATAAGAGGTGAGGAGGGTACACCATGTTCACCTTGCAAGTGCACTTTCTTACCATCTACTTCAAACTCAAAAGAATTATGCAAATAAGTTCTAGACAAAGATGGACCAATGTTATATAACCACTCACGACCTAGAATAACATCCGCTCAAGTGACATGCATAACTTGAAAATCCAAATGCATCTCATGACCTTGAATGACTAATGGGATGTCACGAACTACTGTATCATAGACATCTTTATCATAGCCATTAATCAAAGAAACCAGTACTTATGATCACTTGGGCTTTCCGGCAACTTTAATTTATTGACTAAAGTATCATTCAAGAAATTGTGTGTGGCACTATCATCAATCATAACTCGTACCTTATGACCCTTAAGGTGACCATACATTCAAACCAACTCATGTTCTCCGAATGTTGGCACCCACATCAATGACGTGACACAACATGCATGAGTAGAATCAGCATGATAAACTTGAACCTCTTTAAACTTACGAGAAGTCTCTAGAGGGAGCACTTGAATAGTGTGCAGTTGCTTTTCTTTACTTTGATCACTCTGATTCTTCTCATTTTCTTTAAGTTTAGGACACTGTAGCTTACGGTCCCATTCTTTTATTTTGACCTTGCTGCTTGGAACCCTCGGACACACTAGATGTCCGTTGTGCATTTTGCGGCTCATTTTATTTAACTTGATTCTTTTAGTTCGAGTCTAATCCATGAATTTTTTGAAAGTCATCCATACCTTTTAACTTGAGAATGATTTCTCTATAGTTGGAGATATACTGAGTCAATGTGAGATTTCTCATCTCACAATTGTCCCACGCTTCCAAATTACGATCCATCTCATTCTCAGGAAGAAATTCTTTCATGAATGCACTTTCAAAGTCAACCCATGTCAATTTTTGGACTCCAAGCTCATCCACCACTTATATGCTTTACCTCCTAGAGTTAAGCTTGCTTCAAGCGCGCTTATCTCTTATGGAGTTTGATGCAATCAATGAAAATCTTGCCACTTTTGTAAAAAAGTGTTGATCATATCCTTATTGCATTCCTTCTCCTCCCCATTAATAAATTTTTTTCTAAGTGTAGCAAAATTTTTCTTATAAATATTTTTTTTAAATTTACCAAAAATATTGGAATAAAGAACCCCTTGATGATGAACTCAAGTGTATCCCCTGAGCGTGGTCTTCACTAAGGAGGAAGAAAGTAGGAGAATGGATCAGTGATTTACGTGTGTGTGATGTATGTTGTTGTAGACAATATGAGAGAGAGAGAGAGAGAGAGAGAGAGAGAGAGAGAGAGAGAGAACCGATTGAAATCAAGTGACAAAAGAGAGAGAGAGAGAGAGAGAGAGAGAGAGAGAGAGAGAGAGAGAACTCATGCAATGTCTTATGTGTATTGGTTGGACTGCGTGTATATGATTGCATGTACAACAAACAATATTGTTCGACAAACATGGCTGAGCAATACGACCAAGTATCGAACAATTTAACACGAAAATTTTAAAAAAAAATAATATACAACACCAAATGGCTAATAAATACAACCACGTGCCGCATAGTAGACACATGCAAAAACTAGCAAATGACACTATTCAGCTAAATAGTATGACTAAGTGCCAGTTGAATCTAATGTCTCTCATTCGTGGCTAGATGAAAGGATATCATCTGACCAAATATATAAATAGATGCCCAAACATATCCTAAGGGAGAGGAGAGGGGAAGGTTTCACTACTATTAAAACAACACTATCTAGCTACAAGTATATGACCAAGTGTCAAAATGAAGGACATACTTATCTAAAGACACTTGCTTGCCGCGTAATATGACCAAGTGCCTAGAGATAAGCACCATAATAAAATGACCAAAAATTAAGGACATACTTATCTAAAGACATTCGCCCATAGCCAACCTCCCAACCACTGTAGTGATAGGATCCAATTAAGAATTTGGTCAGGTTGTCCCAGGTACCAGGGAAAAGAGTTCCCAGGCCCCCCTAGAGCCGGATATTCATGCAAACTTAAAACTAGTTACACCACTTACACACCCAATATGAAATTGCCTTTTTCACAGATTCAACAATCCTTAAAACAATCATTTAATGAAACCATAGTATCACTGATCATAATCCTCTAATTATTCAATTGAATCCTTATTTCCAAACATTTCTTCATCGGTGCACCTATGGCATCATTGGCAACTAGAACGCTCACCACCTGATCACTCTCAGGGGCCTTTTCGATAGTTCCTAGCTCATAGTAACCGGTAATATATTCACATATCAAAATGGAATCTCTGTTGAAGATCAGCAAGATCAACCAACGGATCCATATAAAAGAGCCATGGACTCATCTGTTGAGGACCAGCAAGGTCAATCAACCAGATCCATGCCCGAATTCAGAAAACAACTCTTACTCCTTATTCCAATATCTTTCCCGACGTATTTGTGGGTATCTTCGGAGACCGAAAGCCCGAGCACCGTATGGTCAGCACCCTCTAGGATCCTTCGCAGGTCACCTAGCGCTTCACTCATAGGCCGCTTCCTTGGTCCCTCATCCACTGTTCCAGAAGCTCACCATTTAAATCAAACCGAGGCTGGTCAAGACCTCAGCCGACCTTGCTACGCGAGACGTCCTCCGATGACTCTCCGTCTCAGCAGTTGTAACTTTAACAGATAGGTCTCCACGACCTCATTCACAAGACGGTCAAAATGCTTCCCCAGCATTCTTGACATAAAATAATCATTTAAAAACAGATTTCACATACAAATATAGTTTCAACAATATTTCCATCTTTTCTCATTACTCCACATCCTTTCACATTAGTCCCCATCTTTTCTCATCTTCCCAGAATTTTATTTTCTTCATCGATCCCTATCACATTACATCATTCCCACATCAAATCACATCTAACCACATCATCCATGCATCAGTCCACATCATCCATACATCCATCCACATCATCCACATCAATCCACATCATCCATACATCCATCCACATCAATCCACATTATCCATACATCCATCTACACCAATTCACATTATCCACACACCAATCCATATCATCCATACATCCATCTACATCAATCCATATTATCCACACATCCATATATCCATCCACTTCATCCACATCAATCCTCATCATCCATACATCCATCTACACTAATCCACATTATCCACACATCCATACATCCATCCACATCATCCACTTCATCCACATCAATCCTCATCATCCATACATCCATCTACACTAATCCACGTTATCCACACATCCATACATCCATCCACATCAATCCACTTCTTTCTCCTTGCTAGCCCAACCCACCGACCACCCTCCCTCCACACTCTCTCTCTCTCTCTCTCTCTCTCTCTCTCTCTCTCTCTCTCTCTCTCTCTCTCTCTCTCTCTGCCTACATCTTAGCACTCAGCGTCTGTAGTCAATTCAAAATAGTAACTGGGGCCCTAGTGTGCAATTAGGCAAAAATCGACTACCCCATGCTATGATGTTAGCCCTTCCTTCACTCATACAGTGCACGCATGAATCCGTTGGTCATAGCCGTGACTCTGTCTTGACAAGCTTAGGAACTCTATCGAAAATGCCCTTTCGCACACATGGAGGGATCCGTGCTTTCTCAAAAATAACTTTTTCATAACGGCTCTACATAGGAGTACTCGACGCATGGCACTAATTCTAGCATTCATCAAGCAATTTGGTAATTGTAGCTAACGGCCATAGTTCTTGGCCACGGCTCACTTTTTTGACATGCCTAGATGATGTGCGTGGGCCCCAGTGTAAAAAAAAAACCGAGTTTAGTGTAATTTTCACTTGTGGATTTTGAAAAATATCTTCAATTTTAAAACTTGAAGGTATAAATACCTTTAGATTTTGAGAGGTTATAAAGAAGAAACCTTCAAAACTTGAAGTTTTCCTTTATAGAATATTTCTCGATTTTTAGACGAAGGTTTTCCACTATGCGCAGCCCTTCAATTGAAGCCTTGTCTCACGTTCGTCAAATCCACTTGGCACTGCCGCTTGACTCCAACATCATTGCCTCTTCTCCCGTCCCAACTGCTCATGTCAGCTTGTGCTTTCATTGCCGTGCATGTTAGAGAAGAGAGAGAGAGAGAGAGAGAGAGAGAGAGAGAGAGAGAGAGAGAGAGAGAGAGAGAGAGAGAGAGAGAGAGAGAGAGAGGAATCTGGGCCTGAAATAGAGATGCTACATTGCTATGAAAGGGAAAGGAGAGGGGGATCGGAGCCTATACTACATAGTACAGTCTTGGTGAAGTCTTGGTGAAAGAGAGAGACGCTGCAAGTTGCGTTGATGATTGCAACCGGTGCCCAATCATTGAACCACGGACTATCACAGTGTAAGATTGTTGTCCATCGTGTGCTACCACCACGTGCATTGCACCGCATCCTGTGTTGTGTGTGCCCACGCGCATAGGATGACAATAATGCCCAAGGACAGTGAGACACTAAAGAGGCTTAGATGGAGATATGAAAAGCTTCTACACCCTGCAGAGCTTATAGATCCAAAGATGAGGGATATCGTGATGATTCCACTAGCAAGAGCTCCAAGGGATAAAATAAAAGTTGTAGAGATTACACATGATGTTAACATAAGAGCAAGGGCACAACAGGAGGCAAGACGGGAGGAAGAGAACAAGATCAGAAAAGAAAAGGATCAACAAGTGAATAGGACCCTAGCAAATCTCCAAGAACAGTATATCAAAGAAACAAAGTGCCCAAGCAAGAAGAGTGATGATCCATGCAGAATATATTCTCCAGAGTCTCTTCTCCATGAATCCCTTCATGTCCAAGGTAAGTGGAAGAATCATCAGGTGGACATTGATTTAGCTAGATTTGCGGTTTCACATTGTGAATTTTGTTTATTCAGACCACCTTACAGAACTATGATAGCAACTATGTGGAGCGGTGTAGAGTGACCATGGTATGATTAATACTAAAGAATGCCAAGGAGATGATTGAGGACAACCAGACGGAGTTTCCCGATGCTGCAGATGTCGAGATGCTTCTTCAGGTTGAAGGGGGGGAGCCAACGCCTTCTGAGCACATAGAGGCAAATGCTGAAGGAAAGACAGAGCCAAAGCTTGAAGATGAGACAGAGCTAAGGCCCGATGACCGAGGTGAACAATGAAGAACCCAAGGTTGATGAGGTAGAGCAAGCTGAAGAGGCAGAGCCAAAGCCTGAAGAGAAGATAGAGGCGAAGCAGACTGCAGAGACCAAGCAGGAGGCAAACAATGAAGAACCTAAGGCTGATGAGGATACCAAGCCTGATGAAGATCCCAAGACTAATGTACCTCATGTAATGTAACCAACTCAATTTTAAGAATTGTTTCTATTAGGTGCTTTTTGTCTCTTAAAAATGATTATAAGTTCAATCATATTTAGAGACTAATTAGAAGTATGAATCATGCTAATCAAGGTTCCAGACGGCTGAGGAGGCTTACCATCTTGGATGTTAATGGATTGCTGCCCAAAAGACAGCTCAAGAGCTTTGGACCAAGTGTTGCAGGGAATTACAAAGTCGCAGGCATGCATGTCATGCTAAGGTCCAAACTGTATCAATTCATCAACTTTGTAACTAAGCACTTTAGATTGGCCATCTAGTCCTCAATGATGATGCATAATTTGAGGCCTCTTGTCACGCTAGTTTTGAGAGAATCTAAGATTGAGGAGAAAGAATTGTATTTTGTATATGACCAAAGGCACTGTTATCTTAACCCAAGTGTTTGTCATCCCGACAAACCTGGGGTACTATTGCATATGAAGTGCTATGAGGATATCCAACATCCCTATGATCCCACAAATACATTAATTGATGATACCCCTGAGAAGGCAATGTATAATCCCATTGGAACATGGATATCACCCCTTCCTTTCAACAAAGGTAATGCAGATGATGTTTATTTGGAAGAACAATTCCATATTTAGATGGATTGTACAAATCAAAAGACTCTATACAAGATTATGTAATGAGAAACCCATTTTTGTAATGTAATGTCTTCAACTATCCTATTCTCACTGAAGTAATGTGTCCTGGAAAATAGTATACATTGTCTTGTTTTTCGAAAATAAAAGTCAAACAAAAGGCTCTTGATTAATTATGTTAAAAGAGTACATTCAAATGGGTAATGTTGAGTAGGAGTGTCATTAACAAGATAGACTTGATTAATTATGTCAAAAGAGTACATTGAAATGGATAGTGTCAAGTAAGAATGATCTTGATTGTGTTACCATTTCTTTACATTGTATTAGTCGCTCCCTTCTAAGGAGGACCTTTCTTCCATTGTGAATGAAAGTAAAGTGTGCCAGCATGTCTTGCAAGGATTCTTTAATAATATCCTTCCTTAGCTGTTGTAGATTGCATTTCTCCCGTATAGAAACAATTGTCACCCGTGTTAAAGCTTCATCAACCACTTCAATGTCTATGACTTTGTCGTCCATTGCACTTGCGCTTCCTGTTCCATTGTCACCAACTTTCCATTGATATAACGGGACCTTCTATACCAGAAGGACAAGATAAAAGTTTGAGTTGCAATCATGTACTTTGCAACTATTGTCTCTAGTGCAATGTTACAATGGATATCGTCAAAAACTTTACTTGGCCATCCCTCATCAAGAAGTCTTGCTAAGAGAAATGTATCCAAATCTTTGCAGACGAGCATGGTTCTTGCTATGTTTACTTGAAATAAGCTAAAAATCTCCACAAACCATCATTTTCACTACACGAGTTGGAATGCTCACTCGTAGGTAAACCATCATTTTCACTACATGAGTTGGAATGCTCACTCGTAGAGAGCGTTGCACATCCTTGAGTGAAGAGCTTGCTCCTTTTCTAACTTCATTTTACTGAGGGGTCTGGGATAAGCCAATCCATGTAGTTCCACTCAATTTGAAAAGGTATCTCTTCCAAGAGGCCACAATTGTGTTTCTTGTTTAGCAGACGGTAGAAATGATCATAGAAAAAGATACCTGCATCTACAAGGCTTTGTTGCTCCTTCCCTCATACTGTAGCCAAACAACCAATGTGTGCATGAACCACATTAATAATTCCAATGATGCACTGAACTAGCTCCCACTTCTCATAGGATGAGGGATACACATCTGCGACCATAGACATGGACAGTTTACACAGTTCATGAGACCATTATGAGAAAATGGAAGATTTACAAGCGATAGATTTAAAATGGTCTATGCGAGGGAAAATATATGGCATCTTGACTCTCAAGCACAAGCTCATTATGCATATATATATGCTGCACTAGGACTTCCTTAATGGTTCCAGCCTCTATCTTGAAGTCTTTCACTCTTCCTTTCCATGATGCCCTGAAGGTATTCTTGTTGCTTGTCTTTCTTCTCTTCCTTGATTGTATAAGGACCCAGGTGCCCTTGGTGATTAGCACTTCAATCCACTAATTTTGTGCATTGAGAGAGTTGGATACAAGTATAGCAAACACTGATGATCTTGGTCTCCTTGCCCTAGGAATTGATCTATGATGGCATTAGTGGGGCAAAATCGGGATGATATAAAACATGATTTGCTACCCATCGTTTCAGGAGGAAATGGAGTGCAGTAGAAGGTAGAGAAAATGGAGTGCAGTAGAAGGTAGAGGAAATGAAAAGAGCACGAGAAATTGTTTAAGCCGAAGAGGAAGTTTGAGAAGGAGGGAATTTTTCCTCCTCTGCAAAGATACATGTATTTAATATATGGATAGGAATAGAAGTTTCCCTCCCTACAAAAGTGTAGGTGTGTTTAATGCATTCGGGTGTGAAAAGTGACTATCAAGTGTAAGTAGAATATATTTTGAGGTGGAAAAGAAGAGTTTTTGGATTTAGGAAAAAGAAATAACCTATTTTTCAACGTAACGTTGCCTTCTTCCTGATTGGATGCGCTCCTTTTACTCTCTCAACCAAAAGGCCCTACGAATGACCTCCAAAATGTCCTAATGTGGCAAATAAGGGTGTTCATGGCTAACATGTTGAGTGACTAAAGAAAATCATCATTAATGGGGTAGTTAAGGCTAGGTGGTGCCATGAATTTGAGGAAGTGATCTTCTTCTTTGGTAAAGATTATAGAATTCATAAATAAGTGGCACCACATGGTGATGCTAGGTGGACACACAAGTAGACGAGATTGCTAGGATATGGTTTGGTGACACACAAGGGGTGGAAGTTCTTTTCCTATGGCATGGTAAAGGAAATTTATAAGTATGTGGATATAATGTACCTTTCCTAATGGATTTTTGCACAAGCCTTGGAGTTCACCAGTAAAGGCTTTGCTCCAATTTAACAGTTGGCATATGAAAGAAACACCTTGGCTAGGATGGTGAGTTATGCCATGTTGTGATGGTCCCTAGCCTTTTTAATGGGTGAGGAATGTGAGCATGCGAGCCGAAGGCACCAATTGGGGGACTATGATGTCTTCAAACTTGGCCCCATTGGAATTCAGACCTTCTTTGGTGATAGGTGCCAAACCTTGCCATGGATCCTTTCCCGTTGTGGAATTTTATGGAGATGGCTGGGAGATGTAGGGCTTAGTGAGAGTGATCCAATGATGTGACCTATTTGACATCTCAACCTCCCCTAAATTGTTTGTGTTATGGCAGGACTCAATGAAGTGCAGGTTTAAATTTTTTACCTCACTAACCAATTTATCGAGAAGAGGGTTAATGTTGGCTTTGCTCTTGGGTCCTTGTTGCCCCTTTACCGATTGGCTGCTATGTAGGTGGCTTATACTTTACCATCGAATGCTTGGGTTTGTCATGGTTACTAGTTTGGTGTGTTTTAGCACTGTCCGCTTCTTGCTACTACATGACTTAGGCTTTGTTTAGTGGGGTGGATGGTTTAGGCTAGGGCTATCATTTGTGTTTCCCCGATTTTTGGAATGTCTTGCTAGCCACTCCTTAATGTTCTTATTACATTGTTATACTACCCTCTTTTTGATTCATGCTTCTCGTTTGTATCTGGTGTTTTTCCTTCTTCTTTGGGCTTCCTATTGTTCCTGACTGTCTTATTTATTATTATGCAACTGTTTTCTTTAGTGTATCTTTTGTCCTTCGTGTTGATCTTCTGTGTAGCTCTTCTCTTCTCTCTCTCTCTCTCTCTCTCTCTTTCTCTCTCTCTCTCTCTCTCCCCCCTCATGGCAAAAAAATAGCAAGAATAAATTTTATTTTAATGACTCTATTGTTCTCTCTCTCTCTCTCTCTCTCTCTCTCTCTCTCTCTCTCTCTCTCTCTCTCACACACACACACACACACACACACACACACACACACACCTCTCTTACTTGCACTGACATATCAAGAGAAAATAAAGAACAATAAAAAAAAGACATCTTCTTTCTCGTGCTTTCTTTGCTTCTATGAGCAACACAACAAGAAGGTGCAACTCACGTATTCCCTATATGAGTGCCCTCAACACATGCACATCTCACTCATTCCCTATATGAGTGCTCTCAGGTAAAGGAAAATAACACAAGTAGAAAGGCAGGTGCTCTTCCTCTCTTTCCTCTCTCTATGGTGTAGCAATGTGGCATTGGGATCTACATGTGGGGGGGTCTCGAGATGCATGTGTGTAAGGCTTTGTGCCATAAGAACAAGGGGAGCTAGGCCCTACACCCTAGAGCCAGCCATCCTAGGACTTCATGGGCGAGCATATGGCCAGGTGCATGGCTATCATGGACTAGCCCTTGGCCTAGCCCTTGGCCAAAGATGCCCCCCCCCCCCCCACGCACACACACACACATGGCCAGTTGACCATGCGGCCACATAATTTTTTTTAATATTAAATTTAAAAAATGGAGGGGCTTAAATTAATTATTTAATTTAAAAATAATTTACATGGATTTTTGAATTAAATCAAAGGGAAAAAATGCGGCTCAAAAAAGTGTATATGTGGTGCACGAGATAGAGGGGGGTGCAGTGTGTGTTCACATGTGTGTAGGGGGGTGCACATGTGCAAGTTTTTATCTTTTAGGGAGTGTGCACATGTGGGGGTGCATGTGCAATGTTTTTATGTGTGTACTAGGTATTTGTATGTGCACACGTCTCTCTGTAAATGAGGGAATATATGTGTGCATGTGCGATGTGTGTACATGTAGGTGTTTAGGATTGTGCACATGAGGGTGGATGTGTTTTGTGAGTGTGCACATACGGTGTGTGCATGTGCACCAAGAGTGTGAATGTGTGTGTTATGTGAGTGTACACATGCATGTGTGTACGTGCGGGTCTTTTAGGATTGTGTACGTGTGGGTGGATGTGTTATGAGTGTGGGTGCACAAGAGTGTGTGTGTATTTATGAATGTGGGTGCACAAGAGTGTGTACGTGCGGGTCTTTTAGGATTGTGTACGTGTGGGTGGATGTGTTATGAGTGTGTATGTGCACAAGAGTGTGAGTGTATTTGTGAATGTGTGTGCACATACAGTGTATATATTAAATTTGTGCATTTTTTTTGTGTATGCACGTGCAAATGTTTTTGTTTTTTTTAAGCTTTCTTTTTGTTTTTAGTTTTTTTTATCATTCTTGGTAGTTAGGTCTATATAATTGGTTGGGACTATTATGTTACATATGTACAATGGGGCTTGAAGGTTTACGGCTTACTGTGTGGCTCAATGAGTGAAGGCAGAGAACCGATTGTTGCCAATCCACAACGAAATCTTAGATGTCACCACCGTTGTCTTTGCTGGTGTGATTGTTTGAACTTTGGCCTTCCAGCTCTACTGACACGAGTTAGTGTTGCGGTGTAGTGCAGTGTATGGACATACCATTTGTCCCAGAGGAAGCTCATGCCTCTCCCACACATTCACAGAGAAGCCTTGCTTTGAGGGTGCATGATTTTATCCTGGGAAATACACAGTCAGAAGAACCTCAACCCAGGGTGAGAGGCATGGACCAACCCCAAGAGAGCGAGCCTACTCCATCTCTAAACCCTAGAGCAGAAGTAGGATAAAGTGAATTCCAACAAACCTAGACAAAACCACTCGTTTGGAGAGCCATACTGTTTCACATATAGCTAATCAGTTTAGGGCCCAAGGATCGGCACAAAGTCCAAGGCCCCGGTGGGTCCCTCATCTCATGGACCAGGAACATCGCATCAAGGAAAAAGGGTCTACCCAATCCCGTCACATCAGCCCGCCGGTCCGCTTGTATATCAGCAGTACCCACAACAAGGAGTCTGCCTTGGGTACCACATGGGACCAGAAGGGGTACATCTAAACCCACCAATCAAAAAGGGGCCTCCTATGGTATTTTATCCTCCCAACCCCGCCCCTCCCAACCCTTTCTCAAACCGCACCTATGTCGACCATGGCAGGGTTGACGCTAGAAGCTGAGATTGACCATGGAAATAGGGAGGGGGTGGCTGCTAGTATCACACCTCTAGCACCAGTACAACAACCTGCACCTGCATCAGGGTTAGAGCGGAATAAACCCACAAACATCTCGAAACTTATTACAAAATTTGATGGGACCGGAGATCTGATCCCACATCTAGAGATGTTTAATAAAATTTGTGATGCCTTCGGCCATGTAGAAGATCAAATGAGGGTGAGTGCCTTCGGCCTCACCCTTGATGGCAAAACAGGCCAATGGTTCTAGTCCTTGATGAAGATTGAGGATAAGGCCACCTTTGAAGCTTTGAAGGAGGCTTTCAAGGTAGGATATTCTTGCCAAGGTACCAGGTGGAGCCCCATTGAGCAGCTACATAATGTAAGGCAAAAGGAAGGCGAGACCTTCAGAGACTATATCAATAGAGTTAGATATCTCCACTCGCGGTGTAGTGCTAGAGACAAGTTCTCTGACAAAAGACTAATAGGGAGATTTCTAGAGGGTCTTGATGACATGCCCTTATGCAACTCATTGTATGCCTTGGGCCATACCTCCTTTGAGAGTAATGCTATAAGAGTGCTATGGATTTCGAGGACAATTTGAAGGGGACTCGTTCCTCGAGAACTCCACGAAGGCACATTAGAATTTTCTTTCAAAACCACCAGTACAAAGCCTGATGGAAAAAGTAAGGAGTCCACATTGGGACAAAATGTTGAGCAATTGGCCGCTACTTTAATGCAACAAATAACCCAACAATGGAGAACCAGGGAGGCCAACCTCATGTTTATCCTAGAAGGGAGCTTGTATGGTGCCCTACATGTCGAGCTAACCATACAAGAACGGAGTGTCCACACCTAAGACCCCACCCAAGCCTCTACTATACATATTGTGTCAAATGGGAAAATCATGAGGTCTCCAACTGCTAGCTGCCTTAGCAAGAGCCCTACCTCAGGCGTTACCCATCAACCCTAGGCAACCGCTAGCCTTGCTAGCACGTGCGCATCATAATGCACCTCAACCTAGCCAAGAAGTGGCCCAAAGAGGAATCTTAAGGGTACCTGAAATGCCCTTACCACCTCTAGTTCTTCCACCTCAGCCCATGTTGCCACCAAGAGTCGCACTAGTTTGTCATAGCTAACCCTGACGGAACTCTTTGAATATGGGAACAAGGGGGAAATTTCAGAAGGTCCTATCTATGAAACCCAAGAGCCTACAAGCCCACCCTCATAAACCTTCAGCCATTATGTTATGGTGGGAGATAAAATGTACCCTATGTACTTAGCAACCCCAGCACCACAAGCCAGAAACATGAATCAGATGACAAAATGACCACCCATATAGTGCTATGATTGTGCGGGACCTCACCAAGTGGCTGAGTGTCCCAAGAGGAAGGGGATGGCGAGTACCTCTACAGGTGCTCTTGTCATGACCCCATTGTGTGTTGGGTGTGATATTGATCATATGTATAAGGATTGTCTACTAAGACCAAGAATGACTAGAAAGGCTCATGAAACTAATCCCAGCACCAACCTTAACCTGCTCAGTGTTAGAGATAGCTTTATCCGAGCAGTCCCACACTCAGGGTTGTCACAAGACTGCAAAACCGATAGAGGGCCACGTCACATGCTACTGCATAGGCATCGACTTCACAAGCCCAAGGCCAACAAGCAAGAGTCCCCCAAACAAGCACGAGTGACTCGACGTTCATGAAAGAAACCCACAAAGATTGGCAAGGGTGAAAGCTGAGTAGTTATCAAAAGTGGATCGAAAGACGGCACAACAACTCACCCTTCGACCTCTTCATCTAAAGAAGAAGATTTGATATAAAGAGAATGTGGGGGAGAGGGAGAGCTTCAAACCCTAGCAAGCAAACACACACACACACACACACAAGAGAGAGATGGATAGCTGAATTTTCTTCTATCTTCTTCTCCTCTACTCAACCAACATAACATAAAGATAAGAGTACACACTATATGGGTTAGTACTCAACTACTACAACATACAAGGGGCAGTCCATAATGTGAAACCGACTAAATGAGCTGGTGCTATAACTATGCTAGTCTCTAGTAATCCAAAATGGCTGTCACACAGCCTGTCATCCCATTGGCCGCATATCACCCATAATCTCACCAACCATGCCAGTGGTGTATATGTGAAAGCTATCACCCAGGGGGGTCATCAATGTCCCTGTAGAACTAAGTGAGCTCAATATCTCAACACTCCCCTCGAGCTCAACTCCACACATTGTAATCCAAGTAAGCTCCTAAACCTGTGGAGCTTCTCTATGCCCAATGCCTTCGTGAAGATGTCAGCCACCTGATCCTCTGTGTGCTGACATATACCAGATCTACATCTCCTGCTAGAACATTCTCCCTCACAAAGTGATAATGCACCTCAATGTGCTTCGTTCTAGCATGATATACTGTGTTACTGGCCAACTGTATGCTGCTCATGTTGTCATAATATATGACTTCCCTATCCCCACGGGCTCTCCCATGTCACCAAGTAGCTTCTGAAACCAAGCTATCTCACAAGCTGCCATAGCAGCACCCCTGTACTCTGCCTTCGTACTCAACAAGGCAACTGTTGGCTGCTTCTTACTACTCCAACTCATAGCAGCACTCCCAAATGAGAACATAAAACCACTAGTAGATCTCATGTCTGCAATACTACCAGCCTAATCAACATCTGTGTACCCATGCAACTGTATCTCTTTATAGCCTCATAGAAAAGTCCATAATCAACTGTGGACTTTATGTACCTAAGGATCCCTGTCTAGCCGCATCCAAGTGTGGCTTCCTAGGGGCCTGCATAAACTAACAAAAGCATAGCTCAATTCTGGCCTTGTAATGGGGTCATGTAGATCAAACTACCCACTATGCACCTTTATGTAGTGGGGTCCTCCAAAAGCTCACCTGTATCTGCGAAAAGCTTTGTGTTCTGCTCCAATGTTACTAAAATAGGCTTATAGCTTGTTATACCATACTTGGACAACATGTCCAAGCCATATTACCTCTGCACAGTAGCAAAATGCCATGAGGTGATCTCACCACCTCTATGCCCAAGAAATACCACAACTCACCCAAATCCTTCATCTCAAACTTCTGCTTCAAAAGCATCCTGACATCATGTATGTCTACATCACTATCACCAGTGATAATCAAGTCATCCACATAGATGACTAATAGCATGATCCCTCTATCTTTCTTTTTCACATATAGTGAAAAATCTTCATTGGATATCTGAAATCCAATGATAACAAGATACTCCCCGATCTTGTTTGACCATGCTCTGGGTGCTTGCTTCAAGACATACAAGGCTTTGCGTAACCTGCACACAAAATCTGCATGCGCATCACTCTCATAACATGGTGGTTGCATCATGTACACTTCTTCTTGCAAATCACCATGCAAGAAAGCATTCTTTACATCCATTTGATGTAGAGACCAACCCTTCGCAGCCATAGCAATGACAGCTCTCACGGTTGCCATTCTTGCAACAACCGGGCTGAATGTCTCCTCATAGTCTATGCCATAAGTCTGCGCGTAGCCATTGGCAACCAATCTTACCTTGTACCTGTCACTCACTGAACCATCAGCATTGTGCTTGACTTTATACACCCACTTACATCCAATTGCCTTCTTTTCCTTAGGCAAAGGCACTAACTCCCATGTTGTATTTGCATCCAATGCTACCATCTCCTCATCCATGGCATCTTCCCATTTCTTATTTCCAATTGCTTGCTCAAAGCAAGTGGGCTCAACCTCCTGTATTGCTTTTACCATGTAAGCATAATGATGGGCTGTATATCCATTATATCTCAACCTGTCAATAGGGTATCTAACCCTCGTAGACCTGTGTACACCTGGATTACTGCCAAGTGTCCTCAAAACAGCCTTGGTTCTCCTTACACTCACCAGGAGTAACCACAGACAGAATGCCAAGATCCTCATCAAGGTTCTGCTCAGAGCCACTAGAGTCACCATCCACATTTGAGTGACCTGCTGATAGATCAGGCACAAAAGGTTGATCTACCTTTTCCTTCCCTTTCTGTGATACATGTGTACCTGCATCATTCCTCAACCTGCCTGACCATGGGCTAACATTGGATCCACTACTCGAGGACTCCCGAGGTCCACTCAGCACCTGTGATTGCTGCTCTACATGTGGTACAACATCAGCACTTCTTATATCTGCATTTTCTATCGCCTTTACTACTAAGTGCATTCCAGCTACTCATCTCATCGAATACAATATCTCTGCTTACTCGCATCTCATGAGTGGTAGGGTTATAGCATCTATAACCTTTTTGCTCCATAGCATAATCAATGAAGATGCATTTCTCTGCCTTCTTTGGATCCAACTTTGTTCTCACTTCATCAGGAACATGTACATATGCAATACACGCAAACACTTTCAAGTGAGACACATCCGGTCTTATGCTTGTAAACTTTTGTTCAGGAGTCATACCATGAACAGCTGCACTGGGTGTCATGTTCATAATGTACACAGCAATTGCTACTGCTTTCGCCCAAAATTAATGTGGCATATTCTTTTCAGCCACCATCAAGGCACATGCCACTTCTGCAATGTGCCTTTTTTTCCTTTCTATGCAACACCATTCTGTTGTGGAGTGTACCTACACGTAAACTACCTCTTGATTTCCTATTTTCTCAAGAAATCGTTGAACTCATTGGAGAAATATTCTCCCCCATCATCTGATCTTAGGCATTTTATTTTCATGCCTTTTTCCTTCTTGACCAAGGCTTTAAATCTTTAAAAGTGATTAAACACCTCACTTTTCTCCTTCATAAAATAAACCCACACTTTCCTAGTGTGGTCTCATCAACATGAATGTAACATAGTACCTACAACCTGCAATTGTTGCAGTCTTGGTCGGTCCCCATACATCTTAATGTATGACATCTAATGGCCTTGCACTGAAATGCTTTTCATGTGGGAAAGCATGTTTGTCATGCTTACCAAGTTAGCATGCTTCACATACCTTATGCATACCATCAACCTTAAACTTTGGCAAACCTGCAATAATATTTTGGGCCTACATAGACTTCAGTCATTGTACATTCACATGACCAATGCACTTGTGCCATATGTCAATATCTGCAATGACACATGTTCCATGTGCAAACATGGCTACGTTTATCTTAGGAATGTTCACATCCAAAGTAAACATCTAGCCATTTCTATTACCCTTTGCAACCAAGGGACACTTATTTTTGAAGTCTTCCACAAAACATCCTTGAGGATTAAACCTCACTTTGCAGACCCTGCTCAACCATCTGTCCAATAGAAACCAGGTTCTTTTTAATATTCAGAACATGAAGTACATTAGCCAAGTACTTCATTTTGCCATCCTGCATAGACAATGGCACTTTACGAACATGTACAATGGGATGCACAGTATCATCACCTGTTTCTGCATAACCTGGTTTTTTCATTTTCTGCATATCTCTAAACCACTCAGCATGACCGGTCATGTGGTTAGAGACGCTAGAATCCACATACCATATATCTTGAGATCCTGACACATCCCATGTTATGGAACCAAGCATGTGCTGCATCACAAACAGCTGCTCACTTATGTCATCACCTCCATAGATGATGCATAGTTGCCTTGCTGCTGCAACTTCCCACTTTTAATGTCATTCTGCTTTTTGTAGCAATCCTTTGCTATGTGTCCTGGTTTGCCACAGTAATAGCAATCTATGCTGTTTGCATTTTTATTTCTTTGCCAACAACCACCTCGACCTCTTTGGCTCCCCCTGCCTCTAGACTAGCCTCTTCCACCTATGTATGATTGCTGTTGTGAATCATCGGACTATTGTTGTCCAGAATTCTGATTTCCTTGTCGGCCACCACCTTGGCCTTGGACCACGGCCTCTACCTCTGCCTCTACCTGAATTAGAGTAGAAGGCCTATTTCGATGTGTTCTTGCTTTGTGAAGAAGAATCCTCACCTAAAGCCTTTTCTTCTATGATCAGCATAGATATCAAGTCCCGAAAGTTGAGAATATCCTCCCTAACTGCAATGGAGGTCTTGAATGGCTTGTACTCTTTGCCAAGCCCATTCAGACAAACACTCACCAAATCATCATCGTTGAAAGATCCCTGCCCCCTCCGCGCTACGAATTCCGGGGTGGTAGTAGCAGAAGTAGCACTTCTTGCGCAGGGCAGAGCCTCACACTCGGGGCCTCGCCCACACGAATATCCGGATAAGAGACTAATCCCTCGGTTCTTCCAAAACCAAACTCGGAAAAACTTACCTCGCCCAGCATATATAGGCGATTCCTCCAAGATAATTTTATTCTAACATAGTCAAGATCATCTCTAACCAAACTGATTCGACTGAACCCGTAAGTCTCATGGTCAGATCAAGGAAAAGACTTGCACTTGGATCATAGAGTCCAATGCTTTTCTCCTCATCAAAGAGGCACAGCCATTGATTCTTTTCCATAGAACAAGGGTTATCCGGGATTTACTTCAACTATCGTAACTTAACAGAATTGAGTCTCATTTTAGGGATCCATCAGTCCAGCCTATCCAATCCCAACCACTGTAGTGATAGGATCCATTTGGAAATTTGGTTATGTTTTACCCCGGGTACTAGGAAAAAGAGTTCCCAGGCCCCCTAGCTGGCACTTCAAGCAAACTTCAAGATAGTCACACCACTTACACACCCAATATAAAATTGCCTGTTTCACAGATTCAGCTGTCTTTAAAACAATCTTTTAATGAAACCATAGTATCAATGATCATAGTATCAATGATCATAATCCTCCAAAATATCCAGCTTGAATTCTAATTTCCAATCATTCCTTCATCGGTGTATCTATGGCATCATTTACAACCAGAACGCTTACCACCTGTTCACTCAAGGGCATTTTCAATAGTTCCTAGCTCATAGTACCCGGTAATATAATCACATAAGAAAATCCAGATGTACTCTCCATTGAAGATCAGCATGATCAACCAACAGATCCATATAAAAGAGCCATGGACTCATTCATTGAGGATCAGCAAAGCCTATCAACCAGATCCATGCCCGAGTCCAGAAAACAACTCTAACACCTTGTTCCCTTTTCTTCCTCGACACACGCGTGGGTATCTTCGACGACCAAGAGCTCGAGCACCATCTCCACTCATAGGCCGCTTTCTTGGTCCCTCATCCACCGTACCGGAAGCTCACTATTTAAATAGAACCGAGGCTGGTCAAGACCTCGACCGACCTTGCTATGCGAGACGTCCTCCATTGACTCTCCGTCTCAGCTGTTAACAACTTTATCATTTAGGTCTCCATGATTTCATTCACAAGATGGTCAAAATGCTTCCCCAGCATTCTTGACATGAAACAATCATTTAAAAATAGGTTTCATAAATACAGTTTCTAACGAACTCTCATCTTTTCACATTGTTCCTCATCATTTCTCGTTATTCCACATTCTTCTACATCAATTCACATTGCTTATTCCACATCCAATCATATGTATTCCCATCGTCTTCATCCATTCTCATCTAGTCACATTATATCACATCTCATCCATTCACATCTACCCATATCTACATCACATCCATTCACATCACATCTCATCCATTCACATCAACCCCGATCCACATCACCTCACATCACATCCATTCATATCTACCTAGATCCACATCACATCTCATTCATCCCTTACATCTCATCCATCCATTCACATTACATCACATTTATTTATATTCATTCAGATCCACATCTCATCACATCACATCCATCCACATCACATCTCATCCATTCATGTCTCATCACATCATATTCACATCCATTTATATTCATTCAGATCCACATCTCATCACATCACATCCATCCACATCACATCTCATCCATTCACGTCTCATCACATCATATTCACATCCATTTATATCTCATCATATCATATTCACATCACATCACATCTATTCAGATATCATCACATCACATTCACATCCATTCACATCACATCACATCTATTCAGATATCATCACATCACATTCGCATCCATTCACGTCTCATCACATCCATTCACGTCTCATCACATCCACTCACATCTCATCACACCCATTCACATCCATTCACATACATCATACCCATTTACATCCATCACATTCATTGCATCCACATCACATTACATACATTCCAAAATATCTATCCTTATCACATCACATTCATTCCATCCATATCACATCACATTCATTCCATCCACATTACATCATGTCCACATCTATCCATATCTCATCACATCCATTCACATCTCATCACATTCATCCACATCCATCCATTCATTCACATTCACATCCATCCATTCATTCACTTGCACATCTATCCACATCCGTCCATTCATTCACATTCACATCTATTCACATCCATCCATTCATTCACATGCATATCTATCACATCACATCCCATTCTCATCCATTTATATCACATCACATCCTTTCACATATCATCACAGCTCATTCTCATCCATTTACATCACATCACATCCTTTCACATATCATCACATCTTATTCACATCTCATCACATTCACATCCACATCTATTTACATCACATCTCATCACATTTACATCCACATCCATTTACATCACATCACATCCTTTTACATATCATCACATCTCATTCTCATCCATTTACATCACATCACATCCTTTCACATATCATCACATCTTATTCACGTTTCATCACATTCACATCCACGTCTATTTACATCACAACACATCTCATCCACATCTCATCACATTCACATCCACATCCATTTACATCACATCACATCTCATCCACATCTCATCACATTCACATCCACATCTATTTACATCACATCACATCCCATCCATATCTCATCACATCCACTCACATCTTATCACATCGCATTCACATCTATTCACATTGCATTCACATTTAGTACCATTTTCTACTTTCGATACCGATGTCGATACCGATGGGACTTTTCTAAGTTTTTGCCATTGCTTGGCCTAGTTAAAGGTACTTTTTCTCAATGGATATTTTCATATTCTTTCTCAGATTTCTCAAGTGAAATATATTCAATATTCTTCTTTTTGAGTAAAAGATTCATGGGATTTACAAAAATCAATTCTACCCATATTTCCTAATAACATTAATAATGCTCAAAATTCCACTTTTGATAAATACTCATAATTTGAATTATGCCAAAAATTCCTCTTTTACCATTTAAATTACTTGGATCTCAAATATCATGGGAATTCCTCTTTTTGTATAAAAATAAATTTATCAAAATTTACTCTTTTCTCATAATCAATTAATTATGCATAATTACAAAAAAAATATTTCTCATGAATATGATGAAAATCATTCTTTTTGCATAGGATGTCCAATCCTAGAATATGGTAGGAAGTCCTCTTTTAGCATTATGCATAAAAATAAGATATATATTATTTTTTAAAAATTTTTGCCATAGCTTCGCTGCTTACTATTATTGATAATTCTCAATTTTTCTTAAAAAACTAAAAGCTTGTAATGAAAATATGATAGTATATGACAGTAGTTCCTCTTTTATGCTTAAAATCAAACTACAAATTTAAATCATAATCATAAACTTAATTATGATTATCCCACTAGATTAAGCTCATTCCATTATTTCTCTTTTCCCAAATTGATAGGATAATCTATTTGTCATTTAGAATCAATCAAAGTAGTTTTTAACTACTTATAAATAATCTAAAAGAATTAACCATTATTTTAACACAAAATCATAAAAATACCATTTTCTTAATCTTTAGCTTATCAAGCCTAGAGTTTAGCTTTGAATTAAGAGACTATCATTAAGAAGCATTCTTTTTCAAGGGATTCCATAAAGATGGCTATTCTTTTAGAGAGAGAGATTTACTTAAAGAAAGCATTACATAAAGATTAACTTTCTCTTAATTAAGCATTAAGACTTTAAGGAAAAGCTTGATTTGAATTAAAACAATTATTTAGAAAGCTTCTCAATCTTGAGAGGGGTTGAGAAGAAGAAAGTCATTGAGATAAATTGGAAAAAACCATAAAAATTGATTTTACCTCTCCAAGTTTGGCTTGATTCTCTATTAGCAATGAAGCCCCTGACCAATCAATTGGTCCACCAAGAGGAGAAGAGAAACTCCAAGAGTTGTTATAGAGAGAGAGAGCTCCAAGCTCCCAAGAGAGAAGAAAATTTAAGGGATAATAGAAAATATAATTATTTTTATATAATACTGGCATAGTATAGCTCCAATATTTTTTTTCAAATGATTGAGGGTCTATTTATAGGTGATGGAGGCCACTAACCAAGTCCAACTGGGTTCTAGAATTTTCGAGGTTCAGTTTGACTCAATTTGGACAAGATTTAGACCAGTTTAGCTCCCTTTTTTATTTGGTTTGATCCAGGAGAGGAGAGGAGAGATAAAAATATCACAATTTTTTTGAATTAAAAACCCTTCCACACATGTGAAATAGGCGCCTACCTCAAGAGTCCCCCTCTCCTTACCAAGGTGTCAAAAATGCATCATTATTTTAAAATATCTCATTTTTAAGTAATATCTTATAATTTTTAACTAATAAACCTTGTACTTAGTCAACTCTTCATCTTATGTGAGTATTTATTCATTTTTGGGTATTTTCTTTTATTCTCTTGGATTTATTTCATCCCAACACTTGGATTAATCCAATTGGCCCATTGGAACCTTAATTGGACCATAATCCAAAAATTTCTGAAAATGTAGACCCTTAGGCTAAGGTCCCTTATACACATTTTCAATTAATTCCTAATGCACCTTGGAAAGTTCATTTTGAACTTCTGTTTCAGGGGAATCCATTTTAGACACTAGGAGGATTTTTATATCCAAAGATATCTCAATTTTGGGATTATCTCTCTCTAGGCCAAAACAGGGTAAAACAAGATCTTTCTTCTATTTTAGAGAGGGGAATAGTTATAAGAACAGAAGGGGAGGTTCTTATACCTTTACTCCTCTCAAAATCTAGAGGGAGGAATCTTACAATCCTCCACTAAAACATTGATAGGTCTAAGAGATTCAACAATGCCCTTGATCTTTAAGGCATATTCATTGATGGACATGCTTTTCTTTCCCACAGTATGCAACTTTTGCTTTAACTCCAACTTCCTTGCCTTTGTGTTAGTCTTCTCTGGAACATCTAAACCAGATTCTACCATTATGATAGAACTGCTGGAGTGTTTGCATCTTGTATGTGTCCTATCATAGTGTCTCTGACACTAATTGAAAGCTAATACATGACTTTTCTTGCACCCTAATTCCAATCCTTGAATGCCTTTATATCTGCAGGAGTGGCATTCTTCTCAGATAACTCTGGAGGCTCCTCATTGTCTCCTTCTACATAATCCCAAAATCCTTTATACCCATTAGGAAATTAGTCATTTTGAACTTCTAGGCATGGAAGTTATTCTTATCTAGCTTCTCACACTAGCAATCTGATTAATTCCGTCAGACATGTTTTCCTATAGCAATCAAATAACTTGCAAACAGACAACTTCTGTATGCAACCTACTTCCAGAAAACTATTGAAAATACCCTGCAGTGACAAAACGCGCCCGAAACGCGAATCTGGCTGGAAAAATGTTGTCTAATAAGACGGTATACCTACCATGTAGCTCCGCTCCTATGAAGACAGCTCCTCAATTCGGAGATGTGTAGCTCCTAGAGCTACTGAGGGGGTGTTGTACCTAAACCAAGAAGGGGAAAGAGATGATGATGCTCTTACCCGTGTAGTACTGCTTCCTTCCTTGCTTGTTCTTGCCTCTTGCTTGCCTCCTTAGCTTTCACACAAACCAGGCTCTGATACCATAAAGAGAATGTGGGGGAGAGGGAGAGCTTCAAACCCTAGCAAGCAAACACACACACACACAAGAGAGAGCAAGACATAAGAGAGATGGATGGCTGAATTTTCTTCTATCTTCTTCTTCTCTACTCAACCAACGTAACATAAAGATAAGAGTACACACTATATGGGTTAGTACTTAACTACTACAACATACAAGGGTTGTAAGATTCCTCCCTCCAACTTTTGAGATGTAAAGATATAAGAATCCCCCCTTCAGTCACTTGTAATCATTCCCCCCCTTTAGAATAGATGTAAGGTTCCTCCTTAGCCCCAAAAATATATATAAGTTCTCCTCTCGGTCCCTTGTAATCATCCCCTATTTCAGAATGCAAGAAAATACTATTTTCCTTTGTTTTTGGCCTAGAGAGAGAAAATATGCTAGATACAATTTTGAGATAATTTTGGATATAAAGTTATCTCTTTTATTTAAGATGAATTCCCCTGAAAACAGAAGTTCAAAAAGAGTTTTTTAATATACATTAAAAATTAATTAGACACCTTAGCCTAAGGGTCCACATTTTTAAAAAATTATGGATTAAGGTCTAAAGAGTTTTCTAAAGGGCCAATAGGGTTAATCCAAGTGTTGGAATAAGAAAAATGCAAGAATAAAAGAAAATCTCCCAAAAAGGAGTAAATTCTCACATAAGATGAAGAGTTGACTCTAGTACAGGACTTAATAATAAACAAATGGAGATTTATTAGTTAAAAAATGAAATTTTGACACCTTAGGAGGGTGAGTGGAGTTCACGAAGGAGGCGCCTAGAATCCTCATGATTACTCTAATTTTTTAATCAAAAAATGAGATTTTTCATCTCTCCTCTCACCTCTTTCAAACCTAGATCAGAAAAGTGGGCCTAACTTGTCCAAATTGGATCAAACTGAAGCTGGAAACCTCTAGATTCTAGTTGGACTTGGTTGGTGGCCTCCCTTACCTATAAATAGACCCCTATTCTTTTGTATTTTCATCTTAGAGAAATTCTATGCTAGCATAATTTTTAATATTAGTGTATTTTCCTCTTCCCTCTTCATTGGCCCTCCATTGTGAAGCCTTGGTGCTTCACTAAACCTCTTCTTCTCTTGAAGATTACCCTTTCCCCTCGGTGGCCAAGCCTTCTCTTTGAGGGCTACACAACTTTTGCAAGGTAAAGAATCAAGCAAACCAAGGGTAAGCCTAAACAATGATGTTTATGCTCTCTTTTTAATGTTAATCTTCTTCCTAACCTCCCTCATGCTTGGGAAGCATTTTATTTTATGGTTTTCTTCTTAAAACCATGCTTTTCTTTATTTATGATGAGTTAATGTTTATGTTTAAGCTTGGGTTTATACATAAACTAATTTTTATATTAAAAGTGTAATTTTGAGCATTTTCAATTCATAGAAAATGAAAACTATGGTAAAAATTTTATCATTAGAGAATGACTTTATGCATAGAATAAATTTTATTCTAAAAGTGTAATTTTAAGAATTCTCATTTCATAGAAAATGCGAGGAAACTATGGCAGAATTTTTATCATTAAAAAATAAATTTTATGCATAATTAATTTTTATGCTAAAAGTGGAATTCTAAGCATTCTCATTTCATAGAAAATATGGAGAAGTTATGGTAAAATCTTTATCATTAGAAATTGAAATTTATGCATGAATAATTTTTATATTAAAAGTGGAATTTTGAGTATTATCATTCATAATTCATAGAAAATGTGGGGAAGCTATGGAAAAATTTAAATCATTAGAGAATGAATTTATGCATGATAGATTTTATGCTAAAAGTGGAGTTTTGAGCATTATTCATTTGTCAAAAAATAAAGAAGTTTATGCATAAATTTTTTGGATTCATTCAAATTATGAGAATTATGGAAATGATTATTAATATAATTCATTTAGATAAAAATAAATTAGTATGTGTGCATAAATGTTTTATGTGCAAAAAGAGGAATATATGGGTATAATTGATTTTGTAAATCCCATGAGATCGTATGCATAAATCTTTTATTCAAAAAGAAGAATATTGAGTATATTTTATTTTGGGTAAATTGAGAAAAGAATGTGAAAATATTCATAGGAATACATCGAGAAATCATGGATAAACTTTTAATCAGAAATAGGAATCACGAACATAATTGACTTTTGGAATACGTCTAGATTCTTGAAAAATAGAATCTTGGGTACATTCTGAAAAACGGGAAAAGGATTTCTCAGAAAAAGTCTAGAAACATGCATAGTTGGATGAACGTAAATAATTGTGACTAACTTATTCCTAGATTCCCTGGGAAAGGAATCTAGAATTCTTGAAAAGATTGAGGTCGACCAGCCTCGACTCGGTTAAAATGGTGAGCTTCCGATACGATGGATGAGGGGCCAAGGAAGTGGCCTATGAGTGAAGCGCTAGGTCACCTACGAAGGAGCCATACGGCGCTCGGCACCCAGGATACCCACGCGTGTGACTAGGAAGAAAATGAGTTGGAGTTGTTTTCTGAACACGGGTATGGATCTGGTTAATTGGCCTTGCTGGTCTTTAATGGATGAGTTCATGGCTCTTTTACATGGATCTTGTTGGTTGATCTAACTGATCTTCAAAACGGAGAGTCCATATGGATTATATGAGATTATACTCCTTGGTACTATGGGCTAGGAGCTATTGAAAAGGCCCTTGAGTGAAGTACTAGGTGAGCCTAGAGGGACTGACCAAGTGGTGGTGAGCGTTCTGGTTGCCGATGATGCCATAGGTACGCCGAGGAAGGGATGACTGAAAAATTAGATTTTATTAGCTTTCCAAAATGGAATAATGAGGATTATGATGGTAGAACTGTGGATTTATTACAATGCTGTTTTGGAAATAGTTGAGTCTAAGAAAAGGCAATTTCATATTGGGTGTGTAAGTGGTGTGTCTATTTAATTTTTGCATGAGAGCCGGCTAGGGGGCCTGGGAACTCTTTTTCCTTGGTACCCTGGGACAAAACATAACCAAATTTTTATAATGAATCTTATCAATACAGTGGTTGGGCGGTTGCCTAACCCATGAGATTGGATGGGGTTAGGCTGGATCGATGGATTCCTATAATAAAATTCAATTCTGTTCAAGTTATGATAGTTGAAGTAAGTCACAGGATAATCCTTGTTCTATGGAAAAGAATCAACGGTTGTGCTCTTTTGATGGGGAAAAAAGCATTGGTCTCTCTATGAACCAAGTGCAAGTTCCTCCTTTGATCCGACCATGTGAACCATGGGTTCGATCAAAATACAAAGGATAGTTAAGGCCTTTGACTACGTTAAAAGCTTTTCCTCGGAGGAATTGCCTATGCTTTCCGGGCGAGGGAAGTTTTTTCTGGGTTTCAGTTTTGGAAGAACCGAGGGATTTGTTCGGACATTCATGGTGGTGGACGAGGCCCCGAGTGGGAAGCTCTGCCCTGCGCGCAAGGTTGCTACTTCTGCCAACACTCCAGAGTTTAGGGGTCTCACAAGGGTTTGTCCATAATGTGAACCCAACTAAATGAGCTGGCACTATAACTATGCCAGTCTCTAGTAATCCAAAATGGCTATCACACAGCCTGTCATCCCACTGGCCTCATATCACCCATAATCTCACCAACCATGCTAGTGCTGTAGATGCGAAAGCTATCACCCAGGCGGGTCATCAATGTCTGTCGTAGCACTAGTTGAGCTCAATATCTCAACATGCTACGTACTGCAGCCCAAGCCAAAGAACCCATTAACACCCGCCAATTGCCTTAAAAACTCACAAAATATCCTAACCCCATTAAGGAAAAGGAGAGACTCCTAGCAGCCCAAGAGTTGGTCAAAGAATGCCAAGTGCAATTGGAAGATGACCCTCCTACTGCGCATACCTTGAGCCATGCCCACCATTGATCTCAAACTTGAGACCTATTGAGGAAGCTGAGGTGTATCCAAGAGAGATTCTAGACCAACCACCCTCATAAAGGCAAACAGAAGCAGCAGCTCTTACTTCAGCAGCTACCCCCCCCCCAGCATAGAGATAGGGTGGCCTAATATCTCAGGAACCTGGGAGGAGATGACCATTTTAGGGGAACAAGTGTAGAAATCCTTGTTCCTATTCCTCACGAAACAGCCCCCGTTCCAAGAGACATTGCAGGTCTCTCTACTTTCCTTTCTTCTTAGGTCCAAATCTCTATCGGCACTTTGCTTCAAAGTAGCCCAAGCCTATGGAATGACCTGAAAGATTGGAAGGAAGGATGCCTCAGGGCAGGCATGCATGAAACCATGGAGTCTGATAGCTTTAATGAATCTGGGGAAGAAGAATTTTACATACCTCTTAAGGTAACTGGAACCCCTACAGTTTGAGTGAACAAGCTCAAATAGTATTTCAAAGGTGATGAACTCAATGCAGCCTTGCCAATAACCTTCACCAGCCACACCAAGTTATAGCAATCTTGGATGGATGAGCAGGTGCAAGCATTGTTACAAAGAAATGTTGGGAGAAATGGGGAGCACCCGCCTTGGTGACACTACTTTGTTGGTTAAACTCGCTGATGGAGCCACATCTAGACCCATTGGTCTACTAAGGGATCTTAAGATTAAGATCCCTTAGTAGACCACATCTAGACCCATTGGTCTACTAAGGGATCTTAAGATTAAGATCCTAGAAACCACTTACCACCACACCTTCGTGGTGAATGAATTTTGGATGTCAGCCAATTTTCTATGACTACATCCTTGGCATACCATTTATGAGAGAATCTAAAATGATTCATGATTGGGATACTAACCACATATACATTCGAAGAAAAGATCTTACATTCAAGATCAATCTACGCACATGGAAGGTATGACCCATAAGCGGTAGACCATTCACAGAGGACTCGGTCACAACTACGCGATTCACAGCAGTCCATCTGTGTCAAACATGCCACAAGACAATTGAGGATGAAAAGGAGAGTGAGGGTTGTGCACCTCATCTAGAGCCTGAGGACTCTGAGAACTAGATGCATATCCTTGCTACCCTGGACATTCTACCAAGAAGAACTGGTACAAGGTTTGCCACGGTAGACGAGCAGGAGATCACATCTTTATACATGCTTAGTTTAGCATACCTGCCCAATGTAGCCACCCAAGAACTCGAACAGGCTATTAGAGCAAAGCCACCATGGAGTGCATGCTCCCATAAAACACACAGGCCTGAGGGATTCCCTGGGCCAGAACGATACCTCTTTCCAAACGATTCAGAAATCCATTGGCTAAAATATGTGGGCATTGTGGAAGCACATGATCATTTCAATGAAATGTGGCAAAAGGGGTTTTCCAATAGCTCTCTTTTGGTCCACTCCACCATCCCATAGCCAGAAGAACCCACTGGTAGGCTAGGCCGGTATTTATTACAGAAGACCTTTCTAAAACGAAGAAGAGATTGAGCTCATCACCCTATTGACTGAGTTCCAAGATTGCTTCGCTTGGAATTACGTGTACAGACATGAAAGGTGTACCCCTAGAAGTAGTCCAGCACACCATTCCCATGGTTGATGGAGCCAAGCCAATCAAACCACGAGCTTACCCGAATGAACCTGAAGTACTCTAAGATGGTCCGCGAAGAGATCACTCAACCATCACATTTGGGGACCCAAATGTGATGGTTGCCCTCGTAGAAGTGTTGGGCTCAGAGAAGAGGTTTTGGGATCCATTGGGGAGTTGGTTTTGTATAGGCGTGAGGGTTCGGTTGAGGGTTAGAATGCCATGGAGAGCACTTGGGCTTGCATTTGTCTTGTACCCTATAGGCTTGAGGTTGGCGAATGTGTTGCCAATGTTGGGGATGAGGAGCTATTTGGGTGCTTATGGGCAAGGGGGATGGTTGGACTATTTGGGGATCCACAACTTTGATTCGCTCGCATAATATCCTTGCGCTACAAGAAGCTTTCAAGGTACCCAATGGCGAGATAGTAAACCCTGTGGAGTTTTGTTTAGTAAAGTTAGCAATGTTAGTTGGGTTAGTGTAACGTGGTTGGGGAAGAAGCTTGTGAAGTGATGATAATGTGAGAGTGGGTTACTGCCGTGTGTGGTGGTGGGGAGTGTGTGAGAGGCATTGATGGGGTTGGGAGACTGAGAAGTGGCCTCTTTTTTAGGGGGATCGATTGATAGGAGTGAGGTGATGTGATGACGGGGGGTGGTGAAATGGGAAGTTCTTGGCATGGGGGAGCATTGGGAGCTGCTGGCCAGAGGCTAGCTACTGCAACGTCACTGTCTGTGAAATCCAGTTGATGTTGCACCGGTTATGGCCCATCCAACCCCTTCCAAGGAGGATCTCTTCACGCATTGTTTCTACAGGCATTACATAGAACTTCCCTTCCAAGGGATTATTTCAAATGTGGAATAAAAGTGTGACTGTACCTACGTAATGAACATGCTCTGATGTAACTATGGTAACAATGGTGGCAGGGGTCTCTTTGAGTGTGGTTTCCCCAAGGGAACAGGGAACATCGTGTTTCATAAGACATTAAATTGTAACTAGTTCTTGTATCAACAAGAGCTAATTTTTGGACAAAGCTTGTCACGATGATCATTCCTAACCACAACCGAGCTGGCTTCACCTCCCAATCTTCTTCTTCTAAGTCAACCACTTGGGCCATATTGACCATGATATGTCTTTGCCTAAGCTTGGCTTGCCTTGCTTTGGCTTCTTCTTGTGCAGTGCATTTCATATCCTCATGGTCCTTCTTTCACTGTTTTTATCATGGATGGCTTTTAAGGTGGCCTATGTGAGAGGGCTGTAGTAGCATTTTAGTTTGCTACCATTGAAACACCATCAAGAGTTTCAATGTGCACTGCGCCAGCCTTGTTGTGTTATCTCAGTGAATAGGAAAGGTCCCAATCCTCTAAGCTTAAGCTTTTTCTTGTGTGTCTTGGTAGTGAATAAGAAGACCATGTCACCCTCATTCATCTGTTTATCCTCCCTCAAGTTGGTCGTTGTAAAACCATTTTTCATGCCTTAATTTCTTGATAATCACGCTGTATACAGCTAGAAGGCGTGTTTCATCAAGCTTTTCAAGCTCAAAAAGGTGATAGCGGAATTTTCGATGAGTTTTTCTTGCACAATGATACATAAGCTCGAAACTAAGAACTCCATGGGCATGATCACTTCAGTACCGTAGGTTAAACTGAAAGGGGTAGCATTGGTTATTGCCTTGTATGAAGTTCTATAAGCCTAAAGTGCAGCGACAACTTTTGTTCCCAATCATTGCGGCTGGCCTCCACAGTTTTACTCAGAATGGCACACAGGATTTTGTTTGTGCTTTCTGCTTGGCCATTAGCTTGGGGGTAATATGGGAGGACTTTTTGTGGGTGACAAGGAACTCTTGCAAGAGGGATTTTATTACCTCATTAATGAAGTGTGTCCCATTGTTCACTGACGAGCTCAAGGGGAAAACCAAAGTGTGTGATCATTGACTCGTAAATAAATTTAGAGTGGATTGAGCATCAGCCTTGCGGGTTGCGCGCGCTTCTACCCACTTGGTACAATAATCCGTAGTAGCAATTATATAATGTGCTTGAGTGTATTTGGCTGCCGGACTGATAGGTCCAATGAAATCTATGCCCCATTTCTTGAATGGTTATAAGGACACTATAGGGTTCAAGGGCATGTGGTCTTTGAAGTGTGGAATGGTGGTACGTTGGCACTCATCACATCGTTTGATGTACTCAGCAATGCCAGCTATTAGAGTGAGCCACCATAACCCAGCCACCGTGAGGACCTTATGAGCAGTGATATTTGCTGCAAAGTTTCCCCCACCAGCGCAGGGCGGAGCAAGCCTGTTCAAGGAGGAAGATATACTTGTCTTCTTGGACACAGCGTCAAAGGATTCTATCTTTCTCCTGTTTATACAGTTGACCTCCTGCAATGAGTTGGTAGGGGGAAGCTTTTTTGATCAAGTGGTGGGCGTGGTCTTTGTTGAGGAGGGGATCAACGAGTAAGCCATTGGCCAAAAAGTGAGCCACTTCCTCGCCCCATTTAGGAATCGAGTATAGTTGGAATAGGGCGGCATCTGGTAAATCATCATCTACTCCCACCAGTTGTTCACTCTTGGGGATCCTTGACATGTGGTCTGCAAGAACATGATGAGAGCCTTTCCTCACCACATAACGGTGAAGTCAAATTAAAGCAAATTTTGGGTTTGACATGGAGTGATCGTGGGACACACCATCTGTATAGGCAGGGAATCTCGACCGATGTGACAAAAAAGTGTGGCTCATCTTAGAGCTACCACCACCACCCACAAACTTCAAGGGAGTCCAATGCTTTATGAGACACATCGGCTACTATCGGCGATTCATTTATGTACATTAATATCATTCGGCCTCTTTATGGACTCATCATCTTTGAGTGGACTGAAGAATGCCAACGAGCTTACACTATGCTCAAAAAATCCTTGGCAAGTGCTCCAATTCTTAGATCCCAAACTGGAATATCATCTTTCACGTCCACATCGATGCCTCAATCTTTGCTATTGGATGTGTGTTGGCCCAACCAGGAGAACACAAGATGGATTTCCCCATCACTTTTGCCAGCTGCCAACTCAATGAGTTGAGAGGAACTACACCACGACTGAGAGAGAGGTACTAGCCATGGTTTACACTGTCAATCTTTGCTATTGGATGTGTGTTGGCCCAACCAGGAGAACACAAGATGGATTTCCCCATCAGTTTTGCTAGCCGCCAACTCAATGAGCTGAGAGGAACTACACCATTACTGAGAGAGAGGTACTAGCCATGGTTTACACTGTCAAGAAGTTTCGCCATTATCTTTTGGCAACCAAGTTTGTATTCTTGTAGACCATCAAGCCCTCCTATACCTGGTAAACAAGCCCTGTATGACAGGCAAAATCACTCAGTTGGCTGCTTTTCAATGTATAGCTTGCACCTTTCCAGCACTTTGCACAAGCATGCCACCAAGTGCTCCTTCTAGAGGAATTGACACAAAGGTCATCCATGAAGACCTCAAGGAATTTTCGAAGATATTCCTTGTAAGCCATGCACATAAGACATTGGAAGACTCCTGGGGAATCGGTCAACCCGAAGGGCATGACTCGAGATGCATAGGTGTCCCACTCGGTGTGGTAAAGGCTGTTTTGTGCTGGTCCTTTAGATTGATCAACACCTAATTATAACAAGAGAATTCGTCAAGGAAGATGTAGGCTTCCTTTCCTACTACTCGCTCTAACACATGTTCTGTGAAGGGTAGGGGATAGTGGTCCCTGATGGTGGTGGCATTGAACTTCCACCCCATGTCACTCAGCAGTCTTCCACCCTTCAATGGAAGCCCAAGGCAACATCTGTCTCGTGAAGACTACGCAGGACAAAGATAAATAGAAACTCACTGAAACCCCCATGCTGCCACTGACAAAGTCAATGTGACTGATATACCTTCAGCATCAGCAACCCCCCCACCTCTCATTATGGAGGTTGCCAATGACAGAGTACAACAACACCCTCATCAACTCCTTCAGCCTCAGGTAATCCCTTACCACCCACCTCAAAATCCCTTAAGGAAGTAACCCCCACCACCTCGCCTTTGCCTAATTGGAATCGACTCCTTACTCTGGCAAACTGGGCACACAGTAGTACAAAAGCTGCAATGGGGTGCTAGCCGCATAGCCTCTTTGTACAAAACCTACTTCAGGGTGCACAAAAACAAAAGAAGAATCCACGGGCGTTCCACATTTGCCATGCCCGTTCGAAGTTTGTCACGCTCGTTCCCTTCTCAGGTTCTAGAATGCTCCGGCTATTCCAAGCTTTCCCCGACCGTTCCTTCTTCAACCCAAGTGCCATGCCCGTTCAAAGTTCCCCTACAGTTGTTCCATTCCAATTCTTGAGCAAACTCCTGTTCCATTCCAATTCAATGAGTCCGCACCGTTCGCTTGACTTGTCGCGCCCGTTCACTCCCACGGCCCAACTGACATAGCTGTTCGTTCACGTTACTCTCCTTCTTGGTGATGACTTCTCGAATGTCCATTATGGTTGACGTTTAGATGGTGGTCTTTAACTCTATCAAAAAGGTTCTAAATCTCCATTATGGGTTAAGGGGCTGAACGATGCATCAAGGTGAGATGTGTGTTAAGTGTTGGAGATTACCTAAGGGTGATGGGTGTGTAATTGGAGATTACCTAAGGGTGATGGGTGTGTAATTGGATGATGAGACTTTGAATGTTAAAGAGTTTTGGATATCCTCATCCCACCAAGGGTATGGTATCCATTCCATGGGGTAGCTTAACTGGCGCTGGCGTGTTCTTCGTTTGCTAGTTGATTAATGGACATGGTCTATCCCCTTCCAAAGATGATACATTATTTCATTGTACCTACAAGGGTCACATAAACTTGCAAGACGTAGGTTTAGATCCAATGAAAAACTCCGCTTCAAATAACCAATGTAAATTTTTTATTGTGATAATGGTAGTTATGAGGGGTGGTGGCCTAACAAGGTCCACATCCCCCAAGAAAAAACATTGTGAGTAGCCTTGATGAGACAACCAAGGCTGGCTACATAACTAGGTGTTCTTTTTGGGGGAACTCTAGTTTAAGGCGAGGAGGTTCTGCCATTACTTTGGTTTTAACTGACTCTTATTAAAGGTTGGCTAAATGTATACAGATCTATACACTTGGGGGAATGTGGCATCTTTGGTCCTTTTTTTGTTGAATGTCTGCCGCCTCGAGGCATCATGCCCTCCATTTTTCATTGTGTGCCTCTCCTTTGTGTTCCCTTTTCTTATGAATTTGATAGAGAATGTCATCCTAATAGTGACGTTTTAGCTTGCTCCCATTGATGAAATATCATTTCATATTCTCAGCCCCATCTAGGGTCTCTACCTTTATTACACCTTGAAGAGAGAATTATGTGATTTAGTATTATAGACCTTGGCTTATATTTGGTATTCTTGACACTCTACATAAGTACCATGTATGCTACCTTCATGCATTTTTCCTTGAGTTTGTCATTAAACCACTACTCTTGCATCGTAGTTTTTGAACCATCTCAATAGTATGTGTATCTCAATCTTTCCTCAATTGTTCTAAGGAAACTAACCTCTTTGGAGAGGGTTTCCCTTGAGTTTATGCCTTGCTCAAATTCCAAAGCTTGGAATGTTCCATTAGCATGATTGTATCAAGCTCGAATGCAAGGTAAAAAGGTGTGCTTGTAGGAAATACGGTAGGTCCATAGAGCTGAGTGCAACTTGTGCTCCCAAACAATCACTTTTCTTGATGCCTCTATTGTCTTGGTGAGAATAGGGCACAACATCTTTTTTGTGATCTTGGCTTGGCCGTTCACGTGTGGTGGAGAGTGAGGTCTTTTTATGCACCACAAGAACCACCTCTTTGAGCAAGGAATCCATGAATTTGTTTATAAAATGTGTATTGCTACACTCTATATTTCTAGTGGGAAAACCGAAACAAGTAATCACATTTTCATAAAGAAACTTTTGGTAGTAGATCCTATGTCAACATTTTGCATAGTTTTGGCCTCAACCCACTTTGTGAAGTAATTAGTGCGACTATGATGACGTAATCAGTGGTTGTTGGCGATTATGTGATGAAGTAGTCAGTGTGGCAACTATGTAGAAGTACTCAGTGAGCGATTATGATGAAGTAATTGGTGGTGACTATGTAGATATCATGTCAACATTTTGTATAGCTTCAACCCACTTTTATGAAGTAATCAGTGCAAAAATATGATGAAGTAATCAGTGCAAAAATATGAAGTAATCAGTGCAAAAATATGATGAAGTAATCAGTGCAAAAATATGATGAAGTAATTGGTGGTGACTATGTAGATATCATGTCAGCATTTTGTGTTACTTTGGCCTCAGCCCAATTTGTGAAGTAATTAGTGGTGGCGACGACGACTATGATGAAGTAATCAATGGAAACTATGATGAAGCATGCATGGGTTCCCTTGGTGGTTATGGGCTAATGGGACCCACAAAATTTAAACACTATTTGTTAAATGGGTGTTCCAATATTATAGGGATTAGGGGCATATGATCCTTTTCTTAGATGATGGTTGGTAAAACTTTATCATTAATCATAGAGCGTTTGATGAATTGGACTGTGTCTCCAAAGAGTGTAGGAATTTAGCATGGAGAACCTTGTCGTGTCCCAAGCAAAGTGTCCTCCACCTATGCCAAAATGGGCTTGCTCAAGAACGACAACAAATTTCATTTTCATGAGTGCATTTCCTCATGATGTTGTCTTGACCCTTTTTGTAAAGCATTCCCACTATCAATTAAGGTTTCTTTCTTGATGAGACATCTAGATCTATCCTTCTTGATGGGACACTCAATTGGGAATCCATTGGTGGGTGATGTTTTCACTGTATTGTGGTCAATTGAGGCTGCCTTTTTGATGATGCATATGTGCTAATCTTTTCCTACTCAAACTTTGAGGTGTGGAATATAGGCTAATCTTTCTCATTATTGATCTATGCTTTGAATCTATACTCATATTTAGATATATATTAACTTAGGATGTGTCCATGTTTTCTTAGACTATTAAAACCAAGAAAACTTTACTTTTTCAGCTTAGGAATGACAGATTCCTATTAAAAGATACTTTGATCTCCAAGAACTCTTATGAGCTTAAGTACCACACATGGATTTACTCTCCTCCAAGTGCCATGTCTCTCCTCACATACAAAGAGAATTCTAGTGAATGCTTACTCTCCAAATCAGATAAATCTAATATAGTTCCCACATCAAGATTTGGAAACACTAACCCAACATATCCAATTCCTTATGAGCATTTGGAAAAACTAACCCAACATATATTAAAAAAAAATTATATACTTTTGACATGGATGCCATCTTAAGAGGTCCAACAAGATGCCCCTATGAAAAGCCCCTTCTATCTATCATGGAAATGGTATTAGCCCAAACATGTGGGGTGCATATGGGCTAGTTGGATATAGGGACATACAATACCCACATGCTTCTCCCTTATGAAATAATATCATGGTATCAACCCAAACATGTGTTGAATGGGGTGCATAGGGGCTAGTTGGATATAAGGACATAAAATAGCCACATGCTTCTCCCTTATGAAATAATGTCATGGTCATCTACAACTCCTCAACAAGGCATCTGCAAGCATATAATGGTCCCATACATACTATATCTAGAAACATTCTCAAAGTACTTATTCTTTTGTTAAGATACATGGCAAGTGAACATACATCCTACATTAGACAAGATGAACACTCTAGATTAGATGATGGAAAATTCTAACCTTGACGATGAACACTCTACATTGGAAAAGATAAACACTAAACATTTAGAGAAGATGAACACTCTACATTAGAAAAGATGAACACTCTACATTTAGACAAGATGGAAAATGATGACAAGATGAATAGTCTACATTAGACAAGATGAACACTCTACATTAGACAAGATGGAAAATGCTAACAAGATGAACACTGTACATTAGACCTTGATGTGAATGACCTTTGCATTAGACAAGATTACCTTGATAATGAATGCTTTGAATTAGACAAGATGAACACTCTACATTAGACAAGATGACAAATCTAGACTTGATGATGAACGTTGCAAAATAATGGCAAATGCTAACCTTGATGATGATTTCTAGATTTGTGAGAATCAAGAGATGTAAGCTATTCAAATACCGTACTTCATGTGTCTTCATGACATAGAAAATGGTTTCACTTTCTTGAACACTCCTTTTTTGCAATAGTTTGACACTTCTAAGTTAACCTACCATCGACAATGCTAAAGAATCACGTGAGAATCAAGAGAGGTAAGGTATTTGAATACCGTGCTTCATGTGTCTTCATGAGAATCGTGTGAGAATCAAGAGAGGAGGTAAGCTATTTGAATATCATGCTTCAGGTGTCTTCATGACACAAACTATGTGTTCTCTTTCTTGAACACTCCTTTTTTAAACATAGATGATTCTTTTAGAGCAAGCTTGTTTCATATCATGATTATAGCTTTATAGAAGTTTATCCCATTCATTATATTGCTCATACTCTAGAACCATAAACTTCATGTTCAGATGTCTAGCTCTATAATCATGGAGGGGGGGCATGAAAAGGCAAGAGAGGGAGCACAAAAGGGGGGAGAGAGGGTCAATAGTACAATTAGCATTGTCCACATACTACTTCCCAAACACGTGCTTTGGAAAGCACCTCATATCTAGTATGTGTTTTATGGCCCTTGTCTGTAGCTCCTATAATAGATATGAGTTTCTTTGGAAAGTAGCTCATATCTAGTATGTATTTTATGGCCCTTGTCTGTAGCTCCTATGATGATACCCTTAAGTTTCATCTAACTCCATGCTACCCAAACTACCCTAGTGGTGTGAAAGGGTTGGCATAGATTAGCATGTGAGAGTTCCCTTGGATATCACGGAGTCCTGGACTAATAAAAGAAGGTGCACCATAGAAGGGATCAATAGTACCTAAATGCCTCTAATGCTATCCTACAAGTCTAGGCTCCAATCATGCATCTTCATGTGGGCCAAAGGTAAAAATTTCTCCTCTTGAAATAGGACCCACCTCCACAAAAGGAAATGGAGGAGCCCCATCTAGTAGCATAACTCTTGATTTGAGGAGACATGATGGCTAAATGAAGAGCCTTGAAATAATGACATTTCAATAGAGAGATCATCGAGAATAGCTAAAACAATAGGCTTTTCCATAGGGGTATCATTTGGGGTTTGGATGATCACTGGGGCCTTGTCTCGTAGGATAATCTTCTAGAATAAAAAACAATAGGTGGACTTTACTTATCAGCTTACACATAACAAGATCTCTTGCAAGTCATGTAAGCTTAAAAATGAGAACTAGATAGATAAACAATCAATAGCAGAATGCACTTAATAATGGCATTCGCATTGTTTCCAACCACCTCTACAGTTCCTTCACCACTAGGAATAGGAACCCTTGTTCTACTAATAGCCACATGAGGGCTAGCATTGTTGTTTACATATATTGTTTACATATATGGGATTATGTACCTCTATAGTTCGACCACAACTGAGAATAGGAACCCTTCCTGTTGACAATCACATGTGGGCTAACACTATTGTTTACATATATTGTTTATATATATGGGATTATGTACCATATATACTAATAGTTGTCGTGGAAAGGTTACTAAAGAAGTTCCAAAAACGTTTTCCAAAAACCTACACAAACACCATATCAAAGCATAAACTTATAGCACAACGTGAAGGAATCTACGTTAAATGATAAAAAATGAGATAGTAAAGAGAAACTCCTCTCCCTCACAACACTACTACACTCAAGCTCTCATCAATTATAGCTCGGGCTTAGGCTGCTCTACTGCAAGGCCACCACATCATCTTTTCTTGTTCCTCTATTTCCTTTTGGGATGATGATGTCTCACATGTGGTCCTTCATTGGTAGCAGGTTATGCACTCACTCTACAAGTGCAAGCACCATCTATTCTCTTGTGTCTATGGTCTCTGTGGTGGCGAAGGGTCCATATCACTCTCTTTCTTGCCAAATATCTCCACTTCATCATCCACTTTGGAGTCATTTAACAAAAAATGAAAGTGGATATCCATGATAAAAATCCTAGTTCTATGTTTCCCTTGTTTAGAGCCATGGACTCCTCCTATGTGATTTTCATGAAAGGATTGTCACAGTACTCACTGACTCTTGGAATCTCCATAAGTGTTTCATGAATGCTTTATCTTTGTGGGTGATTTAGCCAAAGGAGGGAGCAAGGCACCCATAATCCACATCACTTGGTGGCAACTTCATGATGAATGATCGAATGAAGTCCTCCATGTAGTGAGCCATCACTACATGTGGTGATGACTCACCTAAAATCCTACATGTAGTGTGTCATCACTACATGTGGTGATGACTCACCTGAAATCCTCCATGTAGTGAGTCATCTCACTATATGTGGTGATGACTCACCTGAAATCCTCCATGTATGGTGAGCTTCGAGTACAGTGGATGAGGGACCAAGGAAGCGGCCTATGAGTGAAGTGCTAGGTGACCTGCGAAGGATCCTAGAGAGTGTTGACTATACGGTGCTCGGGCTCTGGGTCACCGAAGATACCCACACGTACGTCGGGGAAGATATTGGAACAAGGAGTAAGAGTTGTTTTCTGAATTCGGGCATGGATCTGGTTGATTGACCTTGCTGGTCCTCAACGGATGAGTCCATGGCTCTTTTATATGGATTTGTTGGTTGATCTGGCCGATCTTCAATGGAGACTCCATTTTTGTTAAAGTGAATACTTGCCGGTTACTATGAGCTAGGAACTATCGAAAAGACCCCTGAGTGTGTTGAAATTAGAGCAATGTGATGAGCTATGGTGGATCAAATACTAGAATCAACATCATTAACAAAGTGATTAGCAAAATAATTAAGATGTGATTAGTGAATAATTAACTAATAGCTTAATGTAGGCATGAATAATCAAAAACCAGCAAATTCTCATTAGGCCAATGCCTCAATTTATAGAGTTTACATCCAAGCATCTAATCCCACTGATTTCTCCTTGATTCTCTCCACCTCTCACTTTTCCCAGAATATCTCCCAGAATATCTGCACACTTCCTAAATCTTCTCATGCTACTCTTTATTCTCTCCCAGTAGATTCTTCTCACCTTTTCACAATTTCTTTCACATTTACACATTCTCTTTTACAGCCTCTAACCAAGGGCTTGTTCCCGCACACACCTTATTCACTTGTATATTTCAACACCTCCCCTCAAGTGAATACTCCTAGCACACCTGGACCCTATACCAAGTTTCCCTCTTACTTGATAGTCCGTGACCAGTGTCTAGCATACCTCCCCTCAAGTTAACTTAGCACACCTGGACCCTGTACCAAGTTTCTCTCTTACTTGATAGCCCGCTGCGACTAGTGCCTCAAGTCCCTAAACTCATAGTCCTTGACGCTCTCTCTCTCTGTCTATGTGTCCAAGGCTACTACAAGTGCCCGCGACCTTGACTAAAGTGCTCACACATACATCTATCTACCACGTGGCCTACATCATCGGTGGCTCAGAGGTGGTTTTACTTTGTTGGGGCAGGTTACATTGGGTTGTGGGGTCTCTCTCTCTCTCTCTCTCTCAGAGATTTTCACATGGCTCCTCACTCTTTGGAGCCTCACATCTTCTCTTGTCTTCAGTCTTCTTCTCGTGGGGCAGCTTCTCTTCACGTGTCCATGTCTTCCTCTTCTTTCAGTCTTCTTGTGGCAGCTTCTCTTCTCGTGTCCATGTCTTCCTTCAATGCTTCCTTTCACACCTTCTTGAACAGCCCCATGTGCCATGATAACCGAGAAGAATGAATCTCTTCTAACACCCTCTTCTTGTAGCTCAATGTAGACACAAGGTAGACTTTGCCTTTGTAATAAATTAGTCCATTACAAAGCTCAAAATGTAGTAAATCATCCTTGCTATAATTTTTTCCACATTGGCGCCATTTCCTCATCCAGTGGGGGTACTCCTCTTGGAAATCCAATATCCAATCTTTATGTACCTCTAAAATTTTCATGCATGTACATGACAATGCATCTGCCACAATGTTCTCTTTACCTTTCATGTAAGTGATTTTGAAATCACAGTTTTGTAATGTGGCCACCCATCTTCTTTGCTTGGAAGATAGTGTAGGTTGAGACAAAAAATATTGGAGTACTCTATGATCACTCTTCACATACAACTAATGATGACACTTCTTTTTTACATGAAGTATTGCTAACATCTCTTGATCATAGACATGCATAACCATCTTTCTCATTAAGCTTTCAGCTCTCAAATGCAATTACTCTATGATCTCGAAACAAAGTAGCCCCAATGCCTCTTCCACATGCATCAGTTTGAATCGGAAATAACTTCATAAAGTCCAGGCATGCAAGTATGGGGGCTGATGTGAGCATTCCCTTGAGCTCTTGGAAGCTCCTATTGGTTGTGGCACCCTAAAAGAAAGCATCTTTCTTAAGCTTGTCAGTGCGATGAGTGGTAATATGAATATATCGCTTGATGAACCTCCTATAGGATGATGACAAGCCTAAGAATTCCCTCAATTGAGTGGTATTTGTAGGCGTGGGCCGATTCTTAACACATTCCACCTTCTTGAGACCCACCATAATGTCTTCCTTTCTCACTATATGTCCAAGATACTCAACCTCTTGTGCCATAAATGTACACTTACTCTCCTTTTTATACAAGGTTTTGGCTTTGAAGGCATTCAAAATAGCCCTTACATGTATTAAGTGCCGTTTCTCCCTCTTGCCATATATAAAAGTATCATCAAAGAAACGAGGATCCATTTGTAGAGAAAGGGTCCAAGCACTTTGTGCATTAGGGATTGAAATGTTGCGGACGCATTGCACAACCCAAACGGCATAACCAAATAGTGGTAGAGACCCCTCTCGGTCCGAAGTGTCATCTCATACTCATCAAATAGTGGTAGAGACCCCTCTCGGTCCGAAGTGTCATCTTATACTCATCACCTTCTTTGATTCTTAATTGGTGATACTCTAATCTCAAATCAATCTTGGAGAATAAACATGCATTCTTCAACTCATCAAGTCATTAATCCTTGGAATAGGGAATCTATTCTTGATTGTAGATTTATTCAAATCCCTATAGTCCACACACATGCCAAAAGTGCCATCCTTCTTCTTGACCAAGAGTATGGGTGATGTAAAAGATCATTGGCTAGGACTAACCCATCCCATGTCCATAAGCTCTTGCAATTGTTTCGCCACTTCATCCTTCTCCACTCTTGACAATTTGTACGGTGGTTTGTTAACGGGCTTGGTGTGCGGCTCAAGCTCTATCCCATGATCCACGTCTCGTTTTGGCGGCAAGCACTTTGGCATTTGGAACACATTTTCGTACTCCTACAACAATTCCTTCATACCTTTATGCATAACTTCACCCTTTTCCTCATTTTTCTCTTCCTTGCAAAGTTATAAAACATATATACATCCCATTTTCTTAAGGTCTCTCTTGAGATGTGTTGCATTGATCATCTTGATACTTGGCACATGAGTTACGGTCAATGTAATCTCATCATTGCCATGAAACTCATATACCCCTGCTGTAAATTCATGTGAAATAACACAAGAGTTGTTGTGAACTAATCACATCCCAATACGATGTTAATGGGACCCATATCCAAGACAAGTAAATCATCCATGCAAGTATAATCAATTGTCGAGTATCAAACTCACATCTTTGCATACCAATGTTAAAGAGAATGTGGGGGAGAGCAAGAGCTTGAGTTTCTTAAAAGCAAACACACACACACACACACATAAGAGAGTGCAAGACACAAGAGAGATGGATGGCTGAATTTTCTTATATCATCATCTCTTCTCTACAACCATATAACTAAAAGATAAGAGTACATACATAAAGGGAAAGTACTCTCCTACAACAACATACCAAGTAGTCGGTCTATAGTGTGAACTCGACTATATGAGCTGGCACCATAACTATGCCATAACTCTAGTACTCCAAAGTAGCTTTCACACAGCTTGTCATCCACTGGCGGCATATCAATCATAATCGCACCAACCGTGCAAGTGACATAAGTGCGGAAGCTATCACCCAGGCGGGTCATCAATGTCCGTCATCATAGCACTAGTTGAGCTCGATATCTCAACACTCTCCCTCGAGCTCAACTGCACACACTTCACTCCAAGTAAGTTCCTAAACTTATGGAGCTTGTATGTGCCCAATGCCTTCATGAGAAGATGTCAACCACCTGATTCTTTGTGTTGACATATACTAGATCTACATTACCTGCCACTAGAACCTTCTCTGTGAGGTCCCTCTCCCCACCGCGTAACGAATTCAGGGGTGCTAGTAGCGGAAGTAGCATTTCCACGGTTCCAAACTCGGGGCCTCGCCCACGGATATCCGGACAAGAGACTAATCCATCGGTTCTTCCAAAACCAAACTTAAAAAAATTCCCTTGCCCGAAAGGCACGGGCGATTCCTCCAGGATAACTTTTCTCTAACGTAGTCAAAAGCCTTAACTAACTGAACTGATCTGACCAAACCCGTAAGTCCCATAATCAGATCAGGGAAAAGACTGTACTTGGATCATAGAGACCAACGCTTTTTTCCTCATTGAGAGGCACATCCGTTGATTCTTTTCCATAGAACAATTTTTGTCCGGGATTTACTTCATCTATCGAACCAGAATAGAATTAAGTCTTAATTTAGAGATCCATTAGTCCAGGGGTTAGCCAACCACCCAACCACTGTAGTGATGGGATCCAATTAAGAATTGAGATCATGCGGATTGTTTTCACACCTAGCACCGCCTATCACCTTGAAACCGATGTACAAACCGAGAGAGTGAACAAGTGGGCGGAGACTTACTTGAGGTATTATTGCTATGATATGAAAGGTGTTTGGGAGATGAGTGGTTGTTGCTACTTGCCGAGTTTGCTCATAATAGTATGCATCATGAGAGCATCAACATGTCATCTTTTGAGGCACTCTATGGGTACAAAGTGAATATGCCAATAATGGTTCAAAAGTAAGAGGGAGCGAATCCTAATGCATAAGTGGATAGGAAAAAGTTGGATGCACTCTTACAACAATGCAAAGCTAATATGAAGTAACCTCAAGAAAAGATAAGACACTATGCTAATGCTCATAGGAGAACATTGGAGTTCAAGAAGGGTGATTAGGTTTTCTTAAAAATACCCGACTAGATATGGAGCTCTTAAGGGTAACACAAGTACCAAGTTAGCTCATCGATGTTATGGGCCATACAATGTTTTGAGGCGTGTTGGTGAAGTTCTTTATTAATTAGTGCTTCCATTAACCATAAGAATTCATGATGTGTTTCATGTATCACATCTTAAAGCTTAGCTTGGACCATAAGTTCTTGTGCAAGATGAGTTACCTCCAATGGATGAGGAGAGCATGATTGAGTATGTGTAAAAATTGATTTTAGGTACAAGAGAAATGATTCTTCACAACTAGACTTTAGTGGAATACTTAATCAAATAGAGAGGATTACCTAAGGAGAAAGCTTCTTGGCAACCTGCCTCTATATTAAAAGGTTTGAAGGGCTACTAGATGCATTTGAGGGATCTAATGAGTCTCAACAACAGTGAATTAGCTTGCAATGTGAACAGCCATATATCCTTGGGTTTTGGATGCATGGTGTTTGGAAGCTACACGAGGATCTTATGCCATTATGGGGTAGATGTTATGGCATGTTTTGAAGGCTTTGGGAACATTTTATAACCATACACATGCATTTTTGGAACCAAATACATGGCATGAGAAGAGAGCAAGATGTTGACATGAGTCCTTGGTGACATATTCCATCCATGTGGATTATATTTGCGTACACCAGTGATTTCAAGGACAAAACCTCTTGGGTGGGGATGGTTTGTAACAAAGCCTAAAAGGTCTCATGTAACATGGACCTAAGGCCAAGAGATTTGGAGAATGAAAAAAGGACCATGCCCATAGACACATTAGACTATAATGTGAAAAGAAGGGTCTTATATATAAGCCAACATAAGCCTAGTTTAGGCGCTAATCATTTTACTAAGAAAAATTACCCTTCCTCTCTCTAAACCTAAGCTAATCTCTTTAAGCTAGGCTAAAACTAATCGAAGACTAAGCTAAGCTAATGTATCTAATCTAGTTGTATCTTTCTTTCATGTTGTAGGAGGGGGTGGGGTGTGTAAAGTGGCTATCTTTTTCTCCTTGGTTGTGGGTGTGATTTTGAACCACCCCTACCACCACCCCCTCACTCCACAAAAAGATGTGAGGTGGATAAGGCAACCACCTTTCTCCCTCCTAAACGCTAATTCAATTCTAGCCCACCCTACCCCTGACTCCACAAAGGGATGAAAAAAGCCAAAAGAAAAAAGAAAAAAGGAAAAACACGTTGTAGGTGGTGTTGTGGTTATGGTGGTGTTAGCCGTCAAGATTACAATGAAATTTTCAATGTTTGAGATTGCATTTACTAGGACAATTGTTTAAAGCTTATTCACTTGAAAGAAATTAAATATTACTCGAAATGTGCTTGCTTAGAAGACTCTTACTATTTGTTATAAGGGTATGAGGTGGATAAGGCAACCATCTTTCTCCCCCCACAACACAGGTTCAATTCTGGCCCACCCTACCCCCCACTCCACAAAGGGGTGAAAAAACAAAGAAAGAAGGAAAAACACGTTGTAGGAGATGTCATGTGACATTTACATGCAAGTGGTGTTGAAAATACTTGTGGTTATGATGGTGTTAGTTGTCAAGATTACAATGCAATTTTCCATGTTTGTGATTGCATTTATTAGTACAATTATTTAAAGGTTATTTATTTGAAAGAAAGTAAATATTAGTGGAAATGTGCTTGCTTGGAAGACTCTTACTATTTGTTATAGAAAGATGAATTTACATGTACTCCAATAGCCTTGTACTTAGATGATGCATTTTTGCAACTATAAAGTTCAAGAAAAAGAGATCACTTGTAAGAGTAGTATTATTAGCTATAATGAGTCATAATAAAAAAACAACATAAGACTTTTTTTCTCATTGGGCTATAATATAAATGCATTACAACATATGAATTTGATTGTTTTTGGTATACTTAATATTATGCTTGTATTGTAGATATATAAAAACTTATTCCACATAGCAAGTTATAAGAGCACGATTTCCATAAACTTAGGGTGACAAATTAATAAATAGCCATTTTCTCTAATTTAGTTAGCACTATTGAACAAACATAGCATGAGGTCCTAAACTCATCATACATCACTTCTTGTTTGTCTAGTGAATGTTACATACCAAACTTTTTTTTTATGGCCTTTATATAAGAAATTACAACTGGTGTGTTAATGCAAATTGAAGGTTTTTCACAAAGAACAATAACTCACAACAAGAAGAGATGCAAACCAATGTTTTACAATTGATGGCAAACAATTGCCTTTCACCTATGTGTTCTTGTGAGAGAGCTTAGATGGCAATCTAGAAAGACACCAAAACAAAGAATTGCATGCGTGAAAGAAGGATACCTACCTAAGCCAAGGGCCATCGTATGCTAGGTCAATTTATGTTAACCACCCTATGTTAAGTTTGACTGGACCCTATTGACCACATCACCCAACCAGAATAATAATGAGAACTACAGACAAGGCACAACTTCTAGACCCCCCTAGGTCATCTAGGTGCCTATTCCAAACCCTGACCCAAGCATGCTATGCTCCGCAATGAACTCATTCTACAATTACAAGTTGCCTAGTTGGCAAGAAACCAAGCCGACCTAAGCTGTCTGTTAACCATCTGACTACGTATGGCCTCACCCCGGTGTCCAAACCAAGCTCAATCGATGTATATGCTACTCTATGACAAAGTGGCTTCCTCTCATAGAGGGGCCTTACAACGTAGAGCTACCCAATACCTACGCAATCAATCATGGCAAGGGTTGCTTCACACATCTTCCGTCCACCTGAAATTCTATTAAGGAACGCGGCCACATCATCCCCCACCCGTTCCCAAACCACCCTAAAACCGCACTAGCACACCGAATTTTCACACCCAATTTTCTGAGGTTGCCAAGGGCTTCCCCAATCTCTTTGTTGGGTCTATATAAATCACATGTTAAGTAGGGTTATTGGTGGTGATTTCAAGGAAAGTTGGACTTCATAGCTGGAAGTAATGTTAATAAATCAAAGTCTGTCGGCTTTTGTGAAACAACCCCAGTCGCTTTGGATTATTTTTTGTCATAGATTTCTTTGAGGCGATCTACCGGCATAATACGTTCATAGTCAGCATAGCATGTGGTGGAGTCTGGACCACATAGTATGTAGTGGGGCATGCAAATTAATAACTAGCGAAAGGTGTCACCAGAAACCCAACCCTCTACCATGCGCTGTGAGTGATAAGCTTGATCTGCAGGGACCAGATGGCCTGCATTAGAGATCACAACATGTGTAAGAGCAGAGTAGGATTGAACATATCTGCAACGACATTGTTCTCCTTCCAAACCTTCCGATCCGAAGCATAGAAACCCTTGATGCCATCCCATTGCAAGAGCCGAATCCAAGCCTCAGCTGATGCCACCCCATCTCGCAGATCGAACTGCCCCTGGTGGATGGATCGATTCAGTAGAACCTCAACCATGTGCTTGGTGCTCTTGGGCACATCTGAGGCCATCCTCATGCTCACATCACTGCTGCACGGCACCCAGTTCTGTGGCTCAACATTTAACAAAGACCTCTGCACCTCCTCCTTGTTCAAAAATGCAGCCAAATAGTCCACCCCATCTTTGGTGGTGTAATACTCTCCTCCTCACATCCAACAAGGTTGCCAAGCCAGTCACGTTCCGGATATACTCTCTAGTAGCTCATTCCTTGCATCTTGGGCATCCGTCCACTTTTCCTCCTCTATGAGAGACACGGCTTTTGCAGCCAGCATGTCGGCATTGGCATTTTGATGCTCATCGATGAGCCCCATGTAGTAAGCAGTGGGAGCATTGAGTGGAACCTGGATATCAAAAACTCTTGCGATCTAAATAAGCTCCAAGCCAACTGAACAAACAGTAACTAATTTGTTTAAATGTTTGCGTAACTCACCACAGAAGTGCTTCTCTAAGTTCTTTTTGAGTGATTGTACCTGTGCGATGGGGTGGGTAAGGCCATTGCCAACGGCAACACCATCAAGCCGCAATGCTCGTGACGTGCGAGAAGAAATCCTCTGCTCGTCTTGCTTGCGAAGTATGTAAGTTGCAACAGAGGGGACATACTTCCCTGCATAGCTTTCCCCGGTTACATAAAAGGGGCGGTCGCGGAAGGCAGGGAACCGGTTGTAGAAGGCCTCGAGAGCGGTGTAGACATCGCGGGCGATATGGCTTTGATCAGAAGGGATGTCATCAATGGAGGCGGCAATGCTGAAGCCTGCACCTACAGGGTTGTCAAGAAAGAGGACACCAAAGATGTGGTTCCATGGGGCGGGGTTACGTTGCAGGCACTGATCTTTGTTCACGCGCGCGCCATGGCCCAAGCTCAAAGAAGTTCCCAATCATGCTAGAGCATCCAGGGCCACCTTGGAGCCATAGCAGGATGGGTACCCCATCATCATCATGCATAGGTATACCATCATCACCTTCTTCTACTGGATGTTTCTCTTTCTTCATTTTCTTCCTAGGGTTTCTCTGCTCGATGGCCTCATAGTATGTGAAGAACACTTTGGAGCCACTGCTTTGGTTAACAGTTAGGTGGCCTGATGCTGGTGGAGCTGCTTCACTTGGCCAATCTGCGCATGAAAAACCAAGGAAAGGCGGGAAACTGTGGAAGATGAAGCAGAGGTAGGCTCTGGCTCTCGTATCACCACCATCTCCCACATCCCCCTTTAAGCTTCTCACCATTTAATCCTGCATCGAAGACTTTCATTCTCCTCGTGCATGGGCACTGAGTGGAGGAGCCCGTCCCTCTCCTCGCTCTTTATTCTCATTCATTGCGATGGAGAGTGGTAGTTCCCAGGGATGCTCGCAAGTCAAGACATAATCGATGGATAGATCACGTGTAGGCTGTAGCCTCAAAGTCAATGAATGCCGCGTTGAAGCGTACCATTCTTTTTTCAAAAAAAGGCATGATTTGAATTATAGGAGAAGAGACTTACAAATCGGGGATAGATAGGCCTTTATAACAGGTCCCGTCAGTTTTGCATGTTAGTAATAATGAGATTACAAGGGCGCGACAGTGAATGGCTGTGACCATCTCATCTGCCTCTTGTGGCCTGAGTGCCAATTCTTAGTCAGTTCTACAATTACCTACAGAGTGCAGAAATGTTCATAGCTTGATCCCACCAGCAGCAGCCAAATGATGAAGGGGGGAAGCAGCACGCAGGACCTGAGCTTTTCAGAAGGTGGTAGACTTGGAAGCTGGTTCCTCTCGTGGTCCTTTATCAGCTGCTACACAGGTCACATTGCTTATCTTTCTCTTCAGATTGCCTGGTTTGGTCCCTAATTCTTGTCTGTATGTCATTCCTCTTCTGAGACTTTTTTGTGTTGTCCCTTGCCTTTTGTTCTTGGGCTATGGGAGAGAGGTATGATTACTGTTGCTTGTTGATTGCTTCTATAAGAGCTCTATCCTTGGATAGGATGAGTAGAATCTTGTCTCTGGTTTTTTTTAATTTTTCCAAGGTGAAGTCTGAAGCTCTCTTTTGGAATTTAAGCAATAGCCTTCTCTCTAGACTGAAGAGGGCTTGGGTTTGTTTAGTCCAGTACCTGTTGCATGTAGTGATTAAACAAACTATGAGAGGGGGACCCTTGATTTCAGAGTTGTTAAATGTAGCTGATAACCTGTGCAGCCATGCGTGCCATGGATACTCACATCTGATAACATTCCAGAGTGCTGTTGAACATCCTATGTTTTCCCCTAACATTAGATTCTTCCAGTTGACATCCTTGCCCCACATCTGAATAGTGGAGTGCAGCTCGAATGTGCTGGATATGTGCATGCATTGAATGAAGATGTGAAGATCGTCCTCCGGTAGGCCGCATCTAGCATTGATCTGAGGAGGTGCAATTTTGCTGCCTTGCCTTGAGTCCATATGGCTCTGTAAACTGTCAGCCATGCTAGGCATGATTTCTTGGGGTCGATATGTGGGCTCCACAGCTCCCTGAGGATGTTATACCATTTTTTTCGATCCCAGTTGGTGTTCCATCGGCGGTTGAGAGTGACGTGGATTGCAGGAGCTCTTTCGAAATTAGGGATTGGGAGTAGAGGTTTGCTCTCTACCCATTGAAAAGTTGAGATACTGAAGGTTGGAGGTCTGCTTATTTTCCAAATTTCCTGTTGGTTCCATTGAACTGCTCTGCTTTGGATAAGATCCAACTTTGGTGATCTACTGTCAAATTTGGCTACAAGTTCAGCTCTTGTTAGCCAGGTTCCTTTGTGGTGGTTGAATATATCTGCCCAGGTAGCTAGTCCTTTTTTGTACAGATTTAGAGCTATCTTCTCTTCCTCTGGTTCAAGGGGGGTCAGGGGGAGTATAGACCACCAGCAAGAATCGTTGGCTAAAATTCCTTCTGCTTTGTTGTCCTTGGGGATAATGGTTAGAAACCTCTTGATTCTGAACCAGGCTTTCCATATGGATGTTACTAGTTGACTCCCTTTGGGGGTTATAGGGTGCTTGGATGCCACGATGGTGCTGATGGGGAGATTGCACCATTTATTGTGGCCTGTGATAGTGAACCTGGGGGTGTCTTTGAGCAGCAGCTATGCCCAATCTTCTGTGAGGTTCTCTACATTTTGAGGCCATTCTGTTAGCATAATGCTTGATATCTTTAATCCCCAGCCCTCCCTTGGTTTTGGGGATGGTACAGGTGTCCCATTTTACTTTAGGTCTGCTCTTGTTCCATGGGTCCCCTCCCCATAGGTAATTTCTGCATAGCTTGGTGAAGTCTTTAAGGTCAAAGTCTGGGGGCCTCCAGCAACTGAGAAAGTAGATAGTAGATGGGATGATGAAGTGATTCAACACCATGATTCTCCCTGCTAGTGACAGTTGCTTTCTTTTCCATCTTAGTAGCTTGCTTTCTATTTTCTCCATTATCCATTGCCATTTCTGTCTCAATGTCACCTTGAATCCCATGGGGATACCAAGGAGCCTGAAGATTTCACCATCTTGAATGATGTTACAACCTGTCTCCAGAAACCAAGAAGGGGGAGGTTCAATGAGGGTTTTGATTCCTGTCTTGCTATTTTGGAGCCTGAGGCTTCACAGTAGGTTTGGAGGCATCTCCAGAGTGCCTTGATATTCTCTTCATCATTTGCTATTAGGCTGTTAGTGTCATCAGCAAACATCTGAGTGCACATTTGTTCTCCATTGGGTAAAGTGATGCCAATCAATTCACCTTTGCTGATCTTGTTCTTGATTAGCCAATTTAGTCCATCTGCAGCTATTGCATACAGTAGGGGTGCTAAGGGGTATCCTTGTCTGATACTCTTTTCTAAGGAAAAGGGGTCAGACAGTTCTCCATTAATGATAATTTTGACTTTGGCATTTCCAAATAAAGTTTTCACCATGTGGGTGAATTGGGGGCCCAGTCCCATATCTCTGAGTCAAGCACTTGTCCCATAACTCCCAGCTTCTCTCTGCCTCATTAACAGGCAAAAATTCTTTTCGAAACATCGGATGTAGTCTCACTGTATTCTGTCATAAGCTTTATCAAAGTCAATCTTAATAAACATGAAGTCCTGATTGGTTTTTTCTGCATATTCAATCCCTTCCCATAAGGCAATGATGGAATCCAGGATATACCTGCCTTTGATAAACCCTTTTTGTTCCTTGGTTATCCAGAGTTTCATGTGTTTGGATAATCTGAGGGCTAAGGCTTTGGCAATGATTTTATACACACTGTTGAGCATTGTAAGAGGTCTCCAGTTACCCATGTTTTCTCTGGGATCTTTTTTGTGGATGAGCTTGATAAGGCCTTCATTGATTGTTGATGGCAGGGCTCCATATTTCACAGATTCTTGCCACACTTGGATTATTGGTCCTGTTAGCAAATAAAAATTTTTTTTAAAAAATTCAGAAGGAAGTCCATCCTCACCTGGGCTCTTTTTGATTTTGAGAGAGAAGATGGCATCTTTGATTTCATCATGAGTGATGTCCTGTTCCAGTAAGGAGGCTATATTGGCTGGGACAGTTTTGGATCTGGCTACTTTGATAGCCTCCATTGCAGCTGTTTTGGTTGGGGAGGGAGGACCATCCTCTTGAAAGATGTTGTGAAAATAGTCAGCAAGGAGTTTTTTGTTCTCCTCTTGGTTGGTAGCCTGGATTCCATCATTGTTTTTAAGCAAGGGAATATGTTCTTGCCTTTGCTTGACCTTCAGCATTTTAAACATTTCAGGGCAAGGCCTGTCAATTTTTCCTGCCCACCATTCCCTGGTAAAGAGCTTGGTATGTTGGAGGGCAAGTTCTTCTTCTCTTTTAATTTTGGCTCTGAGCTGATTGACATTAGTAGAGTCAGTGGAGGATTCTTGTTCTTGAAGCTGCTCTTGGAGTTTTTTTAATCTGCTAATTCTGTGAGCTGTAACTTCCTTTCTGACCTACTTGAGCAAGTTTTGGGTTGACTTAACTGATAGACTCCAAGCTTTAGCTGGGGAAAGATTGTTGCTTAAGAAGAAGTTTCAGATGTGTTTGGTTTCTTCTTGTACTAGAGGCAGCTTAAATAGTTTAGGGTCTGTGTGGAACCAGCTAGATTTGTGTCTGTTGTCTTGATCATCCATGGTAGTGATCTGATATGCAGGTAGTAAAGTCAACTGAGCATTCACACCTATTGTATTTAGTATATATTTCACTACTTGCATAAGATCTATCTAATCTGGCTTTTCTCGTGAGCTCTCCAGAAGAGTAGTTTTGCCATGTGAAGCTTCCTTCTTGCCCCAAGTCTTGCAGATTGAATGTTTAACTTTTTCCCAAGTTTGTTTCTCTGTTCCAAACAAGGTTTGACCTTTGGAGTTGAATCTGTCCTTGAGGGTTTCAACCATGTTGAAGTCACCCATAATCAAAACAGGTGCTTGTAGCCTTAGTAGAGAGTTCCATGTTCTAATCCTCTGTTTTTGCGGGCCATGAGCATATACTCCTACATAGGTGAAGTTGTTCATGAGCACTGCTATCCATTGATTGTTGTTGTCAATGTGAAAGTCTTCTAGGTCTTGGATGCAGTCATTATGGATGCCCACTACTAGGCCTCCACTTCCATGAGTGTGTAATGAGTATAACCAAAAGTGTTAAGGGGAGATAGAGTATAGCCTTCTGTTAAGCTCCTCACCTGTAGTCTTTATCTCCACTAGAGTGATGATGTCCAGATGACCTTTGGATTTAATCCATTGTCTGACTAGTTGGGCTTTCTTTGGGTTAGAAAGTCCTTTGACATTGAAGCTTGCAAATTTCATTATCTTTTGTTGGGGGGTTTGTTGTGACCTCCTTTAGGGGGTGGAGGTTCCCAGGTGGGCTCTGCCCCTCTTGAGTTCTTTGCTTATCTCCATGTCATTGGAGTTACCTCCTTGTGGTTTGGAGCTTTTTTCAGGAGCTGGGATGACTGTGGTATCCATGTCAGCTGAATCCAGGTTGTCAACTTCCTTCTCTAACCTCTGTTTGTTTATAGGGGTGCTTTCTACACATTCATTTTCTTCTTCTGTATCATCAGGGTCTGGTACAGAGGCTAAAACTGAGTACCTGTTGGGCTTGAGAAAGGTATGAGGGGGTTTGGGTCTGTTAGGAGGTCTCCTTCTGTTGACTTGGATGAACTCTGTTTCTTTTGGGTTTTCATTAGAGGCTTGAGGGCCAGGGTTAGGGGGGCGTGGCTAGGGTTAGGGGAGGTTTTTCTTTCAGAAACTTGGGGTAGGATGATCTGAGGGTGTTTGATGGGGCAGTTTCTGATAAGGTGTCCTTGTTTTCTACAGTGGAAGCAGGAGTTGGGAAGGTGTTTGTAAAGAACTGGCTGAATATGGGAGAACTCACCACACTCTATAGCAATCTCATCTGGGAGAGGGAGGGAAAGGTCAATCTCTACTAGAACTTGAGGGTGCCAAGCAGGGTTGTAATATAAGACAGCTTTGGTGCCAAGGACTTGACCTAGGGGTGATAATATGGTTTTGATCCATGGGGTCAGGTGAATGGGGAGGTTAGGGAGTTCTACCCACACTGGATAAGCTGAGGGTTTGGGGCCATCAGGATTGAAGTCCTTTGTCCATCTCATGAAACAGAAAGGGGGATGCCTATATATCCATTGCCCTGAGCTAATAACCTTCATTGCCATACTTGGTTCTTTGAAGAAGAATAAGTAGTAGCCTTTGGCAAGAGCTTGAGTTAGGGTGACCTCTATTCCGAGAGGTATCCAGCTTTCCCTTATCCATGCTCTCATTGATTCCATAGAGGGTCTTGGTCCAAAAAGTAGTCCAACCAAGCATCTTTCTGAGTAGTCTTCAACCTTGCTTCTGACCTGTTCTATTGGTAAGCTTACATGCACAGTGTTGGTAGAGGTCATACCTGGTGAGGTGTTGTTGGTTGTTGCTTGGTGTTGGGCTACTGAAGCTGAAGGTTGGGTTGGTTCTTTTGCTGGCATGGGGGAGGGCTCTTTGACTTGTTCCTGGCTCTTCATGTGTTGAAGTTGTTCTTTGGCTTCTTTTAGTTCCTGTGCCAGCCTGGAGTTTTCATCCATTACTGCATCAATGATGGCTTCTCCTCTCCATTGTTCTTCTGTATTGGGTTTCCAAGGGTTTGAGTGATGGATTAGGACTTGATGGGAGGCTGAAGGTAAAGCTAAGGGAATGTGACTGCTGAGCATTTGATTTGATCTTGCAGGTGAAGCTGATGCTGTCTGAGGTCTGATAAGGGAGGGGCTCCTCCACTCAGTGCCCATGCACTTGGGAGGGCCACCGCCTGAGGAGAATGAAAGTCTTCGATGCAAGATTAAATGGTGAGAAGCTTAAAGGGGGATGTGGGAGATGGTGGTGATACGAAGGCCAGAGCCTACCTCTGTTTCATCTTCCCCAGTTTTTCGCCTTTCCTTGGTTTTTTCAGAGATGGTTTTTTATCTGCGCATCTTCCCCAGTCCAAAAGCGTACCATTCTTTGTCTTGGCTTTTGGACGAGTCATTGAAGGCGTCTTGCCCGACGCCCGTTTTTGGCCGTTTTGGCAGTAAAATACTTGGTAGAAAAAACACCCTTTTTTACTCTTTAACTGCAGGGCAGGCGGAGGAAGCATTGAATTGTGAAGTCGTACACTAGCATCCCCTTCCTCGCATAACTTTAAGAGCCTCACTAGATTCTGGTGACAGATCTTGCCTATGATGCTCACATCTGCCCTGAATTTCTTTACGTCTCCATTCGGCGACCTTTTCAGGGCCTCTTCCTTCAATCTCTTCATTGCTATCTATGTGCCGTCTACGCCCTTGAAAACAGTCCCAAATGCACCAGAGCCCAATCTCAAGCGGAATCCATTAGTAGCAGCCTCCAACTCCTCATAGGTATACCTAATTGGCACCCCTTGCCCAATATCTGATCAGAGCGGCTCCCTTTCCGAGCATAAGCTCTGTGCAGGAACCGCCACGGCACCAAGAACCCTGTCAACTGCGCCAAGATCACGGCACCAAGAACCCTGTCAACTGGGCCAAGATCACAGCAAAGATGATGCCCAATTCCAGTGCCCAACGTGACGTAGATTCTCTACTGGACTCATCAGCAGGGGCTGAATAGGCGGCTGAGGCACTGTGGAATTTGTGCAAGTCAGGGCTATGCCGGTCAAGAAGGGAGAGTCGTCCAAAGAGATGTTACGGGCTGATATGTCATCTGCTCCCGACACCTTGAGGAACATGGTGTTAGTCTAGCTTGCAGGGCATGCTGCCAAGAACTCCGTCAGCTGCGCCAAGGTCGCAGCAAAGATGATGCCTAATTCCAGTTCTAGCATCACGTGCTTATGAGGCTTGCTCATGTACCCCAGGGGGGCGAGCGAGCGAGCCCAGGCCTACATGCGTGGTGGCATGGTGCTTGTAGAGAGGGCCACCAAAAGTAGGTGGTTTCGTGCCGAGGAAGCCAACCTGGGCCTAGGAGCAAGAATCACCTATTGCAAGACGATGGTGCCAAAGTCTCTTGGCTGCTGATAGAGATGCAAACCCTACAGTGATTCTTAGGGGAGACCAAAGGTTATGGCTAGGCCTAGGGAGAAGCGTCTTATAACATTTGGTATGATCTATTGTGAGTTAATGCTTACAAACGAGGAGCACGTCAACATGGTTGTCATTTTTGTTGAACCTCCTTGTGAACAATCTTTCATGGTGGGGGCTACCAGCTCTGACTAAGTGAGGAACATTCCACAGGACAATTTACCCATGCTGGAAGGCCATCCCTCACAAGATTTGAGCTATTTGTAAGTCATTTTTGGAACAGAGCATGTTTTTTTTGAAAGCCAAGGTAGAGGGCTTGCGAGGGGTTGTGCTTCAATGGTGGAAAGATCCGTATAGTTGTATCAAATTCGACACAGACTCTGAAAACCAAGCCCTGGTGGATTAGGTCGTAGGGGAGACAGGGCCACTAGGCATGCCTGCGGATTTCTTGCTAGGAAGCATGTGGATAGTGTTGCTTGCACACACATCATCATCATCAAAACCAGGTGCACTCCATGCTCTGAAGCTTACAAAACAAGATTGTTTTTCTTGCTAGGAAGCATGTGGATAGTGTTGCTTGCACACACATCATCATAATCAAAACCAGGTGCACTCCATGTGGATTGGGTCGTAGGGGAGACAGGGCCACTAGGCATGCTTGCGGATTTCTTGCTAGGAAGCATGTGGATAGTGTTGTTTGCACACACATCATCATCATCAAAACCAGGTGCACTCCATGCTCTGAAGCTTACAAAACAAGATTGTTTTTCTTAAATTCTTTACTATGTTTTGTGTGAGTGCTTGGGTAGCATACTTCGTGTAGTGTAGATCATATTTGAAATGCTCGAATGAGCATGAATTTGAAAGCATACTTGGAACCAATGCTAGATTGACATCCTCCAAGCCATGCTCCAAGTCCACACTGTACCTTGTGCTCCAAATCCTAGCTTTAATGGTCTTTTTTTCTTGGCTGCCCCTTTTGGATTAGCCCTAAGAATGTACATGGGCAAGCATGCACATGACATTGAAGGTGTTTTGGTTCACTTTCGATATCGAAAGTGCTATTTAGAAAACGGGGGAAGGGCACGTTCTCCTATGTTTATAAAATTTCAGGGGGAGGACTGTGCCAACTCCCCGCCATAATTTATGTATAGTTTTTTTTAACTTCACTCACACAAACAAGCACGAAAATCCTATGACTTGGTGAATGACGTGTAACTCAGATTCAAATGTGGTAATGAATTTGGAATTATCAACCTTACGATGTACCCTGAGATCTCTATCGATGTCCATCGATTCCTCAAGCTCAAGCTCTATAAGCTGTTCATATAAACTTTAGAAAGACACGCATACTAAGAGGACGTGCTGCAGAAATGGTATGGGTTGTAGTGTCCATCTTCATTCAAGCGCTTCTAGATGTTTATACATGAACGGAAGGACACACGTTCTTTTAAAGTACGTTGACAATGCACAAGTTCAAGCAATCAAGAGGATAAGGCTACCCAAGCATCCTAGTTTTATTTTACCAAACTCCTAAGTTTTGAAGGGCAAGGGTGCTCGTTAGAAATCAAGCCTGCCAGTGATGATAGCATCATCCGGATCAATATTGAAAATCCTTTTGTCTTCGCTTTTGGAAATTGGGACTCCTATTTGTGATGGGTACCTATGAGCTTTACAAGAAATAATAATACTTGAAAATAAAAAATGCCATCATAAATGTGAAATGAGTTAAATGACTTAAAAAAATAATGTATGAAACACCCAAAAAAATTGCATTTGTTCCATTCATTTGAAATAGGAAAATTATACAAAAAACATATTTTTGTATTAACAATAGTGGGAATTTTTACAACGATAAAGTGAAGATTTATACAATGATCACCATGAAAATATAGATTCAAAAGATGGTCATACATATCTCTTGAAATTCCTTACATAACGATCGTATCTTCCATTTGCTTCCTGGGACGCAAAGATACAAAATCATGAGCATTTTCTATTGCTTCCCTCATCTTTAGCGGGTCCCAAAGAGAGAAATATTTGCCATGCAGGTACATGCTCATTTGCAAACATCGTCATCACTATCCACATGGATGGGGTTGCTTCGTGATCTTGGATTACCATCGTCATTCTCTGACTGTTCATCTTCAACTCTAGCAATGTCTACATCTTTAAAGTACCTGAAACTAGCATGATCCATATAAAAAAATTCATTAACGTCAGTAGATTGAGTGATATGAGGGATTTTCATCACTATGCATATTGCTCACGACCCCTAGTTATTTCTTCAGCAATGACATTGTGACTAAAAAATCTGAAGTGTGGCTTGTGTAAGTCTTTCATATACAATAACCTAACATGCCCTCATACGTGTGGAGACAGACCTATTTCAAAGCTCTATAGATGATAATGCCTCCTATAGGGTTAGAGACATTCCACTCAAGATGTCTTTTAATCATTTTACTGACAAAAATGATTGAGGATTAAAAGACTTTTACTACCATCTGAAGATGGACGCGACTCAGAGTTCCACCCCTTTCCAGTGCAAATAGGCCACTGACACATTCAACTCGAATAAATTGTTCTAGTGGCTCCCAATATACAAGGTCCATATCACCATTCCTAATGCCAACAGTGACAAACAGCTCTAGTAGCTTAGTTTTTGACATAGGTTTATTATTCATGGGATCAGATGCAGCTTTCTTTTCTTTCAGAGGTTCACTAGATTCACAAGACCTTCCTCTATTTTTGACAGAGTGAAGGTTCTGTAGGCCGTGGTTTCCTTCAAGATGGGTAACAATACGCACACAAGGAGACTCTAGATGTGCATGTTGACGAGGAGCAGTGCAAGGTGAGGATTCATGTTCAGCACACGGCAAAGTTGTGTCTTTGACATCTTTGCCATCATGGACAGCACTAGAATGTAAGGCATCCAACAAAGGGGTATGGATAGGAGCTTTCCCATGTGTATGTCGATGAACAACAAGAGAAGGACGGATTGCACAAAGGAGTTCAGCAAACAAAACAGAACATAATGTCTAGGAACACAAGTAGAAGGATTATCATTAAGGACATGACACTATGAGGGAGCCATCTAAGATAGACACAAATAAAACACATACACGAGGCATCACAAAAATCAAAGAGATTTATTCTTATAGCATGTACCTAGTGCGAGAAAGCACACCAAGAGATAAGGCCAAAACCCTAGTTAACCCCACAGCATAACAAAAAAGAAAATAGGGGAAATTTTTTATTTCTTTGATGCATGCAAGCCTTTAAAAAAAATTATACCTCATCAAACCATACCGCACAAGCGCATGGGCATGCATGACAAAAAAAAACCTAACTAAATAGAGGACAAGCATGCACAGATGCGCATCGGCATGCATGGCCAAAAAAATTTAACCTAATTAAGCCCCTAGGTATGGAAAAAAATAAATTTAGCTAAACCAAACCATAGGCATGCATAGAGATGCATGAATTTACCCATAAGCCCCTAATTAAACCAGGCATGCATGCGTTTTTTAAAAACCTAACAAGTGTGAAAGTCAATTTTTTATGTAAACCCTAATTAAACCACAACAGAGGTGCCCCATTAAACCAAAGCACAAGCACCGACTGACCATCGAATCCCAACATATCACCTAGAATCGGAAGAGGATGAACATGACCTCAAGCAAATGATTCAATCATAACCACAACAAAAAAGAATTGAGCATAAGGATAGGGATGAGAGAAATCCCAACATATCACCTGGAATCAAAAGCTCGGGAGCACAAGGAAACCACATCAATTAGAAGGGTGAGCACCATGTCCTACATGTGCTGCCATCATATCAATGCTAGGGAAGCAATCATATAAGGTTTATCAAGTTTTTTTAAAAATCATATCCTACACCCAAGATAACAAATAAAGAAAAGGAGACACGCGTCAAAAAGACATGCAAAATTTAACATCAACATCATGACATGAATCTACCAAATCTTATGTGTCAAAGGTCTAAAACCTTAAAGAACCTAAGGTCCAACAATTTCTTCTTTAAACATCTTGATTAATTAATAGAGAAAAAGTAGACGGTGGGTGGTTTATTTGTGTCATGTGTTGAATTAAATAAACGTCTACCAATTTATGTCAAGATATCTTCATATTATTGATATAGCAACCCCTTTCAAATTTGTCAAGATATCTTCATATTATTGATATAGCAACCCCCTTCAAATGCAAAAGTAGACGTTGGGTGCTTTATTTGTGACATGTGTTGAATTAAATAAACGACTACCAATTTGTGACATGTGCTTTATTTGTGACATGTGTTGAATTAAATAAACGACTACTAATTTATGTCAAGATATCTTCATATTATTGATATAGCAACCCCTTCAAATTTGTCACCTCCTAACTTGTCCTTGAACATGATAGGCATGTGGGTCATCTATTAGCCATTGCCATGCCAATCGTCTCTCCTCCTTATAGCTTTCATTCTCCTCCTATTAATTGTGCACCAAACCTCTCTTGATAAAACCAATGTGAGGCTCCCCTCAAACCTTTGTGGAGAGAGAGAGAGATTGCACTGCAATCAAAAGGCATGTATGTTGGATATCAATGTCCATCCTCCCTTTATTTTGTAATAGATTTTTTTGGCTCATGTTTTGTAAGGCCACCATTATGAGGAGAAGCCATGGTTGAGCAACTTGGCACATGGGCCAAACGATGGCCTTAGTGGCATGATGGTAATGGTAGGTCTAGCACACTCCTAAAGTGGATGGAAAGCCAAAAAAACAAGATACACCAAGGTAAGCAAACATTACGCTAAGACACCATGTCATAACATTGTTGAGCCCAAATGAGGTCCAAGATGAGCTTGGATGACCTGGGGAGGTGGAGACACTACTATGCACTTTTTAGTAGTTCTTACTGGTCTTTATTGTTGAATCTACACTATAGATTTTTTAACCAAAACGTATCAATTCCTTGGATGGGGAATCATTGAACCATACAACAATCCAAGCCTTGCCATCTCATCATCCAAATAGGTAGCTTAACCTAAACAGTTACCCAACAAGATTCCTATACTAAAGCCTTGCCAATGAAGGAAGCGGTAGAATATCTCCTCATCAAGGTCTCCAAAATTACAACCTAACCCTTGCCATCAATAGTTGCCTCTTCTTTGAGAAATAGGTAACTTCCAAACCTAAACAAGTTATCCGAATGAAAATCCTATACCAAGAAAATTTCCTCATCAAGCACCCCAAACTTCATCACTCAAAGATGCTTGCCCAATAAGGAGCAAGCGTCAAGTAAAGATAACACACACAGAACTCCCAAAGAAATCCTAGCAGCACAAGATATTTATAATGCCTCCACCAAAAAGTGGTCACCCAACATAAAATAACCATCTTAATAAGGGCCAAGGAAATCATCAAAGAAAGAAATTTCCTACAACCAAGTTGGTTTTTTGGCCTGTTCTGGCTCCCTCCATAACTCTATCTCCAAGCTCGGGTCTCTTGAAGCCATCCATGCTCGACTAGTGGTTGCCAACTCCTCTCCTTCAAACTCTCTCTTCCTTACTATTATCACTAAGGAAGATGCTCTACGTCCTGTTGAAGGACTCACTGTCCTCTATCTACTCTTTCTCACAAAGATGATAGATAAGAACATGTACTAAGAATTAACTAACCTCTCAACGCTCTCTCTATCTCACACACACACACACACAATAGCAAAGAGCAAGTAGATATCTTAGAGAGATTGTGATGAACTTACCACATTGAAAGGATGCTCAACTCGCTAACAAGCTAGTGACTATTCGGGTTGAGTGGGTTAGTGAAAAAAACATCTTGTGGAGGAGAAAAAGAAGTGCTAGTTTGACGTGTGTTAATGATATTGCCTAGTGGTTGAGGAACTACGTGAGAACGGATTAACTTAGTAGTTAGGTGGTGGTGAATAGGGTAAGTATAGGGGCCTTGAAGATATATCGAATGTTAAAGTCAGGCTCAACACTCCAAGATAGTTTCCTGTTAAAGATTAGTACTTCTAATTCTATTCTCTTAGCTCGTTCCTCATTTAATTGAGCTTGAAGAGATAGAACTTGCTTGAAAATCGAAGGTGTGCGGGTTTGACATGATGAGGAATTGTGAAAGAAAAATAAAATTACGAAAAATTGATGGTAATTAAGATAAGCGAAAAAACAATATGTGAGGAGTAGTACTTACGGCCTTGTGTCAAGCCGTATGTTGTCCCAAAATAGAGAAAGAATCCCAACTTTAAGTGTCACAAAGTCCGTAAGTGGTGTAAGATTTAAGAAAGGATCGTCAAAGAAGCCCAAAGCGTCCTTGAAAATCCCTTGATACCTTTTAATACAACGTTTGAAAACATTGGTACCTCCAAAGGAGGGCGGTAATAAGGCAAGGGCTACCTTGAGAAGTCACAGGCCTACCAAGATAATAACTCCTTATCCCAGTTATCATGAATCATCAAAGAGGTCCAAAATTGGGTTAAGCATGAGGAGCTAATGCTAAATGAGGCATTCACATGTAAAGAGAGTGTTTGAATAAGGGTTTGAAGATAAGAGAATGGCAATGACACAAAACGCTCAATTGGGGAGGCTTCATTCATTGATTTGAAAGGGAGAGGAGGGCTCCTTTTATAGGTGGAGAATCACCCTGTCTTCCATTGTTACAAATTACAACATAAAAATCTTCAACCCTTCAGTGACATGGTAGATGTCACCATAAATTGTCCTCTTAGGCTAAGTCTTCTATTGATTATTAAATTGAAGACTTTTTTACTTTGAAAGTGTGATGAGATAATAGCTAAGTCTAAGTGGCATGTAGGTGGAGATCCCACTTACACATGGCGGAATTCTCCTCTTCCATGTAGGCATTCTAGAAGAATCTTTCCCAATTATGCACCTACACACACTCCTCCACATGCTTTCCACATGCCTTCCACATTCCCCAACTCGTAGCCTTATGGTGAATACTATATTAATAATATAATTAAAATCCATGTGAGCATGAAGGCCCACTTTTATTTTCCACATCACTAGCCTATCTACTATACCAAAGTATTTATCAAGCATACTTGTGGCATTTACAATGTGTGCACCCTAAATCAAGTAAAACCATTATATTTGAAGATAGAATGCTATTATCAGAGTAGCCGCCAAGCTACCACGTCACCACGCCATTATTCCATTGTGGGCTTCGCAATCTTCTTGGACAAGCTTCCACCTTATTACCATTGAGAAACCATCAAAATATGTACAAAATTGAAAATGAAAGATATCAATTTTTCATGTCACAGTACCTACCCCACCAGTATGGAGACTGATTTTCTTTACACGTACAGATGTCGACATCAGACCCCGAAGCTGTAGAGATCCCCGCTGTAACACAGGCCAGCACTATAAGCTCCCCGGTGAGTCAGAAGAAGAAGTCGACGCGGGGACCAAAGATGAACTACTTGGGCCCATATTCCTAAGCCTTCCATGGTGCCATCATAAGCAAAGGACATCCATACGGCCCATGGAGTGGAAAGGTGGCGTTGTAGTATCACAGCCCGGAGTGCCTACAAATCGTGGAAGAGGTAGAAGTAAAAGAAAAGATGGAGAAAGTGGGCCTCGGCAAAATGGCATAGACTCTTCCCAAGAACATCGACACAGAGCTTTGTGCCAAGTAAATTAAAACTTATGACAAAGCTAACAAGCGGGGCACAGTCACGAAGGCCAATGGCACAACAGAGTAGGTCCTGATCAACAGAAGATCTAATCTGTGAAGCTCTGCATCTCCCACCACCAGTCAAGGTACTCAACCATGCCTTTGACAAGATGCCCTTGGATGCTATGCTGAAGAAGATCTCATATAACTCCAATGGGGCTGAATATGAGAATATCCGGGATGAGGCTATGGAGAAGGCATGCAAGGCAATGTCGCTGATCATGTAGGTGAAGCCAGTGGACTACTATAACAAGGTCCCACTAAACAGAATTGCAAAGGTCCATGAATAGAAGGAGGAGGACTAGGCATACTACATACATCGGCGGGAGATGGAAAACTACCTCAAGGCCCATCAGTCCAAGATATGCAACCCCTAACATAGGTCCTAAACTATGTGGCAAAGTGGACCCTTCTAGAACCTGAACCAGTAGAGTAGATGTAGTTATTAGCACTACTTCCTGAGCGACCAGCGCTGACAGTTGCAGAGATGCAAGAGGGCCAAGCTGTCCTCATAGAAACATAAGCCATAATGAAGGAGATAAAGAAAAGGAGGAAAAAGAAAATAGAAAGGAAGATGAGGGGCATCATTCCTAATGTGGCTAAGAAATCACAAAGGATAGAGGCTGAGCTGGCACAAGAGATTCGATCATATCAGGAAGTACTGACACTGCAAGAAGCCACTATTAGTCAAGCCACTCAAGAACACACGCAGCAGATTACTCCTCCTTAGAGCCAAACACAACTTATATTCACAAACCTATCCCCTGCGAAGATGGAGCCAGAGACACCAGCATCAATCCCAGTGCTGGCTAAAGAATCACAAGAACTTGAGACGGCAACATCAATTCCAGTGTAAGATCTAACAACGCCACTTGACACAGGTAAAAGACCAAGGGGTGAAGATACATCCAGTCTGAGCAAAAGAAGGCGTATGGAGGATGAAGAAAGACTACCCCAACTATCCTTCCTATACAGAATATAGATTATGAACAGTTCATGCAGGAAACTATGGAAGGTTTGGATGGACTATTAAACCTGTCGCATGATGGACTGGAAGGGGCCGCACACACAAGTGCACCACTATGGGAGCAAGAGAAAAGGGTATGGTCCTACCATCTCCTCACTACACACATGGTGCATGATCGTAACGCTGCACTTTGGAAGCAAGTTCAAGAGTCAAACACACAAGTACAGACCTTAAAGGAACACTTGACAACAATAAAGGCCATGCATCGAGATGTAATCATGAAGAGTTTGAAGGCCACTGAGGAGCAAGAGACCAGTTATTACAAGTCACTGGAAAGCAATAATTTGGTTCTAAGCAAAACTATTGTTCAGAGAATTAAGGAGAATATGGATCTTAAGGCAAAGTTGGAACAGGCTAAGGAGGAGCGACTCCAGAAGGAGGTTAGCCACAACCATGAGCTCACAGCTATTCATGCCCAGCAAGTAGAAGAGCTCGAGCATATGTCCACGGCCAAAGAAGAAGAGCTGTAAAGCCAGATCCAATAGTTATTTTCAAGTTTGAAGGAAGCAGAACGCAGGGCTACTCACTTACAACAAGAAAGAGAGCAAACAAACAAGGCACATGCAGAGAAAGTAAGAGCCCTTAATGATACCATTAGTGCTAATCAAATTGAAACACAAAGAATGGAGATAGCACACCGAGAGCCAATGGCACAAGTCACTCAACAGTTATAAGATAGCCAAAGACTGGCTACCGAAAGACTTCAGAGAATCACAGAGGCTCAAGAAAGAGAGGCTACTGCTAGATGTGCCCAGGAGGACGCAACGAGGCGCTTCAAGGAGTTGGATGCTCCACAGATGGTCCGCGGATGAAATAGCCATATCAAACCTTCTCAGCACCAATGACTCACGTCTACAAGAATTGGAACACCAATTAGCAATATAGGACCGCACAGTCAAAGACAAGAGCCTACGAGATGCGCCTACTGCTTGAGCGAGCCAGTTGCTAGTAACCCCTCGGACTCCTCCTCAAACTCTTAATCTATTTTTGTCTACACTAACCCTCTTCTTGCTTTAATACGATATAAATTTGTCCAAGGACCTAGGCCTAGGTGAACTAACCCTCATTGAGCAAAATATTGAGCGTGATGCTGACCCCACTATCATAATGGGAATTTTGTGGGGAGACATAGTATTAACTAATCCATAGGATATCTACTTTTATCCATTACATCCTATTGTGTTAAACCTTCGTAGTTAGTGTCGGGTACTATAAAACTCTGGAATTTTAGACAACACTGTCAAAAAATTAGACCGGTTTGTTCCAGATGATATTCCCAAGACACCGGCCAACTACGAGGTGGTAGCACAAAGTTATCAATGGATTATAAGCCACGGGTTACTAGAAGTCTATAATACTCACCAGCATTTAAACTTATGTGAGTCTTCTTTATATCACCCTTTTGAAATTCTAAAACTATACTCTAATATCTACAAACACTTAGAATCCATGTTAACCACCAGTGTACTTTACACTTTTGATGCCACCCATATTGAATATCCTAACATAAATCCAGAGGATGTCCCTGACCTTCAAGATTTTATGAAATCTCATAAACCTAGCCACCCACCCCCCAGCTCAAGTCATGGTCACGAAGAGACACCATCTTCATCTTCTATCTCCACTTACCTAGTATATTCTAATGTCGTTTTAGTAAACTACTTAATCCATATCCTAATGCCCCACCTACTAACAAGTCTCAAGCTGAATGCACTCTCATTCCTCAACATATAGATTTTCCCACTAACCCTCTCACCCCCCTGAGGAGATACTGGCACCTCACCCGTCTCCCGAACAGCAATCTCAGGAGGTACGCCATAATGTCCCCCAAGACAATATTGAAGCTTTTACTGATGATACAGTTTTGGAGTCATTATCTAGTGTAGAATATGAAGGCTTCATTCGAGCTGGCAATCCACTGTTAAGGCCGAAGCTGATGTTCAAGGTGTTAATGCAAATAACACCATTTGAGCCAACTTGAAGAATTCTACCTGAGGCCTACTCCGAGGTCACACCAATAAAATAGCAATATGTACCATACCCTCTATGAGCACCTCGCCCAGATTTAGAAGAACTACTCCCTATGGCTAGAGAGGGTACATTGTGATCTAATGTGGCATGGTAGACAAAATTAGCCAATCCACAATTGTGGCTGACATGCTGGAATCTGAATAGTTATCTTCATGATCAGTTATTGCTTTCGCAGGTGGAGAAAATCTCACCCCCACCAGTCCACACATGAGGGGGCTATGCCACTATCATCACAGATGATGCACATCCCAAGTTAGAAGATTTTAGAATATAGACGGATTGGAGAAAGGAATTCTTAACAATTCTAGAATATAGCCATGTCTATATGTGTGCACCACCAACTCAATGAGTTGACCCATTATACATGCCACTAAAGAGAAGATGGACTCCACTAGAGTTTCAGGAGGCTAAGTAGCGCGACTCGCATGTCTGTTAAAACTTCCCAATCTTCATGCCAGCAACCTTTACAGACATACAAGAGCAAAGAAAACAGATGCTCACTTGGATACAAGCATGGCACTGTATCTTGAACCCAGCAATCATGGCTAGTGTTAGATTTTTAAAATTGCTCGTGGTCCTGATTGATCAACCCAAAGAGCCATATGATGGATATGAAGTTGAACAACTACAATTCGACATGAATCAAGGCCCATCTGAAAGGGGTATGCTGCTGTATTATCATCATCTACTGCGGTGTCTTCCTACATACATGCATGTCACATTCGAGGACATGGTGGACACAAGGTTCTAGCATTCACACTCAGCATTTAGAAAAACCCTCAAAAAGCTTTAATCACGCCGAAACTTCTATCATCATGAGTTCAGTGACCAGGTCTTTCGATCTCGATAACAGGTTCTCATCTCAGGACAGAACCTACACCAAGTAGGGGAGATGTTAATCCCATTTTGGATTAACAAGTATGCTCCTCCAATTGAGGACATTAATAAGTGTCATGGAAAGGCACTATAAAAGTTGTACATTATGAGATATTGGCCACCCAAGGCCTTAGTTAGTTAAGTTTTGGTGGGCGTCCAAGTGTGAAAAAAGGCCAATTGTATAGAAGGCATTTTATCATAATGAAAAGAGACAATCCCCCTTTGTGCTATTGAGAGCTCTTCTGTGTCTTAAGAGCAATCTAGTATTTGTGCCTCTTCTGTGCTTGTATGATTCGTGCTTGTGTGGGGGAGTGAGAGAAAGTGATTGCCTTATGTGATGGTGTGAGCGACTTTACGATGATAGCGTGGAGGTGGAGCTTAACAAGTGAGCTTGGAGGCCTCAAGGGACTTAAGTTTGAAGCATTGGTAAGTGCCCTACAACAGTTGTGTTCTATTATGCTTTAGGTGAATGCATTGAGTTCCCTCTTGGAGGTGTGGTAGCCCATAACAAGAAGAAATTTTTTTACAAAGAAGGAAGCCATTTTCAGTAAAAGGGGACAACACGAATCACAGTAAGAGCAGCACCATTCTTCTATGAAACAAAAAGGAGAGAAAGAGAGAGCTCTTGGACATCTATATAAACAACCATATGTGTCACAAAAGGAGGGGGTGCATCAGTATTATATGCAAGAAAAGAGCTCAACTATGGCATAACCTTTGTGGGTGCATCAGTCAAAGAATTCAAGTCTTCTTCACACAAAGAATTTATATGCCAACGAGGATGAGATATCATTGCTAGTTGAATCTCTCTATAGCCCACTGCGGGTATCTTGTTGCACATGTTAGTCATGAGTGGTGAAAGTCCATCTTTGTATTGGTTACATGATGGTAGATAATAGCAAAGAAGGAGAGGGATCCTCTTAGTTCTTTCTATTCAAAACAACTTTTTGTACCTCTTCACTCACAGAAGATATACTCCTTTTGTTATTATTTCATATAAACACCATATTAGATAATTTGGAAAAAATCCCATTCCCATTTTAAAAATGGGATCATGGTGAACTTGTCCAAAAGTTTGTCAAAACCCCCTCATGTGACATATCATTGGAAAGATCTTGAAGAGTAGAATCTAGATCTACAATTATCAACAAATTTGTAGTTGGCATGTTCAAGATATATCCAAAATTAAATGGAGTGATTGATTCCCAAAATATGAGATTTTTTTCCAAATTATCCAATATTGAATTTATACTTTAAATTTGTTCAAAGGAAGTCTTTTATACAAGAGAAAGAGCGTGAGTTTTTTTTTTGTATTTCATGTTGGGTGAGTGTTTTTTCTTCTAAAAGGTTAAGAGTGTGGCTCACATTAGGTGTGTGTTTGTGAAATCCTTCACGTTGAGAGCCGTTTTAACTCCTTGCTTATTAACCTGAATTCCCCCATCTCTCTCTTCTCTCTAGATGTTCTCTTCTTTTCTTAGTCTTTTTTTGCACTAAGGGAGTATTGGGATTTTCTCTTGCTTTGAGAGTGTACATTTGTCTTGGCAAGGTGGTTGTCTTTCAATGATGGATTAGAGGTTGTTATAGAGGTCCATTTCCCTTTATTTCCTTCATTTTGGTGCTCCCTCTACTAAGGAGTTCTTCATCGCGAGCGTGACGACCTTCAGTTCACAAGACTAATATGGCTATGCAACAAGCCAATGAGATGGCTACTTTTCATAGGTACCCATTATTTTATGGTGGACTCGATGAAGATGCGAAAGATTTCTTGGAGAATATGAAGATGTATTTTTCCATCTCTGGGAAAGATATACCAACTAAAAAGCTAAGTGTTTTCACAATGGTGTTGTGGAAGAATGTTTGTACATATCTCTTAATCCGGAAGTTCATGAGAATTTTGCAGAGTTGGAAGCAAATTTTCAAGCAAAATATATTAAGACTCAAACCACTAAAGTTCTCTTGCAACAAATATAGTCTTTACATCAAGAAAAGTTGGAGGAATATGAAGACTTTGAAGAAAAGTTCAACACGGCTTGGATGAATTGGCGTCACTCCATCACTAATCCGGGTGAGGTCCTCAACGGATGAGTCCATGGCTCTTTTATATGGATCTATTGGTTGATCTTGCTAATCTTCAATGGAGAGTCCATCTAGATTTTCTTATGTGATTATATTCTCGGGTACTATGAGCTAGGAACTATTGAAAGGCCCCTGAGTGAACAGGTGGTGAGCGTTCTGGTTGCCAATGATGCCATAGGTACGCCGATGAAGGAATGATTGGAAATTAGAATTCAAGCTGGATATTTTGGAGGATTATGATCAGTGATACTATGGTTTCACTAAAAGATTGTTTTAAAGATAGCTGAATCTGTGAAACATGCAATTTCATATTGGGTGTGTAAGTGGTGTGACTATCTTGAAGTTTGCTTGAAGCGCCGGGCTAGGGGGCCTAGGAACTCTTTTCCTTGATACCCGGGAGAAAACATAACCCATGGGATTGGATGGGGTTAGAGGCTGGACTGATGGATCCCTAAAATGAGACTCAATTCTCTTATGTTACGATAGATGAAGTAAATCCCAGATAGTCTTTGTTCTATGGAAAAGAATCAACGGCTGTGCCTCTTGATGAGGAAAAAAATGTTGGTCTCTATTATCCAAGTGCAAGTATCTTCCTTGATCTGACCATGTGACTTACGGGTTTAGTCGGATCAGTTTGGTTAGTTAAGGCTCTTGACTACATTAGAATAAAAATATCCTAGAGGAATCGCCTATGTCTGCTGGGCGAGGGAAGTTTTTCGAGTTTGGTTTTGGAAGAACTGGGGGATCAGTCTCTTGTCCGGATATCCGTGGGCGAGGCCCCGGTCTTCATTTAGCCATCCTTCCTCCTCATTATAGGAGTTATGCTACCAGGTGGGGCTCCTCCATTTCCTTTTTTGGAGATGGGTCTTATTTTAGGAGGATAAATTTTTACCTTTGGCTCACACGAAGAAGCATCATTGGCTTCCTTGGAGCCTAGACTTGTAGGATAGCATCAGAGGCATTTGATGCTATTTTTATTCATACAAATTGGGCTTGCTTTTCCCACTTTTGGGGTATTGCTTTACACATTTTTAACCATATGAAGCCTCCTAAGGTTTGTACATATAAAAAAACCTTTGCCCAAATAAAATTGCGAGTGGGCCTTGTTACATAAAACGACTTTGTGCACATTTACACCTATACATTAATCTTGTGCCCACTTGCAGGCATCCATGTCAAAAGTATGCTACGTGTTTTGTGTATATGCTGGGTTAGTTTTTCCAAATGCTCATGAGGAATTGTATATTTCGGGTTAGTGTTTCCAAATCCTAATGTGGGAACTATATTAGATTTATCTGATTTGGAGAGTAAGCATTAACTAGATTTATCTTTATATGTGAGGAGAGACATGGCACTTGGAGGAGAGTAGATCCATGTGTGGCACTTAATCTTATAAGAGTTCTTGGAGATCAAAGTCTCTTTTAATAGGAATCGATGTCATTCCTAAGCTGAAAAAGTAAAGATTTCTTGGTTTTATTAGTCTAAGAAAACTCGGACACATCCTAAGTTAATATATATCTAAATGTGAGTATATCTTCAAAGCATAGATCAATAATGAGAAAGATTAGCCCATATTCAAGGCCTCAAAGTTTGAGTAGGAAAAGATTAGCCCATATTCAACACTTTAAAATAGGAGTCCAGAAATATTAGCCCATAGGACTATAGAATAGATACAAGACTAGTATCTACAACACCATATTAGTGAATTTGGGAATTTCCCAATTCCCATTTTTGAATACTTAAAAAAGGGACATGGATAACATGTTTGTAAGTTTCTCAAAACCCTATCATATGACCTATCGTTGGAAAGCGCTTGAAAAATGGAATCTAAAGAGCTATAAAGCGCTCATTTTGGATTAGTGGTTTTCAAGTTATGGTTAATCCAAACTTTTGACCACGTGTCCCAAACTTGTGGGAAATTCCCATATTCCCCAATATGGTGTTCTACACTTAAAACTCAAGCCACGGTCCTTAATTTTTACCCTAAAAGAAGTATAGACATTATCTCCTAGCTACCAAGTTTGTTTTATTGTTAATAACCATCAAGAATTTCTTTTTTTGGGGAATAGGCCTTGCAGCACGAGGCGCATCACCAGATGGTTGTGCTCATTCTTTTGTAATTTTGATTTCACTAGCATTGTGGAAAAGGGATCCGTGCATGTCCATGTTGATCATGTTTCTAGAATTTTAAACAAATAATCCCCTCTAGGAGTGGAAATAGTCCTCTTTGGCACTCCCCTATTCCACATTGACTATGTATTACCATGATGGATGAAGGCATCGCCCACTTCTTGGCCAACAGAGAACCCCCTTTAGGAGTGGAATATGATCTCCTATTCCACATTGACTATGTAGTACCATAATGGAGTGAAGGCATCACCCATTTCTTGGCAAGTGAATTCCCAATTAAGTGTCTCATTAAGAAGGATAGATCTAGATGCCTCATCAGGAAGGCAACCTCAATTGACCATAATGGGTGGATGCATGGTAAGGTGGACTCAAAATCTATGTCTTGGACATGGGTTTTAAACTAGTTTTTAGACATTTGAAAAAGTCATTTTCTGTCATTTTCTCCCACATTTTGTACGTTTGAAAAGCCTGAAAACAAAAAACAATAACAAGCAGCTTGTGGTGCACTCATTTCACCACCTCTCTCTCTCTCTCTCTCTCTCTCTCTCTCTCTCTCTCTCTCTCTCCCTCTCTCTCTCTCACCTTACCCACTCTGTCTCTTTCCATCTCATCTGTACCCTAAACCTACTGCCGCCTTGTTGTTTACCTCTCTCTCTCTCTCTCTCTCTCTCTCTCTCTCTCTCTCTCTCTCTCTCTCTCTCTCTCTCTCTCTCTCTGCCTATTGTAGGCCCCTTACTGTTGTTTCACCGACACACACACATACACATGGACCTTTCACCCATCATAGATTCCCAAGCATTTAGAGACAGATGTAGAAGTTCAGCCTCTGTGTAGAGGGTTGCGAGTCATGCGTAAAGTTTTTTGCCAATGCAATCAAGGATTATCATGTGCAAAGGAAGCAAGAAAAACGTGCAAGGATGAAGTCTAAGGTACAAGAAGAACATGAGCACAATGCAAGTCATGGTGCAAATGAGCACAATGCAAGTCATGGTGCAAATGAGCAGAAGCATCAAAAATATGCAATGACGTTGTTCATTACTTTAATCAGCGGACCAAGGGTCTAGACGAGAAGACCAGGTTTGATATATTATCTCAGGTTCTCCAACATCGCTCCATGAAGGAAATTGCCAGTAATTTTCCACTATGGAACCGTACAAGTCCAATAGAGGGCATACGAAATACACTTGAAGCAGTGAAAGTGCCTAAAAACTTTGAGGAGCTATTTCTTAAAAGTTCTATTCCAATGATTCTTATGAATGGCACTCACACCAATACATCCTCTCTTAACATTGCAGATGCTTTAAGGCAGTTAAACATATACATATGTAATTTCTATGCAGCTAGAGAGCGTTTGCAAACCCCTGTTAATGGTATTTCGCCATTATCTTCATGCCATCGGCAGCAAGCCCGTGCAATAGGCATAATCAGGGATGAGGTGAAAGAGCTTGTTTTCAATTTTTGGTTAAGCCATATGTCAGGTAAAAATCTGAAAGGTGTTTTTGGTTAGTGTACATGTGGTGTGGATGGTTTGCGGATAAAATTTGCCCTGAATGCCCTGGCAAGTGTACAGGTCGAGTGGTTTGGCAATGAGCTGGTATATGCACGTGTTTTTTTGGGAGCAAACGCTGGAGATCTGGAGTTTTTAGTGCAACAGTGTGGTGTGCGGATGGTTGCTAAAAGTAGGGCACCGACTGGGAAATGGTCATGTTTGGTATGATGATGCTGATGAAACGAGACGGCGGGCAGCTCTTGTTTAGGAAAGGTTAGGGGCGCCATATATCAAGGGAAAGCAAGGTGTTAAGGTTGGGATGGTGTCCATCATTTTGTGGCTTTGAGGCTTTTAAAAATAATGATAAATATAATACAAGGTGGCCACCCTATTAAGGGACCACGTGGAGATTATTATGGGGGGCCAGCGAAACCGTCTGGAAGACAGTAGAAAGGTGGCATTTCGAAAGAAGGAGAGCCGGGCCCAGGGCCCAGGTGCGAAGGCTTTGTTGTAGGTGGAGGGGGCCCTGTGAAGCAGGATCGGTGGCTGCCCTTGCTGTGGGGAAGGTGCCTGGGTGTCTGGAGGCCTTGGTTGACTGGGCGCAGCCGACTGGTGTCAAAGGGAAGGTTTCTGCAAGTGGAGAAGGGGGGCGCCAGCTGTGGACGCCGACGAGGGGGGCTCTCTGGAGCGTAGCTGCAGAACTGAACAAAAGAAGAGGAGAGGCGCAGTGTATAAAGGGGTGCTGCTGACGTTGCGTGTGGAGCCGACGTGAGGGATTTTAAGGGAAACCTTGGCAACGATTGGAGCTGGCTGGAGACTTCTGAAGACAAGCAAAGCTGGCTGCAAAACAGAGAGGTGAGGGAGGCTGGTGTGGTGCCGACTGTAGAGAGAGAGAGCACGCTGACCACTGCAGAGGAGTTGGCAGTGAAGGAGAGTGAGAAGGAGCGTGTTGGGTTTGCTACAGCATGGGCTGGTGGTGTAGGAGCTGGCGTCAAAGGTGACCAACAGAGAGGACAACAGAGGCTGTGTGTGAAAACAGAGAGGCTGGTCAACGTCAGAGTGTTTGGGTTCTAGTATTGTGGTTGCCGGCCGTCACTGTGAAGAGAGGGAAGTTCAGAGGTGTGGCTGGGTTTTGTTTACCTTGGTGCTGTGGAGTGGGCTGATGATTGGAGCAGCAAGAGAGGGCTACTGTTAGGAAGTGGTGAATGTGATGTGGCTTTGGTTGGATGCAAGAGATGGTGATGCTGCGTTGAGCAGTGGTTCGTGGTGCTGAAGAGATTGTGCAAGGCTCTGGTGGTTGGTGAAGCTGCTGGTCATGACATACAGAGAGTGGGAGCTGCTGAGTTGAAGGTTAGCTGGCGTGGGCGCCTTCTGGTGAGGAGTAGCTGGTCTTGTGTGGGCGATGATTGCAGGCAGAGAGTGGATGCTGACCAGAGATAGAGCCTTGGTGTTTTGTGTGTGTGGGCTGCAGTAGAGGTGCTGATGTGTGGGCTGGAGACAGTGGGGCTCGCCTACGACACTTGGTAGGTAGCAGCAAACAGAGAGTAGCCGGGCTACAGAGAAAGTGAAGAAGGGTTGCTGGTGTGGGTGCCCTCTAGAGATTGCAGAGACTGGGAGACAGAGGCTTGGTTGTCAGACGCAAGGGTGTATTCCCTTGGCAGTAAATCCTAGCCAGAGTCCTGGTCTTTGGTGTATTTGCTGTGTTTATATAGTGTGTATGGTGCTGTGTGTTTTACTGAATAATCATCTGTTCATTGTGGTTCTGAGCTGTCTTATGGTGTGGGTGGGTGGTGAACAAAGTGAAAGCGTTCCAGCCGGGTGGCTGGTGGTGCCCCCGTTCGTGGTAGTGTTTCCAAGTTTGCGAGGTGGAAGGGCTATAGAGGCAAGTTCTTTCTTCTTTTTTTCACCTCACATCCTTCTTGTGCCCCCACAAAGGATAGCTCAGGTATTTCTCTTACGAGGGTGTATGCCCCAGAGTGAGAGATTGAAGAAAGGTGTTTTTGGTTTTTCTTGGGATTGAAGGTGAAGCTTGAGGGTTAAAATGATGTGGTATCCAGAGTTTTTTGGTGGACCTAATGAAGATGTGACAGATTTTCTGGAAAGGATGGAGGTTGCATGCATTAGCAACCACATCAATGAGCAGGTACAGGTATTGTGACTGCTGAGCATCTGTTTGAAGGGAGATGCAAGGATTTGGTACAGAGCTTATGAGGAGTTATTGAGGGTTGCTGTTCCATGCACTCCAATGACTGAGGATGGATTGAAGACTGCTCTTTTGAACAGGTTCAAGAAGATTGAGGATCCAAATAAAGTTTGGCATGAAGTGCAGGGGTTGATACAGGGTGAGTTGGAGCCGATTGATGATTATGTGAAGAAATTCTCTTTGCTGTGGGAGACTTTATGCAGGGCTTTGGGAGATGATCAGGCACCTCCAGACATGATGAAGAAGGATCGTTTTATTGCAGGATTGAAGGAAGGCATTCGCTGGAAGTTGGAATTGAAGAAGCCCAGGTCTTATGAGGATGCGGTGGAGATAGCTAAATCAAAGGATTGGAAATTGCAACGGATGAACCAGCTGGGGATGGTTCCAGTAGCAGTGAGGCCTGAGATGAGAAGGGTAGAAGCGGTAACGATGAGAACCGTGCTAGAAAGAGTACAACCGACAGAAGTTCAGGTGAATAATGCCATACCACAGGGGATAAAGGTAGCACCTACAGCTGTTACAGCTTCTGATGAAGGGTTTAAATAGGACATGAGGCAGATGGTGGATTGTATGAAGAATTTGAGTTTGAAGATGATGGAAAACAAAGGTGGTGGACGTGGCCGAGGTAGAGGCTACAATCAAGAAGGGGTTGAAGGTCAGACAGCAGGCTATGGAAGTGGCCGTGGTTATGGCAGGGGTAGACGGTTTATTCCTACATGCTGGAATTGTGGTGAACTTGGACATCTAAGTACAGACTGTGATAAGCCTCAGCGAATGGGGGGTGATATGTATCCCTTACCCTCTCAGATTCCTAATAGGGAAAATGATTATGGGATTGAAATTAAAGGTGAAGCAAGGACCAGTGGATTGACAAATGAGGAGAAAGGCAAAACTAAGGTGATAGATGTGGTCACCCTTGAGAAGATGAAGGAAGCAGAAGCTGATGTGATGCCTTTGGGAAAACGGATGCCACAGGAAAGGGAAAGCAAGGATGCTGCAGGGCCCAGCAAGAAGAAAGGTAAAGTGAAAGAAGGAGAGGATGTGAAGGTCAAGCAGAAGAGGAAGTCTCGTAGGAAGTTTCAGGTAACTGATTTTCCGCTAGGGGGTGGGCAGGATAGCTATAGTTTACAGGAGGATATGGCTGGAAGGAAGGCTAATATTACTTTTGGGCAATTGATAGAGTTAGCTCCCAATTTGAAGCGTCAGTGGAAAAGACTTGTGAATCCGAGAGAGAAGGAGCTTGCCAAAGGGATAGCGACTGTTCTATCTGTTCAGGAGTTGCCTGATATATGTCCTGTGGTGAATGTATGGTACAAAGGGAAGAATCTGGGAGAGGCATACATAGATGGTGGAGCACAAATTTGTGTAATCACATTAGCAGCTGTGGAGAGGCTTGGTCTTGATTTTACTGAAGCGTCTGGATTCCGTATTCGGCTGGCCAATCATCAGAAGGTCAAATGCTTAGGTATGATCAAGGAGTTAGAATTGGAAGCTTTTGATGTAAAGGTGCTTGTGGATTGTCATGTTATGCCTGCAGGAATGGGTGCATTCCCCATCATTCTGGGAAGACCATGGCTGAGAGCGGTGAAGGCTATTCAGGATTGGAGGAAAGGGGTCATTACTTTGTATGACAGGACAGGGGATAAGAAGCAGTTTAATATGGATAACCAGAAGCCTGTCAATGATGAAGAGGAAAGTGAAGCTGATTCGAGTGTTGATGATACGACCAGTAGCACCACTACTAGTGAGGGAACAGAGGATACTTCATCCAGTGAGGAGGATGCAGAGATGGATGCCCTGGTTATTGATGAGGAAGTGCTTGGTGATGAGGTTGCTGAACAAGAAGAAGTCATACATGAAGAATGCGAGGAGGTACAAATGAATCATGAGCAAAGGGTGCATGTGATGTGAAAGAGTTTGTTTTACAATCTTTGGATGATGAACCTGTGTGGGATGAGCAGGAAATAGAAAGTCTGCAGGATGAAGAGCTTGAGTTGGAGCTGGATGATCAGATGTGCATTAATGTTAAGAAATCCATGAGCAGAATTGATGCTATGAAGGAAGAGCAACACTAGCAGACTTTGAATGATGCTGATGCTATGGATGAGATGGATGCTGTAATAGATGAATTTCTTGTTGGCCTTGATGAAGATGAGCATACAGGAACAGAAGCGGATGCTTTGGGAATGGTGCCTTTTGAAAGGGAATTTGTTTTGCCTGTAGTGGCTGGTTTTGATGGTGATGTTTCTCATGATGATGGACAAGACAGTGGATGTGCTCAGCAGGTCTTCCTTGATGAGGCTTTCATCAATTTTTACCCTCAGCAGGAATTACTTCACTGGCTCTTTGGTGTTGACCATATCAGTGATTTTGGGATTGAGATGAGGCAGGATGGTGTGTTTGTCAGGAGCTTTATTTCCAGAAGTTCTTATGTATCGTGGTGGTATGTGGGATGGCAAAATAAGTCTGGGGAAGATGACAGAGTTTCTTGGATCACCTAGAATAGAGATGTGTTGGTTACACTGTATGATGCTCAGAAGATTGACGGAGGGAAACGTGGTCATATGCTTTCTGCTGATCATAAATGATTCAGCAGGCTAGGGGTTGGGCAAAGTATGTCAGGTAAAAATCTGAAAGGTGTTTTTGGTCAATGTACATGTGGTGTGGATGGTTTGTGAATAAAATTTTGCCCTGATGAATGCCCTGGCAAGTGTACAGGCCGAGTGGTTTGGTAATGAGCTAGTATGTGCACGTGTTTTTTTGGGAGCAGACGCTGGAGATCTGGAGTTTTTAGTGCAACAGTGTGGTGTGCGGATGGTTGCTAAAAGTAGGGCACCGACTGGGAAATGGTCATGTTTGGTATGATGATGCTGATGAAACGAGACGGCGGGCAGCTCTTGTTTAGGAAAGGTTAGGGGCGCCGTATATCAAGGGAAAGCAAGGTGTTAAGGTTGGGATGGTGTCCATCATTTTGTGGCTTTGAGGCTTTTAAAAATAATGATAAATATAATACAAGGTGGCCACCCTATTAAGGGACCACGTGGAGATTATTATGGGGGGCCAGCGAAACCGTTTGGAAGACAGTAGAAAGGTGGCGTTTCGAAAGAAGGAGAGCCGGGCCTAGGTGCGAAGGCTTTGTTGCAGGTGGAGGGGGCCCTGTGAAGCGGGATCGGTGGTTGCTGGAGGTCGCCCTTGCTGTGGGGAAGGTGCCTGGGTGTCTGGAGGCCTTGGTTGACTGGGCGCAGCCGACTGGTGTCAAAGGGAAGGTTTCTGCAAGTGGAGAAGGGGGGCGCCAGCTGTGGACGCCGACGAGGGCGGCTCTCTGGAGCGTAGCTGCAGAACTGAACAAAAGAAGAGGAGAGGCGCAGTGTATAAAGGGCTGCTGCTGACGTTGCGTGTGGAGCCGACGTGAGGGATTTTAAGGGAAACCTTGGCAACGATTGGAGCTGATGCAAGCTGGCTGGAGACTTCTGAAGACAAGCGAAGCTGGCTGCAAAACAGAGAGGTGAGGGAGGTTGGTGTGGTGCCGGCTGTAGAGAGAGAGAGAGCACGCTGACCACTGCAGAGGAGTTGGCAGTGAAGGAGAGTGAGAAGGAGCATGTTGGGTTTGCTACAGCGTGGGCTGGTGGTGTAGGAGCTGGCGTCAAAGGTGACCAACAGAGAGGACAGCAGAGGCTGTGTGTGAAAATAGAGAAGCTGGTCGACGTCAGAGTGTTTGGGTTCTAGTATTGTGGTTTCCGCCGTCACTGTGAAGAGAGGGAAGTTCAGAGGTGTGGCTGGGTTTTGTTTACCTTGGTGCTGTGGAGTGGGCTGATGATTGGAGCAGCAAGAGAGGGCTGCTGTTAGGAAGTGGTGAATGTGATGTGGCTTTGGCTGGATGCAAGAGATGGTGATGCTGCGTTGAGTAGTGGTTCGTGGTGCTGAAGAGATTGTGCAAGGCTCTAGTGGTTGGTGAAGCTGCTGGTCACGACATAGAGAGAGTGGGAGCTGCTGAGTTGAAGGTTAGCTGGTGTGGGCGCCTTCTGGTGAGGAGTAGCTGGTCTTGTGTGGGCGATGATTGCAGGCAGAGAGTGGATGCTGACCAGAGATAGAGCCTTGGTGTTTTGTGTGTGTGGGCTGCAAGTAGAGTTGCTGATGTGTGGGCTGGAGACAGTGGGGCTCGCCTACGACACTTGGCAGGTAGCAGCAAACAGAGAGTAGCCGGGCTACAGAGAAAGTGAAGAAGGGTTGCTGGTGTGGGCGCCCTTTGGAGATTGCAGAGACTGGGAGACAGAGGCTTGGGTGTCAGATGCAAGGGTGTATTCCCTTGGCAGTAAATCCTGGCCAGAGTCCTGGTCTTTGGTGTATTTGCTGTGTTTATACAGTGTGTATGGTGCTGTGTGTTTTGTTGAATAATCATCTGTTCATTGTGGTTCTGAGCTGTCTTATGGTGTGGGTGGGTGGTGAACAAAGTGAAAGCGTTCCAACCGGTGGTGGCTGGTGGTGCCCCCGTTCGTGGTAGTGTTTCCAAGTTTGCGAGGTGGAAGGGCTATAGAGGCAGGTTCTTTCTTCTTTTTTTCACCTCACACCATACTCGTGTTTCACCCAACAAAAAGGATGTTTGTCACAAGCACCTTGGCATAAAGTCTTATGTTAATCATCCGACACACCTTCTTGATCAATCTCAGGGAACAACAACAACCCGTGCTCTAACACCTATGCTAATTTGGTGTACATTTATACATTATATATTCCTTAAGTATAGATTCAGATACTAGATTAGATGTTTGCAACCAATATACAAACAAATGTCAAATTCTCTACTCTTCTATGATTCTATCATCCTTGTATGTGCGTTGTTTCCTTCTTTTATCATGTGTCTATGTGTATTATGTTTGACTATCACATTCTTAGTCAGTTAACCTATAGCTCTTGGACTACTTGGGGAAGTTTAGGACTGGAAAATCTAGGAAATAAAAAGAAACCATCCTCCCTCACAAGGCAGGGCATGGTTCTAACAGTTTTCAACTTAGGGCAGCAATAAACAAAACCAAGAAAACCGATGTAAAACCAGTAAGAGATTGGTGTTAAACTAGTAAGATACCTGATCGAAAACAACCGTATAAACTTAGCCTACCGAAAAAACAAGCTTAACTGGCTTTTCACAGTATCATACCGCTCCCAAACCAATATGATACCAGTAGTGGAATGATAGAGCTATATACAACTAACACTACTGATAGGGAAAAGACTAGCTGCAAGTTAAACATTACTATCATACTGGCTTAAGAGCATGGTTTCCTTTGATGTACTCTGTATTTAGTAAATTTTCTAACCAGTATTATACCGGTTGAACACTGGTATGATACCGAGTAAAGACCAAAAATAAGAACTTGGGGTGGCCATATGATAGCATTGTTTTGTACCAGTATGATACTATTTGGAACATTAGCTCTATGCAACATGCATTAGATGTAAGGTAGAGATCAGCTTTACTATAGACAACACTGATTTTGAAACAATATGATACCAATGTTAAACCAATAAGACAACGGCCAGCTGCACACACCTAGGAACCTATAACTACAAACCAATTTCAAACCAAATGTTTAACTTGCTACGATGGTTTTGTATTGTAGGTTGAACTATGTTTTTTATTTAAGTAAATGCATCCACAGGCACCAGTTCATCAATGAGATTTTGAGAAATTAAAGCCATACTTTGTCCGCAAGCTTAAGGATCGATACACTTGTTACTGCATAACACATGTTCAGATTTCATTCTTAAAAGATGCCTTGAACCAGATTAGAGGATCTACTTTTGGGTTGCAGGGCAAAGCATGTCAATGTGATTGTGTCATTTGTAATGTGGGTTCTCAACCAAGTGGGTGCAAGGCTACAGAGAAGTCCTCCAAGAGCATGGGAGTCCATCCTATGTCCCAAAGATGAAGGTACCATTTTCCATGCTTTGAAGTGTCTAATGGGGAGTTGCACTGTTTGTGGTCCTTTGAAACATAGCAGTTTGTCTAGCTAAGCCTGCATATGTTGATCGGCTTGTCACCGTGAAGATCTTTCAGGACATAGACTGTGGAACCACTGATATGACAAGACAAAGAAGAGGAAAGAGTTAATACACAAGGACATGTCATGCAAGGCACCGAATCAAATGTTCAACAACCAGCTCGAAAAGTTTATCAAACATAATTTTGTGTACAGGTGGCAAGCAGAGAATGCAAACTTCTACATCTTGAAATGCACAAAGGAGAAAGAGCTCTACAAGAGACCTACAAAGGACATATGGGGGAATGCCATTGCACGAGGTTGTTTTATTATGAAAGGGTTCTTCTATGCACCTAAATACGAGTAAACCTATGAGTTGTGGGATTACAAGTCGGATTCCTTGATAGCGACGCATCTTGTACGAGCAATCAAATTTCCAATGGACACCCAGTTAACAAAAATCTGTTTGTCCTATCCCTTGAGGTACGTGAAGTTGTATGCAATAGTATGCCATTCAATTTTTAGCATACTTGTTAGATACAAGGATGTGTAAAACAATATGCCATCCAATTGTGTGCATACTTGACATGTTTCTATCTATGCTCATGAAATTTAGTGCTTGGGGACTATGTATTATGTAGCTTTGATGATTCCATTCTCATGAATATTTGATTGGATGCACGTAAACCTTGTCATAATGAATATTTTGATGATTTGAGGTAGTTATGTATGGAAGCTTTAATGATTCATCTGCGAAAAAGAATTTCGTGCTGGTAGGGGTTTGTAAAAAAAAACGTCCTTTACTGATCGCTCTAATTCCCTTTTCAACTCGCTATTCTTAAAAATGGCGATAGAGAGCACTTGCTTTGCAAATGAGAACATTAATCCTAAATTGGGGATTCCAATTAATACAACATCGACACATGGAGACACTCAAGTACTCAATAACAGTAGTAGAAATGACACACAAAGAAGAAGAAGAAGACTTAAAAAGAATCTCAATACGTCGAGTCTAATTTATACATACATCTGGTTTTGTTCTGTTTATGATTGCAGCATTGTATAATCATACACCATACTTTACAATTGATCTGTGTTGGGGGAGGAAGTGGGCTTGATGAGGAGGTGGGCTTCATCTTCTTTTGTGGTCTTCCTTCTTCTTCGTCTTCTTCTTGAAATTCATCTACTGTGAGATCTATGCTTGGCAGTTGCACCTCTGGAGGCAACAATTCTGTAGGAACACACTGGCTCTTATCTTAGCGCTTGACATCCATGCCCCTGACCAAACACTTACAATGCAAATTGTTTCTCCACTGGCACCACTTTCTCAGCATTTAATGGCACATCATATCCACCACAAAACTTGGAGAGTACTTTCAATGCAAATAAAGGAAATTTTGCATTATCTTTTGAGAACTCTTTATGAAATATAATGATCTGCGCATCACAATTGTAATCATCATGATTCAAGTCAACTTACTATTATAAGCAAGTGTCATAAAGTGTACATACCTTTTGATGATTCAAATGTCCTATATATTCAGCGAGACCAGCATCCTTTTGATGACCTATTGTTTTTGAACTGCTAGCATTGGATGATCTTGAGCCTCCTGTGTTAAAACCCTAAGATCTCTCTAGATAATTGTTATGCATAAACATGCATAAATCAGGCATAATCTCATCCACTTGAGCCCAAGGGATGCACACATGAATTATAATGAAGTACATCATACCTTTACCTTGATGTCCCATACCATCAAGAGGTATAACTCCAATCCAGTAGCATGTAGCTATAATGTGAAATGGTAGGTAAGAGTAAATATAATCCTCTATACAAGAGAACATCATATCATAACCTAGCCTCAAGATAACATAGCCTTAGCCTTGAGTGTGCCCCATGCCCCTATTATATAGGAGGGCCCTTAAGTGGCTCTTGACTCTCCATTTCCCATGTGTGACCCTTGGATGCCTGACCCTAACCTTAACCCTTAAGGTTAGTCCTAACCCATGCTCCACTGGAGCTTGTTCCCATGCTCCCATGCTCACAGCCTAATGTGGGTTAGCCTCCTAGTATATGCACACATAATGTGCATATAACATACTTCCCCTCTCTCAAAACATTGCACTCTTGCAATGAAAAGAAGGAGAACTGCACTGAACAATCTCAACTGACTCCCAAGTCGAATCCTCTATTTCCCTATCTTTCCACCTAATTTTAACCTCAGGGATTAGTCAACTACAAAGTTTCCTTTCCCTGAATTCAAGTACCTTATCAGGTTCATGTGGAACATAGGATAATTCTTTGACTTCAATGAGTTCTTAAGGAGTAACTATGTTATCCTCACCTCCCAGTTTCCCTTTCAATCTATTGATATGAAAGACTGGATGAACTCTAACATGTGGAGGTAGTTTAAGTTCATACAAAACCGTGCCAATCCGATGTATGAGTCAACATCCATATGATAGTGGTCATGGTGGTCAACATGAAGACAAGAAACATTTTGAGATAGCTTTTGAAGGCCGAAGGGAAGGCAAACAACCAATGATGCAAGAGGCTTCTCCTAAGTTGACACATGAGCATTCAATGAAGAATGTTTCCTTTAGGTTCATGGTGGCGGATGCTCAAAGACCTTCTATGATGAGGGAGACAAGGCCTACTTCATTTCAAGTGGGTTCTTCTCAAATGAGTGGTTCTCAAATGAATGAAAGGCAACATGCACCTACATTCAAACATGTGGAGTCCAATGTTGGGGATCCTAGAAGAGTACCTTCATAGCCCAAAGCAAATCAATACTCCATGATTGAAGAAGAGGTGTATGATGTGGATGATGTGGATGTACACATGATTGGGAGCATATGTCGTTCATCGAGAAGCAAAGAGAAGCTCATGAGATAGGTGGATGGAAATGCCACACTTTCTCAAGAGGGAGTACAAAGATTTTACACAATTCTTTGGGTCATATGTGCGAATGCAAAAGTACAAGCCTTCACACCATCATGAGAATGCATCATCTACCGCATCTAAGGATGTGAAAGACAAATCTCTCTCTCCAAGTTCAAGGGTGATGGATCAGCCCCAAATGAGTTGGAGGAGTGGATAAACAAGTTGGATACATACTTTCAGCTCTACCCAAAGAGTGAAAGGGATAAAGTGTAGTTTGCATCCTTACATTTGGAAGATTATGCACATCATTGGTGGAGACATATGATTAAGGAAGGTACTATGCCACACACTTGGGAAGAATTGAAGAGGGAAATGAATATGTCATTCGTTTCGCCTTTGGTTCTTGATCGATACCATGAGCAATGGTTTGAACTCACACAAAAGGGTATACCGGTTTAGAGAGTACATCAAGAAGTTTATGAAGCTCTCTTATAATCATGGATGGGCTCAATGAAGGCATGAGATTGAAGAAGTTTGTGCATGGCCTAGATTCATACATCAAGGAGGATGTTTCAACACAAAGACCTACCACTATCAAGGAGGCTATAAGGTTGGCGGAGCTATATGAGCCGAAGTATAGGAGATTTCAGCCCAATGCAACCACTCATAAGCCATTCAATGCTTCTTCTAATTTTAGAAAGAGTATGTCTTCTGCCACATCCACTTACACTCACAAACTTCCATCATCTTTTGGAAGTGGGCATACCATGAATGAAGTTCATTAATGATGCTAAGAAGAGTAGTGGGTTCATCAAGAAGTCTCCCCTTCAAGAAGACTCAAAGGATGGATGATCCTAAGATTGAGGAATTGAGGAGCAAAGGACTTTGTTTCAAACGCAAAGAGAAGTGGTCACCCAGACATATTTGCAAGTCAAAGAAAGTGGTGTTGGCTACTATGATTATCATGGATGAGGATGATGACTCCAAACCATCTCATGACATGGAAGAGTTTCAAGATTGCAATAAAGAGACACATGGGGAGGAGTTGGAGGATTATTCTTTTGTTAAAGAAGAGGATGAGTTTCCTTTTGACCCCAGTGGAAGGAATCATGCATGCATTGTGGGTGATGATATGCCCAAAAGTGCAAACTATGCAGAAAATACAGCTCATGTATGTTCCATTTCACAAGAGCTTTTGGCGAGTTGCAAGAGCCCAAATACTTTGAGATTGATGGATACCATCAATGGGAGAGTTGCACACATTTTGGTGGATTCCGGGAGTACTCATAGCTTCATCAACTCTAAATCCATCAACTCTCTCAAACTATCTCCAAAGGAGCTACCCAACCATAACCTTTCAAGTGCAAGTAGCAAATGGAGACAATGAGAAAGCTAGTTTGGTTTGCCCTTCAACAAGAGTGATTTTATCCTCTTCATACACTTGGGAAGGTGATTTGGTGGTCTTGAACATTGGGATGTGATTGGTTAGCCTCTCTTGGTGATTTCCACATGAACCTCCAACAAGGTGTTATGAGCTTTTCACATGATGGACAGCAAGTGGTATTGGATGGAAATGCACCAAAAGGGCTTTCTTTAATCAATCCAAAGCAGCTCAAGAAGGAACTGGCTCTTGGCATGATCTATGTGTTGTTGTATGTCACTCAAGGAAGGATAGATGGTAATGGAAAGCACATAGACAAAGAAATGGCAGCTCTTCTCAAGGATTATGATGACATTTTCCAAGTGCCAAAGAGTTTGCCACCCAAGAGGGAGATTGACCATGCCATTGTGCTTGAACAAATGCAAGGGTTGTGAACAAGCCTCCTTACTGTTTGTCTAAGGTGGAAATGGAGGAAGTGCCAAAGCAAGTGCAAGATTTGCTCTCTATGGGTCTCATTCAACCCTCACAATCTCAGTTTGCATCTCCCGTTCTATTGGTGAAGAAGAAGGATGGGTTCTTTCTTGTATGTGCATAGATTACCGTGATTTGAATAAGGTCACCATCAAGAATAAATACCCCATACCTCGCATCGATGATCTTCTTGATGAGTTTAAAGAGGCCAAGTTATTCATCAAGATTTACTTGAGATCGGGATATGATCAAATAAGGATGGAGGGTGATGAAGAGAAGATGGCATTTAGGATTGAAAGGGGTGTTGGCTCCTTTCTTGTTCAAATTTGTGCTTGTGTTCGACGACATATTGATCTATAGCAAGAGCAAAGAGGAACATTTGGCACATGTGAAGCAAGTATTTGAAGTCATGAGGGAGCATAGATTGTTTGCAAAGGAGACTAAATGCACTTTCATGGTGAATGAGGTTGAATACCTTAGACATTTGGTGGGGGAGAATGGAATTAGAGTGGACCCAAAGAAGGTGGCATGTGTCAAAGAATGGCCAATTCCTAGCAATGTAACTCAATTGAGAGGATTTTTGGGGCTATATCTTCTTTCTATAGAAGATTTATGGAGCATTATGCATCTATTGCGGCACCTCTTACCGATCTACTCAAGAGGGAAGCTTTCTTTTGGGATGCCATTGCTGACAAGAGTTTTAATGAGCTCAAAACCTTGCGTACATCAGCTCCTATTCTTGTTTGTCCGGACTTTACAAAGACATTCTATGTGAGAGCAGATGCAAGTGGAAAAGGTCTTGGAGTAGTTTTATATCAAGCATGGTGTCATTGCATTTGAGAGTAGGAAGCTTTCCAAGAAGGAGATGGAATTGCATGTTTATAAGCAAGAGATGTTGGCTATACTTCATGCAATCAGGAAATGGCATCACTATCTTTATGGTGCTCATTTCAAGATGAGAAGTGATCATAGGGTGCTGAATTTTTTCCTCTCCCAACCCAATCTTTCTCCTAAACAAAAGAGGTGGTTGGCTACTCTCCAAGGATATGATTTTGAGAAATCCTACACTCCGGGAAAGGACAATGTAGTAGCGGATGCATTGTCTAGAATGTGGGCTTGCACTATGACATCAATTATGGAAGTATGCCAGATCCATGCCCGAGTTCAGAAAACAACTCTAACTCCTTGTTCCAGTTTTCTTCCTCGACGCAAGCGTGGGTATCTTCGGCGACCTAGAGCCCAGGTACCGTATGGTCAACACCCTCTAGGCTCCTTCGTAGGTCACCTAGCACTGCACTCACCATTTAAATCGAACCGAGGCTGGTCAAGACCTCGGCCGACCTTACTACGCGAGACGTCCTCCGTTGACTCTCCATCAACTGTTGCAACTTTATCACTTAGGTCTCCACGACCTCATTCACTAGATGGTCAAAATGCTTTCCCAGCATTCTTGACATAAAATAATCATTTAAAAACAGGTTCATAAATACAGTTTCTAACAAACTCTCATCTTTCCACATTGTTCCACATCATTTCTCGTTATTCCACATTCTTCTACATCAATTCACATTGCTTATTCCACATCCAGTCATATGTATTCCCATCATCTCATCCATTCTCATCCAATCACATCATATTACATCTCATCACATCTATCCTCATCACATCTCATCCATTCACGTCTCATCACATCCATTTACATCTCATCACATCCATTCAGATATCAGCACATCACATTCACATCCATTCACATCTCATCGCATCCATTCACATCCATCACACCCATTCACATCCATCACATTCATTGCATCCACATCACATCACATACATTCCATCCACATCTATCCTTATCACCATTCATTCCATCCATATCACATCACATTCATTCCATCCACATTACATCACGTCCACATCTTTCCACATCACATCTCATTCATTCCATCCACATTAAATCACATCCACATCTATCCATATCTCATCACATCCATTCACATCTCATCACATTCATCCACATCCATCCATTTATTCACATTCACATCTATCCACATCCATCCATTATTCACATTCACATTTATCCACATCCATCCATTCATTCACATGCATATCTATCACAATGTAAATAGATGCGATGAGATGTGAGTGGATGTGAATGTGATGTGATGTAAATAGATGAGAATGGATGTGATGTGATGTGATGTGAAATGGATGTGATGTGATGTGATGTGAATGGATGAGATGTGATGTGATGTGATGTGGATGTTATGTGAATCGGGATAGATGTGATGTGATGTGATGTGAATCGGGATAAATGTGAATGGATGAGATGTGATGTGGATGTTATGTGAATCGGGATAGATGTGAATGGGTGAGATGTGATGTGGATGTGATGAGATGTGGATGTGATGAGATGTGATGTGATGAGATGTGATGTGGATGTGATGAGATGTGATGTGAATCGATGTGAATGGGTGAGATGTGATGTGATGTGAATCGGGATAGATGTGAATGGGTGAGATGTGATGTGATGTGATGTGAATCGGGATAGATGTGAACGGGTGAGATGTGATGTGATGTGATGTGAATCGGGATAGATGTGAATGGGTGAGATGTGATGTGAATCGGGATAGATGTGAATAGATGAGATGTGATATGAATGGATGTAATGTGAGTAGATGTGATGTGAATGAATGTAATGTGATGTGATGTGAATTCGGGATAGATGTGAATGGATGATATGTGATGTGATGTGATGTGGATCGGGGTAGATGTGAATGGATGAGATGAGATGTGAATGGATGTGATGTGATGAGATGTGGATATGGGTAGATGAGAATGCATGAGATGTGATGAGGATAGATGTGGATAGATGTGATGAGACGTAATATGATGTGATTGGATGAGAATGGATGAAGGACGATAGTAATACATATGATTGGATGTGGCAATGTGAACTGATGTAGAAGAATGTGGAATAATGGGAAATGATGTGAAACAATGTGAAAAGATGAGAGTTCATTAGAAACTATATTTATGAACTATTTTTAAATGACGATTTTATGTCAAGAATGCTGGGGAAGCATTTTGACCATCTTGTGAATGAGGTCGTGGAGACCCAAGTGATAAAGTTGTAACAGCTGACAGAGAGTCAATGGAGGACGTCTCGTGTAGCAAGGTCGGCCAAGGTCTTGACTAGCCTCGGTTCGATTTAAATGGTGAGCTTCTGGTACGGTGGATGAGGGACCAAGGAAGCGGCCTATGAGTGAAGCGATAGGTGACTTGCGAAGGATCCTAGAGGGTGCTGACCATACGATGCTCAGGCTCTGGGTCACCGAAGATACCCACGCGTGCGTCGAGGAAGAAAATGGAACAAGGTGTTCGAGTTGTTTTCTAAACTCGGGCATGGATCTAGTTGATTGACCTTGCTAGTCCTCAACGGCTGAGTCCATGGCTCTTTTATATGGATCTGTTGGTTGATCTTGCTGATCTTCAACGAAGAGTCCATCTGGAATTTTTATAAGTGAATATAATTCCGAGTACTATGAGCTAGGAACTATTGAAAAGGCCCCTGAGTGGACATGTGTTGAGCGTTCTAGTTGCCAATGATGCCATAGGTACACCGATGAAGGAATGATTGGAAATTAGAATTCAACCGGATATTTTGGAGGATTATGATCAGTGATACTATGGTTTCATTAAAAGATTGTTTTAAAGACAGCTGAATCTGTGAAAAAAGGTAATTTTATATTGGGTGTGTAAGTGGTGTGACTATCTTGAACTTTGCTTGAGGCGCCAGCTAGGGGGCCTGGGAACTCTTTTCCAGGGTACCCGAGACAAAATATAATCAATTTTTTAAATGGATCCTATCACTATAGTGGTTGGGTGGTTGGCTAACCCATGGGACTCGATGGGGTTAGGCTGGACTGATGTTGAAAGAGAAAACAACGAGAAACAATGCTACATTGTGTAAGTAGTCGCTCAGGACACATCATACATTTGGATGCCATGCCATAGTCTCTCAAGCTCCTCGATTAAAGGTTCAAGGTACACATCATGTTCTCGACCTTGTGCTTTCTGGGCACGAGAAGAGTTAACATCACATGGCCCTTCCAAGGAGGGAGATTATAGTTCACTACTACCACTTGGCCATGTGGTCCATGATACTGATTTGAGACCAAATGGATTGAGTCTATTGATACCCAATCTAGTAGTTGTAAGTGATGTGGCTCGTCCTTGAATTCTGATCACTCCTTTTCTATGTGTTACCATGTTGGTGAATCTACAAGGTCCCTCAGTGCCCTCGGTGGAATGATTGTGTGCATGTCATGCATGTTATGAGTTTGGCAAATAGACTTGCACCGAAACATGTGTTGAAGGCGGGGTATGATAGGAAAATGACTCAACACTTTTTGAGTAATCATCGTATCTTGTAAATCACTTTGGTAATGAGACTCTCCACATTTCAAACATTGAGTTCCATCTTTGTGAGCACCCCTAAATAGCACACAATCATTGACACATGCATGTTTATGTTTGTAATCCATGCCAATACTCTCCTAGCATTCACCCTTGTGTTTGGCATCTTTTTGTTGTTGGAAGCATCTTTTTCATGAGCCTACAAAGGGTTTGAGAGAATATTATTTATAAAGGGTATGTCAAAATTGTAAATTGCTAACTACAAACACTAAGGACTCACCGTAAAGAGCCTTGTAACACTACCATTGCTCCACCTATACATGGTTTGCAAGTTTAGTAACTCCAAGGTCGCTTGAAGGGTGTAGTATGCACACCCCTTGTTGTGTAGTGGAGTGCAAGATCTTTGTCAAGTGTGGTTTTGGGATCCTCCTCTCCTTATTTCTCAAAGAAGTCATCAATCATCTCATCCATGCCTAAATCTTCATCGACTTCATGTGCCATTGATAGAGGCATTTCTTCCTTATGTCCAGCACGCAGGCTCACCCCAATTGTAGCATGGAGGTCTCTAAAGCCTCTCTGTAGTTGTCCACTTGTCAAAGAAATGAGGCATAGACTCCCTCTTTCTATGACGTGTCTCCTCCTTGTCCTTGTCCTTGTCCTTGTCCTAAAAAACATGGACTACCTTATGAATACCTGAATCATGTGCTTAAGAACATGGAGTAATGAATATATATACTCACCAAAGAATCCAAATGCCATACATCTTCGAATAGGCAGTAACCTTTCTATGACGTGTCTCCTCCTTGTCCTTGTCCTAAAAAACATGGACTACCTTATGAATACCTGAATCATGTGCTTAAGAACATGGAGTAATGAATATATATACTCACCAAAGAATCCAAATGCCATACATCTTCGAATAGGCAGTAACCTTACACATGCTTTATTGCGATTCGTTTGTAAACACACGATTGCTCCCTTGCATCTCTCACATGGACATGGAATCTTTTAATGTAACCACTCATGCTGAATTTGTGTAGGTGCTGTATCATGCTCGAAAAAATAAGGCATCAACGATCATCTATGCATGGTGGGTGCCTAGTTGTCAACATCCATAATACAAATTTATATCAATAATCCACTCCATTTGATCAAAAACCCCTTTCTAGAATTTGCAAAAATAGTTTCCTAGATTTTTTTCCTAGTACGTGGCTATTCATGTGGTTATACCCTCGTACATAGCCACGCATATAGTCATGTCCATAGCCACATACATAGTCATGTCCATAGCCACATACATAGTCACGTAGTGGAAAAAAAATGAGATACCTTTGTCTCATGCACTATGCTGCGTGCTTTCACTTTATCCACTCATCTTCTCCTTTGCATGTGTTTATCCTCTCTAGCTATGGCCTCTAGCTATGGCATGTACCTTGCTCTAATCTTTGTTGCCCTTATATCAAGATCTTCTCCCTTCACAAGCCCTTCTCAATCTCTTCTCATAATCCCTCACCTTCACAAGAAAACCCTCATCTTCTCCCTTCACAAGCCCTTCTCACAAGTCCTCTCACCTTCACAAGCAAACCATCTTCTCACCTTCATAAGCCCTTCTCCCTTCATAAGTAAACCCTCTTCTCCCTTCATAAGCAAAAGTAAACTCTCTTCTCCCTTCATAAGCAAACTCTCTTCTCTATTCATAAGGAAGAAAGCATCACAAGCAAGGCAATATCATATCGTATCTTTGTTTTCTTTAATCCTTTTATTTGAAAGTAAACTAATTACTAGGGTTTGAGAGTTACCTTAATGTCCTTATCTTATTTGTTTTGTTTAATCTTTTTATTTGAAAGTAAACTAATTGCTAGGGTTTGAGAGTTACCTCAATATGCTTGCTTGCTCTCTCTCTCTCTCTCTCTCTCTCTCTCTCTCTCTCTCTCTCTCTCTCTCTCTCTCTCTCGTATGCATATGTCTCTCTTTTTCGTATGTATATGTCTTCTCTTTCACTTGTATGTATGCCTATTTGACTAATTTTATTAATAGTTTTTAATAAATAAAAACTTTACTAATCTTTTTCTTTTTGTGGGACTAGGTTAAGGCAATCTTTGGCTAGGTTAAGGAAATCTTCTCCAAACTCCCTCAACAATGTACAAGCTTCTAAAAATCATAAGAGGTAAGCCCTTGACCAAACTCTTTGCTATTTTTTCACCTCTAGGGATTATTTCTTGAGTTTTTTTACCTCTAGTACTTATGAGCATAATATAATGCATTAACCTTAATGTATTATGCATATGAGCATTATGCTCTTAAGATTAATGTATCAATGCATTAAGATTATGCATTATGCATTAAGATTATGGCTTGATGCATTAAGCTTAATGCATTAATCCATTAAGCTTATGGCTTTATGCATTAAGCTTATGCATAATGCATTATGCATTAATCTTATGCTTAATGCATTATGGATTAGTTAAAGCTTAATGCATTAATCTTATGCTTAATGCATTATGCATTAATTAAAGCTTAATGCATTATTGATACATTAAGCATCAATGCATTATGAATAATGCATGAAGCTCATAAGCTTAATGCATTAATGTATTATGAATAATGCATTGAGCTTAATGCAGAATGAATAATGTATTAAGCTTATGCTTAATGCATTATGCATAAGCTTAATGCATTATCTAATGTATTATGGATTAAGAATAATGCATTAATGCATAGGCTTAACACATTATGCATTAATGAATTAACATATTACAGAATTAATGCATTAAGCTTAATGCATTATGCATTAATGCATAAGCTTACGAATAATGCATTATACATAAGCAATGCATGATGCATAATGCATTAAGCTTTTGTCTCATGCATTAAGTTTAATGCATTATGCATTATACATTAATGCATTAAATTATGCATAATGCATAGTGCATAATGCATTAAACTTAATGCATATGAAGCATATTAATGCATTAAATTATGAAATTATGCATAATGCATTAAACTTAATGCATGAGGCAAATTAATGCATTAAACTTAGTTAAGTTTTTATGCATAAGGCTTCATGCATAAAGCTTTATGTAATATGTTTTTATGCATAAGGATTTAATGCATATGTGCTTTACTAACATATCATGTTGCTCTAAAGCTATGTGTCCTTTGATTTCTACAATTCAAGGTTTTTGTTCAATTTTTTTATTTTTTATTTTATGTTCTTTTTTAATTTTACACATAAGAAACACTAAATTGGGCTTTAAATTTAATGAATTAGGTGAAATAAACTTAGTTTCCGGACATAGGGTTTACTGCAATTTTGACTCCTTACATGGAAAAATTAGGTTAGAAACAACGATTTGGGGTAGGCTTTGCAAACCAGATTAATATGTGTTTTGCATATATTTTTGCATTTTTGAATTAGTGCTAATAACACAGACTTATCTAGCTTAGTTCATTTATAATTTGGGCCACAAGTTAGTCTTTTGGCTGGCCACATTTAAATCATGCAGGCTTTTAGGTCCTAAGTCAAAAAGGGAATGTTGGAAAAATCCAAAAACCCTAACTACCCCTTTTTGTGATGAAACCAAAAATCGTAAACGATAAATTGCAAAAGTAAAAAGTTTTAAAAAAAGAAAAAGAAAAGGTAAAAGGCCAGTGGGAAAAAAAATAGATTTTTTTTGAAAAGTGCACGTACAAACTTGCCTATTTATAGGTGTTAGTTCATTGTAGTCATTTTGGTGCACTTTATACAAGACCCAAAAAATTTACAATTTCTCATAGTTGAGATCCACAACTATAGGAAACCCTCTGGTTGGCCCGAAAAAAGTGCATGCACAACCCTTCCCAAAGTGTTCAGAAGTGCCTAAAATCCATTTTAGGCATGTTTCTCTAACACTAATATATATAATTATATATAATTATATATAATTTTAAAAAATAAAAACTATTTGAAACATCCTCGTAGCCCTAAAATAGCTTGCAATGATATGTAGTGATCTTGGCGCATTTTAGAGAGATTTAGAGGAAACTGCACCGACCCAAGGAGGCTCTTATCAACCCATCTTTGTCTCGGGACCCTCTTGAGGAACGAGATTTAGTGTGGTATAGGGCCTGAGACTCTCAACAAGTATTGACACTTCCTCTAATCTAGAATTCAGATGGAAGAGATACCAGACCATGGGGGAGAAACCCCACTCAAATAATAAATGTTAGACCCGCCACTAGCTTGATAGGCCACATGAGCAATCACTTCAGGGATTTGGCTTTGACTGCAACCTTTGCATCTAGCCAAGTGGCATATCAATTTGGGGATGAGGGAGTTGAGGTTATCTCCAAGGCCACACCTAGTGTCACCTTACATGTGAGCCCCATGCATGTGGAAATCCCTATCCACATGGGACCAATCTTGATTGGCAACTTGATGCCTATAGATCAAAACTTGGCCCAAACCTTACTACTAGATGGCGGGACCGAAGAGGAGGTGCAAGAAGTGAAGCCCTAATCCAAGTTGCTAGGGTGAAAGAGGAAGAGACCTTACGTCGAGCCCAACAACGATGAGCGGCCCAAATTCACTAACTACCCAAGTTATTGATAGCCTAGAAAGCTCCAAACCACATGAATTCATATCCAAGGTGGATGTAGGTGTAAGATTCTCAAGAACATTATTACAAAGCGAGAGATGGGAATTCAATGTAATCCAGGAAACCTTGACAGACCTGGCTACGGGCCTTATTTATGCTATGAGCTGGGAGGAAAATAAGCAAGCCGTTTCTACTTCCATAGATGAGGAAGAGTGACTTTGGTGGATGGTCGTGGAATGTATTCATGGTATTGTAGAGCAAGAGAGGCTTAGACAAGAAATCACCATGCCCATGCAACTTCCTGCTATGACACAGGTTGGGACAAGTAATGCATGAGGCCCTACCTTGAGTGAGATAGAGACACCATAAAAAATAAGCCCTACTGATCCCGCATATATGGTGATTCCTGGCTACATGATGGACCAAGCCTCGACTACTCCTATTGTTCCTCAAGGTTATGCAAGATTCCAAGAATCTACTAGCATGGGCTTCACGTTCCAAGACCGTCCAAGACCGTACAGAAGTACCCACTTAAGATATTGTTAGCACAATTCTAGACTCTGCAGTGTTGGGTATTGTACACCACTCATAGGTGGCACCACATGTGACCAACCATGCAACATTGCCTATTAGTTTCATGCTCTCGGTTGTTATAACTATGACAACCATGGTTGCAATATCCCTACACAATAATGGCTCTAGGCCTAATTAACACATCCATATCATCTGCTAGGGCCATAGAAGGAGGAACCTTCACCCAAAATCCTCGATTCCTTGTGCCTTCCTCTACTTTTTCGATGCAACCTAGAGCAAGGGGCACATCCTCACAAATAACTAAACTAGTGGTGCCCTTAGCTCATATGTCATTGGTACCTATGGGAATTTTTGTATAACCCCTCACCTATCAGACTCATGTTACTCCTCTGGGATTCATGCCATTATGCCTGTAGACAACACCCTTCATACCACTTGTTACCCCTGCTGTACCAATACTTACACTAGTAGCAACCCTCCCAACTGATTAAGTAGCCTTTGTATAAGCATTGGGGAGAGCTGTGGTGAAAAGTATTGGACCAATCATGAGAGATAACAATGGATGGAGTAGCTCTAGAAAGACTGCACAAATCACAAAGGTCATACACAAGTTCAATGGAGAGAGAAATCTTAGAAGACATCTCAAGGTCTTCAATTAAGTTTATGAGGCCTTAGGTGAGAGGAATGAGCTTGCAAAGACCAACGCCTTAAGCATTACACTAGATGACTATTAAGAGACTAAGGTTATGTAAAAGGGGAGGAGAAGGGTGTGTGTGTGTGTGTGAATGGACTTATGGTCCACTAGCTCACCTATTAAAGGTGGAGCTAGAAGGCATTTTTGTATAGCAAGAAGCCTAGTTGTATTTTGAGCAACTTAATAAACAAGATATTTTCTTGTATTTTGTGAGTCTCACTCCTCCACATAATGATCTAGCATGAGCACCACAAAATTCTAACATGGTATCTAGAGCCTTGGTTGCTTAGGTCACTTTTGTGGTGTAGAATAGGTCAACACTATTATTTTTTTGAATCTCCTGCCAATGGAGCAGCTCCAGCAACTCGTGGAGACAACAACTCGGGGAGATCTCAACTAAGAAATTGAAGAGGATGTCTGGGCGCTCAGGGTCATACTACTCATCAGACGAATGAACCTTTCTCTGCTCGTGGCATTGCCGTCTGAGCAGGCTGGCACCGTTTTTTGCACTGCTGGATGTCGTACAGCAATACGCCGTGTGTAGGTGATTGTAGGCTGTGTGGGCTTAGGGCCATAGCCTCAAGAGTCTACAGTTCAAATCTTAGTCCTAATGGCTGCTCCAAGCACTCGCAATAAGCGAAAAACCAGGCTCCTATCCTATCAAGCCATTGAAGCTTCCATTAAAGCTTTAAAATCAAGCTCCTTTTTGCTCTAATCCTCTCCTCTTTGCTCTAATCACTTAAGTGCTCTTGTGAGGGCTTGTTACAGATCCCATTTTTGAGTTTGAAGGTGGAAATACACCATGAGGTATTCATGAGCCTCATTCTCATCAAGCTCCATCAACAACATCTTCAAGTGCACAAAGCTCTTTCAAAGTGTGCTTATAAGCACTAATAGTGTTGATTAACACTAATGAGGCTTCTAATCCAGCAAAGGAGAGTCATTCCAAAGTGTTTCTAAACACTAAGAGTGTTCTTAAACACTAACGGTGAATCTAATCACAAATGCAAGTGTCATTAGATGCTAGAAATGTGCTCTTAAGCACTAATCGTGTTTTTAAACACTAATGGTGATCTTAATCACCAAACAAAGTGTTCTTTGACACTAATGAAGCTAATCTCTATCAAAATTAGTGGTTGGGAACAAACCCTAAGTGCTAAACCATAAAATTTACCATCTTAATCTCCTTTTTATGCAACATCCTTGGCTTGATTAAGGGTTGTTGCACTCTCATAAGCCTTTCTCTTTCTACTTAAGCCAAACTATCAAAAATTTCTGGTTTTTTCTTCTTCATAAATCAGCCCATTACTCTCTAGTAATCTCCTTCAATACCCAATGTTAAAGGACAACACCCAAATTAAGAAGTTCTCAGGGCTTCCACACTTGGCAAGTCCTTGTCAAGTACAAGATGATGAAGATATTGAAGATGATGAGAGGGCACAAGCCATCATCATGCTTCATCTTGAGTACAAGATGATGAAGATATTGAAGATGATGAGAGGGCACAAGCCATCATCATGCTTCATCTTGATGAGGCTCTCATTCACCATGTGGACCAGCTTCCGACTGTAAAGGAGAAATGGGATGAGCTTGATAAGCTCTATGGAGCTCGTGGTAAGAATTCCAAGATCTCACTTAAAATTGAATTTTTCAGCTTGGAACTCAAATAGGGAGACGACATTGGAGCCTTCATCTCTCACTTGAAGGGCCTTATGGCTCAACTTGCATCAGTGAATGCGAGAATGGATGAAGATGATGCAGTGGCTATTTTGCTAAAAGCAGTCAAGAAGGTGTACCCCACCTTCGTCACACCACCCTGAAACCTAATCCCACCCTTGAAGGAGTCATTCAATCTTGTCTTGATGAAGAAAAGAGGCCAAAGGAAGGAGCTGAATCTTCAACTGCAACAACTTCATCGAATATCGAACAAGCTTTGTCACATCAAGTGATCAAAGTAAGACGTGTCCATTGCAAAAAGGTGGATCATTTGGCAAATAATTGTTGGATCAAATATCCCAACAAAATGAAATGTAAACGAACGGGACATATCACTTCTAAATGTCCTAACAAAGAGTCAGAGGCTAACTTTGTATCAGCCTCTAACAACCAGTACATCACAAGCGTAGGTGGAAGCCAAATATTGTGGCACTATAACAAATCAAATAATAACAAAAGATGGTGTAGTTTCTCATCTCCTCGAGGGCATCCTTCTGCCGTCTCATGCGAGAGATCATGGATGACCTGCAAAACATAGGCATGACACAAGATTTTGGGCTTATTCTGTAGACACCCCTTTACCTACACGGTGGTCAGTACACAGGCATTAGAGGCTTTACAGGAGGTTGCTGAGGCATACATCGTCAACATGTTTGGCGAGACCCTGATAGCGGCTATCCATGCAAAGAGAGGAACCATCACCAAGAAAGACATGCAACTGGTTCATCGCATGTGGAGGTGGAGAGATCCTCCTAGTGATGGGCCTTAGTTTTTTTGTACATCTCTTCTATATGATGATTATTCTCAGCTACATAAATCTCAACATCTATGTAATCTTTTGTCTACATATTGATGAATACCTTTTAATACCTATGTAAATCTTGACAACTATGTAATCTTTTGTCTACATTGATAAATATAAAGTGATTTTTTTAGCACTTGTGTACTTTGAGTCTGATTTAATTTGTCTTTATAAATTGTGTTGAATTTGATTTCACTATCTTGATTAGATAAGTGAAACACATTGAGTATGCATGAATGCATTTAGCTACTTCAAACATGGCAAATAAAAAACATCTGGGCATTGAAAAAGACTTTCATTGCATAAAAAGTTACATAAGTATCAAAAGAGAATAAAAGATGGTATATCCTGCACCTCTTGCAAAAGAGTTATGGCTACATTTTAGGCCTCTTACTACTTGGCTCATTGAACTCCTTAATGGCTTTTATTAGCTAGAATCAAAACAAAATTCCCCTAAAGTTCAAGAGAGATTACATAGGGATTATTTAAACCTGCAAACATGGCCAAGGGCCATTAGAGCATGCAAAATTAGACCCTGTGAGTGAGAAGAGATAAAGTAACCTGGAGCATTGCACAAACACGACCTTCTCCAAGCTTGATGTGGTGGGAATACTCTTAAAGGTAGCACCCTTTGTATGTACTTTCAATTTCAAAAAGCTATTAGAACCTCGTGGGGAGCATGTCTTGTGGAAGATAATGATGTTATTGTAGATTTTACCAATGTACTCCTTAAGGGCTAAGTCTTAAACTCTTCCCTGGCTTCTAGCTCTACCAGCTTGCCTCAATGAGAGCTTATCCATATAAAAAATATCATGAAAAGTAAAATGTTAGATATAAGCACATGCAAATACTTTTGCATGCACAATAAGAGTAATTTTACATGCACAATAGTATCTCAACTTTCTTAAAAAGCATGGATATTTTTTCAGAATCGAATTCAGAATCGAATGAAATTTGATATGTGGGGTTTTTAGGGCATGTAGAGGTATGTAGAGGCCTATTATCTAATGCTTTTACAACCCTCAACCGAAAGCTCACGTGGGAAGCCATATTTTTTCAAAAAATTACCCCTTCCACGCGAGCCTTCGACTATGGGCTGTACAAGCATAAGATGGAAAATATTTTTCAATGACGGGCCTCTATAAGCCCTAAAAACCTCACATATTAAATTTCATAAGCATAAAAAAAAAACTAATTATAGTGCACCTTCTCCGCTTCATCGAGCTCTTTCATGATGTGTACTTTGAGGTCAGCTGCTCCAGTGATCCGGCTCCATAATCGATGTTTTACATTGTGGTTTAGGTCCAAAGATATGATCTCTCAACCTCTCAAACTTAGCATCCAAAATCTCATACTCAAGGGAAGCATTTGCAACGATGGACTTTTCCACTTCAATGACTTTCGATATATCATCCAAGCTACTACCAATGTATCACCCAACCTCATTGACATGAGGTGTCATCACTTACATCTTATGCTAAACTCTGGTGGAAGCAATGGTGCCATGATAAGGGAGTCATCGAACACTCCCAAACTTGGGATGACATCAAACAAGTTGTGAAGGAGCGGTATCTCCCCCCATCTCATGAATCTATCAAGATGAATGAGTTCTTTAGCCTCAAGCAGCTCAGTTTAACCTTGGAAGAATACTACTCTAAGTTCATCACTCTCCGGAAGTATGCCCCATCCACTACCTCCCAGCAAGTGGCCCCCTTTTGCCAAGGCTTGAATGAACCTTTGTATTCCTGCCTCAGGCCGAGTACATTACAAGATGCTCTCATACGAGCCAAACCTCTTGTAAAGGAGCTGAAGTCTGGCAAAGGTGGGCCCCAGAAGAGATCTCACCCTGAATCAAACCCTAAGGATCAGCCTTACAAGAAGCCCCAGCAAAATGCTCCCTATTACAACAACCGAGTTCAGAGCAAACCAACTCCTTTGTTTCCCACGTATGCTGCTTCTTCTAGAGAGGTCCTTGTCTGTTTTCATTGCAATGAGCTAGGACACTTTAAGGCCAATTGCCCCAAGCTAGCAACACCCTTTCCTCAAAATGCTCGAGCAAATTAGGGTAGTGAAACCCCCATCCACCAAGGTGTAAGAGGTGGTGGGCGTGGCAAAGGTCACGAAGTAGTTGCCCCTGCCACTTGTGCTATAAATGAAGAACCAACTTTGGAAATGGCTAAAGAAGAGTGTGCCACCGTCCATGTGGCGGTAGAACATCAAGGTCCTAACTAGCAATTTGGTGTTATTCAAAACCCATCCACTCATCATGGTAAGCCATTCTAGCTTTTGATTGATTGCGGCACTATCCATTCATTTCTTTCTCCAAGGTGCTTACAAAAATTAAACCTAGGTCAAAAACCAGCTAGGAAAATGGTTGTAGAGCTAGCTACTGCTGGGAAGGAAGTAGTATCTCACCACTTTGTAGGAAACCTTGACTTTAAATTAGGTAGTGAACAAACTCATGACCATTTTTGGGTCCTACCATTAGGTATTTATGATGGGATCCTTGGGATTACCTCAAGTTATGGAGACATTATCTCCTGGGGTGCAAGTTCCAGCTTGTAACCGACCACAAGAATCCAAAGTGCCTAACCTCAATATGAGGCAGAGAAGATGGATTCAAATCCTCTTAGAATATGAATTCAATATCAAATTCTACCCTAGGAAGGATAATGTGGTAGCAGATGCACTTAGCAAATCTTTCTTAAGCGCAATTTTGATGCTGCCAAATGATCCCATATTGGTCAAGGTGAAAGAAGTCTCATTTCATGATCTTCATTACCAAAGGATGGTAAAATTAGTCGAAGAAGGGGGAACTTCAGAGAAAGAGAAAAATCTAATCAAGGGTTACTGCACCCATCATGGGTGCCTCTATTTCAATCACTCTTAAGGATCATGCCCTAAAGAAGATAATCCTCCACGAAGCTCATGATAGCCTCGCTGCAAGGTACCCAGGCTATGCAAAGACCTTGAATGCTCTAAGGAGGAGCTATCATTGGATAGGCTTGAAAAATGATGTCCTTCGATACTTGAAGCAATGTCTCTCATGTCAAAGGATCAAAGCTGAAAGAGTCAAGATGCTTGGGAAGCTTCAACCCTTGGATATCCCCCAAATGGAAGTGGGAATGCATTAGTATGGATTTTATCACAAGTCTCTGCACTATACAAGGAGGATATGATTCTATTTTTGTGGTGGTGGCCTTGCTCACCAAGATCATCTTATACTAGCAAAGAAAACCTTCAAAGCTTTTGATGTTGCCTGATTATTCATCAAGGAGGTCTTCAAGCTTCATGGTTTACCAAAAAGGATAGTCAGCGATTGGGACTTTGACTTCACCTCAGAGTTTTGGAAGTCTTTATTTCAGTTCTTGGGTACTCAACTTTGCTTCAGTACAGCTTATCATCTAGAGACTGATGGCCAGATTGAGAGAGTCAACCAAGTAATTGAAGGCATTCTCAGAGCATATTGTGGGCGCGGGAGCTGAGAAGTGGATTCAGTACCTTTCTCTATTAGAATTTTCCTATAATACATCTTATCACCAGAGCATAGGGATGTCACCATTTAAAGCACTCTATGGGCAGGAATGCTTATCTCCCCTATATTTCTCTGATCCACCAACCTTAAGAGTCGAAGCCTCTAGGAAAATGCTCGAGGAGATGGAAGAGCAGACCAAGGCTATCCATAAAGATATTAAAGCTACTCAAAGATCGACAAAAGCATTATATACCGACACAAGGAGGTCTGAAATGATCTTCAAGAAAGGAGACACATTTATTTTGTGGATGCGACCCCCAAACATATCTCTCTGTCACTTGGGAAATATAAGAAGCTCAGTCCAAGATATTGTGGACCCTATACAGTCATCAAGTGTCTGGGCAAAAGTGCCTATAAGATACAGCTCCCATCCCATATTAAGGTCCACAATATATTTCATGTAAGCTTGTTAAAGCCTATGCACCCAGTCTTGATCATATTCTTGATGGTGAGCAAGTTGTAATCCCAACTCAAGGAGTCTTTGAGTTGCAGCCTAGTAGGATCATAAATTCTAATGAAAGGCAACTCCGTAATAGAACTCTTATAGAACATCTGGTGCAATGGAAGGACTACCCTGAAGAGGATGCAACTTGGGAAGATGAAGCTACACTCTTAAGAGATTACCCCGAATTAATGGAGATGAGGACATCTCAATTTCTTTAAAGGGGGAAGGATGTAACATGCCAATCTTCAATAATAATATATGTCCATTTAATAGATGATTTTATGGTCCTTTGTATAGTGTAAAAATCATCAATTTTAATAATTGAGCTATTTGCACTTGGAATCTTAAAATTCTAAGTCCAAATTTAGAATCTCTGTGAGATTTTACCATAATATAGGATTTTACAGCACTCAAAACGGACCTTAGAATAAGCCGTTCTTAATAAATGCATGTCTGGTTGTCCGATTGACGAACGGACAACACCCCTATGACCAGGGAAATATCTTGAACAATTTTATTGTTTTTTTTTTAAGTCGCCAGGCGCACCAACATGCATATCAAGGCCGACGTCTAAAAAAGGGGTCCTCACCCCGAAAAAAGATGCCATACACATATCCGAGCGCCCATACAATGACGACATAATTGAGCTATTTCCACTTGGAATCTTAAAATTCTAAGTCCAAATTTGGAATCTTTGTGAGATTTTACCCTAACATAGGAATTTACAACACTCAAAATGAACGCCAGAATAAGCCTCTATGTAAATTTTTAGTTAAAGTGCAGTAAATTTTTAGTGAAAGTGCGGTAAACTTTAAACCTTAATAAATGTATGTTTGGGTGTCCGATTGATGAACGGACTACACCCCTACGACCACGAAAACATCCCAGATAATTTCATCGAAAAAAAATTTCGTAGTTGTCGGGCGCGTCACCACGCATAACGAGGTCAATGCCCTAAAAAAGGGATCCCCGCTCAAAAAAAGATGTACACATACTCGGGCGCCCATACAATGACCACATAAGGACCAAAGGTCGATCGCTCTACCGTATGGTCCCCACTGGCTGCCACATGGACACCCATGCAACCATTGGCTCGAAAGGTACGTGCGTACCTCACCTTTGGCCCACGTACACACACCACCCCTTTCCCCAAATTCATGCGCAGCCACAAACCAATGTACTTTTACCGTACACCGTCCTTTGTGCCCCGCTTTGTTTTCTCTTTCCTTACACTCGTACCTGTACCATCCCATGTACAAACCCTTAGTACCCCTCCATGGCTGACACCCAACACTTCGAGCGGAGACTGTACCCGACAACCCTCTGCAGCCCATCTCCCAAAAGTAGGCTCTGCATAATTTCTTCCATCAGCCAGCCCTTATCTTGTGGAGAGGGTGAAATTGGCTTACTAGCCCCACATCATAACTTAGATCTGGTCGTGTGATAGTCATGTAAATAAGACTGCCAACCATCTTTCTATACATAGATGGATCATCCAATTCTTTACCAAAATCAGCCCGTAGCTTCACATTCTGCTCTAAAGGTGTACTCATTGGCTTACACCCTGTCATCCCATATCTTGCCAACATATCCAATGCATATTGGCATTGCACTAACCATGTTCCTACATGGTCTTTGATCACTTCAATCCCAAGAAAATATCTCAATTCACCCAGGTCTTTCTTCATATCAAACTGCCCACTCAATGCCTTGACATGCATAACATCTATAGCATGATCTCTTGTGACAATCAAGTCATCCACATAGATGACAAGCAAGACAATCCCATGATCTGTTTTCTTCACATAGTGAAGAATCTACTGAAGAAACCTGAAATCCACCAATGGAGATAAGATATCGGCTTATCTTATCACTCCAGGCACGAGGTGCTTACTTCAAACCATATAATGCTTTCTTTAACTTATATACACATGAATGGGGTACCTCAGGTGTGCTTAACCTTTTGGCTGTGCCATATAAACTTCCTCTTGTAAATCACCATTTAGAAATGTATTTTCACATCCATTTGATGCATTTCCCAACCATTTGTTGCAGCCATAGCAATGACTGCTCTCACTGTTCCCATCTTTGCAACTAGACTAAATGTTTCATCATAGTCCAAGCCTTGGGTTTGTGCATAACCCTTAGCTACTAGCCGCACTTTATGGCGCTCAATGGAACCATCTGATTTGCATTTCACCTTATAAACCCATTTGCAACCAATGATATTATTGCCTTGTGGTAAGGCAACCAAATCCCAAGTTTCATTATGGACCAATGCGTCCATCTCAACATCCATTGCCTTCTCCCATATATACTTCCCAATAGCTTCTGCATAGCATGTAGGTTCCACATGCTTCACCAAAGAGGTCATATATGCGTAATTCATAGCAAAGTCAAAATATGTCAGCCTATCAACTAGAAACCTGACCCTTTGTTGGGATCCCGGCAATGCATGTGCGGATCACTATGAACACATGTCACTCTAGCATGTGGAGGCACATATCTATCCCACCTTGCACCTGGTGTGCGTAAAACTGGTATGCGTCCTGACCATGGACTAATAGTGCTACTCTCAGACTCTGCTGGCCCAGACATAGAAGTGGAACTTGTTTGTGGCAAGTTCACATGCACATAAGCATCAATGGAATCAATGACACCCTCATCCTTTGCCTTGTTTCAACTAGCAAGTTCATCAAACACCACATCTCATGAAATAAGCACTTGCCTAGTATGTGGATTGTAACATTTATATGCTTTGTGATCTTGTGCATACCCAACAAAAATGCACTTTTTTGCCCCTTAGGATCTAGCTTCTTCCTTCTCTCATCTGGCACATGCACATAAGCTACGCTACCAAACACTTTGATGTGCCCAATGTCTGGCCTAAAACCTATAAGATGCATCTCTGACATACTTTCATGTATGGCAGCTGTGGGTGTCTTATTAAGTATATAAACTGCTGTGGCACACTCTTCTACCCAATAATAGTCTGGCATGCTCTTTTCATAGAGCATTGCCCTAGCCACATCACCAATGACTCTATTTTTCCTCTTTGCAACACCATTTTGTTGAGGTGTGTACCTGCAAGTTAGCTGCCTTCTTATGCCATTCTTTCTCAACAAAAGCATGTGAGGTGTATTCACCACCTCCATCTGTCCTCAAACATTTTATCCAATAGCAATATTTCTTTTCTGTAAAAGCTTTGAAGTCCATAAACTTTTCCAACACTTCACTCTTCTCTTTGAGAAAGTAAATCCAAGTCATTCTACTGAAATCATCAATGAATGTCACATAGTACATGCTGCCTTTAATGGATGGGTTTTGTGTAGGACCCCATACATCACTATGAACAATCTCAAGTGGCCTACTACTCATGTTGCCTTCTTTAGGAAATGGAAACCTTGCTTGCATTCCAAACTGGCAAGTATCACATACATGCATACTCCCATCATACTTGAATCTAGGCAGCCCACCAACAATGCCTCTTGCCTGCATGTTCTTTAACTTTTGTATGTTCACATGTCCAATGCTTTTATGTCACATTTCAATGTCTTGTACCACATTCTGGCTTTTAGAGAACGTAGCCAATTTCAACTCAAGAATCCCAACATCCAATTTGAATAACTTGCCTTCTTTCTTGCCTTTGGTAATGACTCTACATCCATTTTTGAAATCCTCAACGAAGCAACCATGCTCGTTGAAATGGACCTGTAAACCTTGCTCAAACATTTGACCAACTGAGGCCAAACTCTTTGTAATAGAAGGCACATATAGGATATATGACATATACTTCATTTTACCATTGTGCATCACCAATGGCACACTCCCAACATGAGTGATAGCATGTTGAGAATCATCACCTGTCTCCACATAACCTTTTACATCCATTGGCTTCATATGTTCAAACCATTCGCCATGACAAAGTCATATGGTTTGATGCTCTAGAGTCCATATACCAAGTGTCATCACTATCACCATGTGTCATCATAGACCCCACGACATGTTTCATTGGCAGACAAGTGATTTGCACTACCATCATGACTGATTGATGCAAAATTTCCACTATTTGCATAATTTCCACCATGTCCACTATTTGCATAATTTCCACTATATTGTGCTCTAACCCGTCTCAAATCATTATGTTTGCCGATAACAGTCCCTCGAGCCATATGACCTAACTTTCCACAGTAATGGCATTCCACATTTTGCATAGATGCTTGTTGGCCTTGCCAACGTCCTCTTCCACAAGAACTACCTCTACCTCTTTGAGGTGAATATCCATGACCACCTCTAGCACCATATGAACGCTGAAAATTTTATTATGGTGACCTATCCTGCCATCCATGCCAACGCCATGACCTCGTGATGCAAATCTCCCCCTACCTCTAAATCCCCTTTGTGAGAATAGAAAGCTTGATTCATGCCATGATCATCATGGCTAGTAGATGCATTATGAAAAGGGTCACTGAGTTTGATTTCCTCAACAAGTAAGACTGAAACCAACTCATCAAAATCTGGTAAACCTGTACTCCGAACAGAGATAGATGTATCAAAAGACTTGTACTCCTTGCCAAGACTATGCAAGGCATTGTCTGCCAAATCATAATAAGGCATGGGGGCATTGATAGTTGCCAATGCATCTGCATACTTCTTAATCTCTTGTACATAATCATGAATACTCCTTCCTTTTTGCTTCACATTGTGAATTTGTTGTCTCAACTGAGACTTACGAGCACTAGTATCTATATCAAATAGCTTTACCAAAGTATCCCATGTATCCTTGGGATTCTCAGCATCATGTATATGTATGAGTATAGCATCCGAGATACATATAGACAAGTAAAGCAAAACTTTGTATGCTCTCCCTGGCCATTGTTTATGAGCTACAACTTGTTGTTGTGTAGGTTGTTGGGGTAGATCTGGCTCTAGCTCCACACCTGTAACAAGGTTCCAAAATCCTTTTCCTTTCAGAAAGCTTTTGATCCTGTACTTCCATGCCTTGAAGTTCTTTCTATCCAACCTACCAGAAATATCAAATCCCCTTCTCTGTTTTGAGAAAAACTAGTAAAACCAGTAGAAAAAATGCTCTAATTTCTTCAAATCTTGTCCAAATTAAGGGACTAGGCATTCATTAGCTTAGAAATGATGTCTACTAACTCCATGTAAAAGGAATTAGACCAAACTAGGCATTCCTTGCATTATTTGGTAGCTTAGGACTAGCTTAAGCTATACATAAAAAGAAAACCTAAAAAAATCATTAAGGGGAAGAAATCAGGGAAAAACCAAAGAAAATTGGATGCAATTCATTCTCAAGTTGCATTTTTTAGAAGTGAATGGCCATTCACTTCACAGAGGTACAGAGGTACCTTCTTTAGCCATGCCAATTTACTTCAAGTTGGAGAATCTCTCCAAATCTATTTCATAAATGAGAGTAATGGACATTAAAAGAGCATAAATGTTGCGCAGTAGAATATGTCAGGAGAATATTTAGAGGCAGTTGTCAGAGATACGTCGTTTTGGCATAGTTAAGACACGTGCCTATTAGTATGTGAGCGAACGTCTGTACCTTCACAAACTAATGTCCGTTCCTCCATGAGTGAACGGCCGTACATTCACAAGCCAACAACAATTCCCCCCACTAGCGAACGTCCTTTTCCTAACACCAGCCCACGATCGCATCTTCTTGAAATTGAACGACCGTTTCTCTACGAAAGAACGCCATTCAACTAGCTAGCCACGGCCGCACCTTTTTGATGCAAGAGCACCCGTTCGTTCACAAGTGAATGCTTGTTCCTGTTTCCAGACGATTGTATCTGAGACAACAGACGATTGCATTAGCGAAGCCACGCCTGTACTCACATCAAGAGACGATTGCATTAGTGAAGCCACGCCTGTACTCACATCAAGAGAACGTATGTTCCTTCACAAGTGAACGCCTATTCCTATTTCCAGATGATTGTACCTAAGATAACAAACAGTTGCATTAGCTAAGCCACGTCGTACGCACATCAGGAGAACGTACGTTCCTCTATGAATGAATTACCATTCTTTACTTCCAGAGAGCAAATAATCTCCATATCTTCCTTTGATCCTCTAGAGTCATCCTGAATTGAAATTACCCACTAAATCCATCATACTGAGTACCTCTCACTCCCAACAACTTGATCTAAGATCTCATCTTGAAAGGCAAGGGGTAATGATGTCTTCTTGTGGGTTGCATTTAGGGGTAATGATGTCTTCTTGTGGGTTGCATTCAGAGGTTTATAGTCAACACAGAATCTCCATTTGTTTCCCTTCTTTGGCACTCTATGACCATAGGGGATACCCGATATGATTCAGCCACTGAGTAGATGAACCCAACCTGTAAGATTTTGGTTACCTCTACCTTTGGGACTTGCCTTTGAATGGTCCCTAGCCTCCTGAGTTTCTGTGCCATGGGCTGTACTCCCTCTTTCAACTTGATCTCATGTACTACACTGGAAGTCCCTCTCATTTGTGTATACTCCTTTGCAAATAGGTTGGGATACCTATCAAAGAGCAGCCCATACTACTTCTTCTCTTCCACAGTCAGATCCTTATCCACCATTTCCATCACCTCTTCCTTTGGAACATTGAAGTCCTTATTCTAGGAAAGCTATCCTACCTGATTTCTAGCCATTCCCTTCTCTCTAATCTTAGCCATCTGCACCCCACACATGTCCACCATTTCCATCTCAAGCAAGCTTTGGTCTAAACCCTCATCATCAACCTCTCCTATAGACTCTAAAGATTAAGCATCATAACTCTCAAACGAGGTTAAACTTTCATTTGTTTCCACTTCCAGATCTTCTCCAAGCTCCATAATCTTTGGTGTTTTCAAGTCTTACTTGATCCTCTTATCTTTTGTCTTATTAAAAAACAAGTCTATACATCCCCTATACCAATCGTACCTTGATTTCATTGCTATCAACCATGGCCTTCCCAAGATTATAGGGTATGCCCCAACCCCAACTGGCATGACATGCATATCTATCCTCACCCTCAAACACTGGAATTCTTTTATCACCCTCAAACACTTCTTCAACCTCACATTGTTAACCCATTTCACACTAAACATGGATCTCCCAGTAACCTCCAACTCTAGGGCATGAAATGCTTCCTCAGTAATCACACACACCTAAGCTCCACCATCAATGTAAACCTTACTTATCTTTCTACCATGGATCCGCTGTAGCAGCTGTCCATAAGTAATGCGAGCCTTCTTGTGCTTCACATTTTCCAACAAACTATATGGTGCTGGGCCTTCTCTTAGCTAAAAATATCCCATCCTAATCTTCCATCTCCTGGCCTTAGCCTTTCCCTGTTTGCCAGACTCACCCTGATCCATGGGAGCTTTCCCCTTTTCTAATCTCTTCTTGGCTCTTTCTTCCCTATTTGCTACTTCAGAACCTAACCTTTGTCCTTTTATTAGCCATTACATCAACCCCATTTGTCTCCTCTGGAATAGCTTCCAAAATGATCACATTGCCCATGGGACCTTGAGCCTAACCCTTGACTAGCAATGGATTCCTATTTCCTCTCTTTTTGTGGTCCCTAGGTCTATCCCCTTCCTATCTCTGAATCATTGGGTATATCCCACCTGGTTCCCTCCTAGGTTGAAGACACTGAGGTGCTATGTGACCTCTATCTCCTCAATTGAAGCATTATACCTGTTCCAATCTATTTCTTGGCTGCCTCTCTCATTGTGGTCCTCTCACTTGATTTTTAATCCCCTAGAGAGCAACGTTAAGATTGTCAATTTTCTTAGTAAGTCTCTGGATCTCCTGATGTAACCCATTATGAGCCCTATTTGATTCTAACAACCTTAGAACTTCCATTGGAACTCCCCTTTTCAAATGCATCTCAATAGGTAGAGGATCCACTACTATAGGACCATGCTATACCTATTCCTGTTTGATTTGCATCCAGCTCCTCTTTCCTTCCTTACTAGCTACAGCTTCCTCACCTTCTTTCTCCATCTCAATAGGTAGAGGATCCACTACTATAGGACCATGCTATACCTATTCCTGTGTGATTTGCATCTAGCTCCTCTTTCCTTCCTTACTAGCTACAGCTTCCTCACCTTCTTTCTCCATTGCTATCCTTACAGTTCAACAAATGTGTCAAGATCCTTCAATTATACTTTCTCCTTCATACTCCCATGCAACACACCAATAAACATCTCCTTTTTTAAGAAGTCGGGTGGTACCTAGTTCTCTCCCAATTCTATGAGTATCCTTCTCCAAACAGCCTAAAATCTGCCCACAAAGGCTGGCATCTCTTCATCCTCTCCTTTGGTACAACTTGTTGAGCTCCCTCCATAGGTCTTTAGGACTATCTACTTTCCCACATTTCCTCCTCAATGCCTATTTCAACCTGTCCCAATCCCCTTTTTCAACATCAGTTTACCACATCCTCAAACCATTCCTTGGTTGGTCCTTCCAAGAACAAACTCACCATCCTCAGCTTATACGCATCCCGGAGTCATCCCCGTTGCTACTCAGAGTTGCAAGTTCAATCCTCTTGAGAAATTGGTTTGACATGCTTAAACCTTTGCCTTCTAGACACTTTATATACAATACTGCCATGGTCCTGAGTTGATAACCAAGTGCGTTTAAACCTGCAGATCAAAGCCTTTAACAAAAGCTCTCCAATCCTTAGTGGGGGAACCAAAACATGTGAGGGCTCTGGGTGATGGACTCTATAACAACACCAAACAAAAATGTGAGTTATATAGATATAAGAAATGGGGAATCTAAAATCACCTACTCCAAAAGCATGTGCCAACCCAAATGATATCATCAGAGTCCTTGTGAATCAAAGGAAGCCTAAACCAATAGGTGCAACCTCTTTGGTGAGATGGAGGCAGTCCCTTGCACTCCCCTATTTCTCTGGATCAATGGACAGTCAACCTTCTTTTACCTAGTAAAACCCTATGATGTCAGTCCACACTTTGTCTATCTTTTGACTGTATAACAACCTTCCTATTTAAACTCAAACCCGTCTTGCTTGCTTTGAGAAGGTTGACCCAACTTATAGCATCTCCCTAATCCTTTAAGTCCAGAGGTTCTCACACCCCTCAAATTTTAGATGAACACCATCATATGATTCCTTTCCATGATCATCTTTGATACTGTTCCATTCTCTCCACTAAGAACAAACTTGAGATGATGCTAGGATGATTGATCAACTCAAATGTATCTCTCCTATCTCCTAGGGAATGATGGTTCTTTTCCCCCCTTCAATCTCATAACAACTCAGCCCACCAACTAAGCACTCTCTAGTCATGTACACAATCCCTGGTCATGTACACAATCCCTTATTCAAACCTAAATCTATCCAGCTCCATAGTCATGTACACAATCCCTGGTCATGTACACAATCCCTTATTCAAACCTAAATCTATCCAGCTCCATAGTCATCTTGGCTTTAGATTTGTCCTAGCCAGGTTGTCTCTCTCCTCATGATAGTTTTGAGAAACCCACCCTCTTTGCTCCTTATGACATCTAGATCAAAATCTCATCAACCCTTCTTTGTTGCTATGATTCCTCCCTAATTCTGTCCCAACAAAATCCTGAGATTACCCAAACAAGATCCAGCTAACCAATTGATGATCTTCATCAAATGTGTCGTATAATTCAAAGATTCAATATAAGCTAGCAATTCATGCGTAATCCCTATAGCCTATCCAAGCCCCCTAAATTAATGGAGTTGAACCAATACAAACAAAGTTTGATTTCTCTTGCTAAAGACATACATAAGATTAAGGCTCAAAGTTCATAATCTATAGCCCATTGTTTAAACACAAAACCATCAAATACAAAGCACTTGGGACGCTCTCATAACTCTTTGTCATATACAAAGTTTACAGCAATCACTTCTTAATAAAGTTCACAATAACAAGACAAGAAAGCGATGAAAACATTAAACTTCAAAGGATGAATTGATTGAATACACTGAAGAAGATGAAGTCCTCTTTGATGAGATTCTAGCAAAGTAACAACCAGACCGACATGAATTCTAATCACCAACAGAAGGTCTGATAAGAACCATATTCTAACATAGTAGATGTCCTAGATGCTCTATCTCCCCAATTCACGTTTGCTTCAATCTATACATCCACCTCTACTCTGAATAAGAATCCTGCATACCCCAATTTTCTATTTAAAAAAACAACTCCCAATCATAACCTCTAACATAGGTCCATCTTCTTCAATTCATCATCAGTCCAGCTGCCTTTGCTCATCTAGAGTCTCAGCTCTTTTTGTCCTCTGTTATGTAAAAAAATGATGTTTTTTCCTGTCTCTTCTACTGTACCCCTGCATGCCAAATTAGCAATCACACACACTTACTATTCTCAATTGCTAGCCCTTCCCTCTTCCCCGACTGGTGGTGCCTTTTGTCCATGCCAAGTGGACTACCACTTATGTAAAAAAATTGGATGTATATGCTAATGCATCATCCCCATTCACATGATCAACCCCATGAGACATCCTTAACAACATCATATATACACCCACTTATCTCAACATCCCTACATCATAAACATGCTATGACTATTCACAACCATCCTCTCTCAGACTTAAACTCCCAATCAGCCTATGTTATCATATGAATAGAATCTATGTGGATGTTAGATGTAGATAATCATATATCATCATCATGATCATCACCAACCACATATTATTTTCATGACTCTCTACATGCATCTCAATAATCTACTATCAAGCACGAAACCATTAAAATCTAAGGGCTGCCTAGCTACATTTGGTCATATTTACACATATCATAGGATTCTTAATGGGGCTTTAATCCTTCTTGTAGGGGTATCACCAAATTTTTCCTCACAATGGATTTTGGTGGCTACCCTAATTGTAAGATTCCTCCCCAGCCTCTCAAGATGTCCAGTATCTTCCCCTGTAATCAATCCCCTCTTCAGAAATATAAAAGATATTATTTTTACCTGTTTTGGCCTAGAGAGAGAAAATGTTCTAGAGAGACATTATTCAAATTTTGAATATTTTTGGACGAGTAAATATCTCTTCTTATTAAAATAAGTTCCCCCGAAACAGAAGTTCAAAAAGATTTTTAGAAGGTGCATTAGAAATCAAGTATAATATGTTTAAGAGGCCTTATCCTAGGGGTCCAGATTTTTAGAAAATTTTAAATTAAGGTTTTGAGGGGCCAATCAGATTCATCCAAATGTGTGGAGAAGATAAATAGAAGAAATAAAGAAAATCCCCCCCAAAAATGAGTAAATACTCACATAAGATGAAGAGTCGACTAAGGACCAAAGGAATTACTAAAAAAATGGATTTTTGACACCTCACAATTGAAATTCCCCCCTCATGAAGGAGGCGCCTACTTCACATGTGTGGTGGAGTTTAAAATTATCAAAAATTGAGATATTTCATCTCTCCTCTCTCCTAATTCAAGTCTAGTTCCAAAAAGTAAGCTAAACTGACCTAAAAATGGTCAAAAATCGACCAAATTGATATGGAAAATTCTAGAATCCGTTTGCTTGGTTAGAAGCTCACTTTTTTCTTTAAATAGAAGCCTCCCCCTTTGTTGGAGCTTAATAGTGTTTTATGCATTGTTACTCTACTGCTCCCAAGAGAGCAAGGAACTATGAATTTCTTAATAATTCACTAGTTTTTGACCATTCCCTCTTCTAAAGAATTGGTGGCCACTCTTGTTGCAACAAGAGTAGAACTTGCATAAAAGAATATTTTTTTATAAAAGTGTTACTTTCATTAAAATGGATTTTTATGCATAAAATGATGCATAAAAGATTTTTTTAATTATAAAAGTGTTACTTTCATCAAAATGGATTTTATGCATAAATAAATGCATAAAAGAATATTTGTTTTAATTATAAAAGTGTTACTTTCATCAAAATGGATTTTGATGAAAGTGTTACTTTCATCAAAATGGAGTTTATGTATAAATAGATGCATAAAAGAATATTATTTTATTATAAAAGTGTTACTTTCATCAAAATAAACTTTTATGCATAGATAGATGCATAAATGAATATTTTTATTATAAAAGTGTTACTTTCATTAAAATGGACTGTTATGCATACAATGATGCATAAAAGAAAAAAATTTTAATTGTAAAAGTGTTACTTTCACTAATATTGATTTTTATGCATAAAATGATGCATAAAAGAATTTTTTTAATTACAAAAATATTGCTTTTACCAATATTGATTTTTATGCATAAAAGAAATTTTTTAATCAAAATAAGAGTTCACTTTAATCCTATGTTTAGATCCCATGAATATTAGAAAAATGAATAAGTAAATACTCAGTGAAAGAAAATTATATCGTTTTATATTCTCTAGGATGGTAATGAGAAAAAATTTAGAAAAACTATCGAAGTCGAAATTTTAGATAAATGACTAATTCATTCCTCATAGGAATTCGTGTTTAGTTTTGAATTCAGTAAAGTAGTAATTGAATTATTACCTTCGAGAAAGATAGTTCAGGGAGAACCTTTCAAGACTCAAACCTTGAGAATCAAACTATGACCAAGACGTAACTCCTTCGTCAGTTCAAGAAATGACGATGTGACCAGTTTAGTAATCTACACTCAAATCACCCACCGAATTTGAAACTAAGTTGAGACCTTTGATTTTGATCTCAGGATCAAGAATTCAGAATTCGAGGAATTCTGCTTGGGAATCCAGACCTGTGATCTAGAAGTCTTGGGATACAGAATTAAGATATACTCATTGTATTCAAAAGAAAATCAAAACTAAAAACTTGCATAGAAACCCTGTTTTCTTAAAGGACTGTCTTACGCGAGAATGCTATGGATGGAGCATTTGGTATATGTGTGTTCTAAGGGAAGTTCGGTTGTAACAGCTGGCGCGGAGTGTTCAAAGGTAGCTCACGCGGCAAAGCCTGCCCATGTCTTGACCAGCCTCGATATGGTTAAAATGGTGCGCTTCCGGTACGATGGGCGAGGGCCGACAAAGTGATTCCTGGTGAAGTGCCAGGACACCTAAGGAGGATCGTGGAGGGTTTTGACCAGGCGATGCACGGGCTCGCGGTGCCGAGGACACCCATGCGTATGTCATGGAAGATATATAGGTATGATGACGAGAAACTTATTGTAATCTGTTTACTGGATCTCGTTGTTGACCTACTGGTCTCAATGGAGAGTCCAGAGTGATACTGTTTTGTGAGAGAAACAAGGATTAAATGGAAATTTTGAGTTGTGACATCTGTACCTAGTAATTGTTTGTCAATGGAGTGTTTTATAAATTAAAGTTTAAAGAGAAGTGTGTGAGTATCTGTATTCTAAAGTAAAAGTTAAGAAAGGCTTTCAATTATGGGTGGGTGAGTACTTGTCTGGTTCTACTATTCCAGTGGTTGGGCGATGGCTAACCCATAGGCTCACCTCGGGAAGTACTTCAAACTTTCCTCCCCCAAAGAGGCAGCAAGGCCCAATTCATAATCGATTCAGAATGTGGGAAGATTCAGAAGTGAAGGAAGACCCTTCCCCTAGAACACTTTCTCAGGAGCCCCACCTATTTCAAGGATTCCGAGGGATGAGCTCAGAAGTGAGAACCGATGTTTTGGATGTCAGGGTTTTGGCCACCAGCTAAGGTCCCTCCCAAGCCATGTATGTATGTGTCTCTTTTAATATAGATTTCAATAAGGAAAGAGAATGTACTTAGACAAGAGTGAGACAATAAGGCTAGAAATATTAGAAAAGTGTTAGAATAAAAATATTAGCTCCAAAAATCCTAAAAGAAATAAGAACATAAGATAGTCCTATTAAGAGATAAGTATTCTCAAAAATAGAATTTCGAATCTAGGCCCATAAGAGGTCATATTTAGAGTAGTTTTACACATTTAGAGTCCATGCATACTAAAAATATGGAAAAACAACGCGTTTCTAAAGATGGTGCGTTTATGGCTATATACAGACGTTTTTGCCTATTTTGCCTACGCTAGCTTGTAGACCAGATGCCTTCCCGTTCTTTTGACTCGTTATATGACCATATTCTGAGTTTTTATCAGAGAGTTATGGCCGAAACAATTTGCTGTTTCTGTCAGGGTCTCTACACAAAGAAAACTGTGAGAAGGTAGTAAGTAGTCTCAAGGTAATCCTAGAGCTTGAGATGCATATATCCCTTCATTCTTATCTAATATCTCAGAAAAGAAGCTTAGATTGCTATAGTCTTTCGAAGGAAGAGACCAAAACTCCATAGCTTTTCTTTAAGAGAAAGAATAGTATGCTATAGTCCTGTAAGAGAAGGCTATTTTGCCATATATTTTAGAAAGAGAGAAGAGTCACAGTACGAGTAAGAAGAGATAAAGCTTGCGGATAATTGGATGATTTCAATCAAAAGACAAGGTATTAGAAGACTCTATTCTCATATGTCAAGTTCTAAAGCTCTTGTTAACGAGCAAAGGCAACGACAAACGACAAATTTTTATAAGGTATATACATATTTTGTTTTTCAATTATATATCATTCTTAGGGGTTGAGGTATGGCCTCGGCTTCTCTATTAATTGTTAATTAGTGATCTATTTGATTGATTTACTATTTAAAGTTTGTATTCTTTTAAACAACAGCATATGCCTAAATAAAGAATGTCTTATCCGCAATCTCAAGTTGAAATGTAAAAATCTTTGTGAAAAGGATTGTTTTCTTAAAGAAGGTGACATGGATCCTAGTCCTATGGTTTAGTGAGTAAATGGATTGTTATCTAGTAAGGTACAGGTACAACTTCTCCCTGCCTTGACGCTGCCCCGTTCTTGTGCTTGTATAGCCGGATGGCGGAGACATTAGTAAGGCCCGGAGTTGGCCCATGGTATCCCTCATACCATTGGGATAATGAGGTTTGCCGATTGAGGCGAGTGATTATGATGCTGCCTAGTTCTAAGGGCCCAGGCTAGTGCGGTGAATTAGCCCACCCTAGTACGCAAACATCCCTTTGAGGGGCGGGAGGATCGAGCGATGGAGCCTGAGAGGGCGACAGGCCGGCTTGAGTCCTCGCAAGCGGCCGACGATGAGGTGTATGGTCCCGTAGGGTTTTGCCCAGCATGTAGAGGCTGGAAGGCCGAATTCTAGATCATCGGCGGTATAAAGGAAAAGAATAAGAGAGCCAGTTTGGCTTGTATGAAATTGATTCATGTATAAACTTTTCTTTTAAATCTTGTCTTGGCATTATCGTACTGTGAAAAAAGGCTGTTTTAATAAACCTTGTGAAAAGGGCCTTAATTAAGGAACAAGTTTTTTGACGTCAAACAGTGTGGTAGGATTAATTAGAAAACAAATTGACACGTGAGTAGGGTGGAAAGTGGGAGGATGGAATGCCCCGATGGCACCATCTATTGGTCGGGTAGCTTTCCAACATATTAAGTGAAAGACCTACGTTAGATAAATAGGTTCTCGAGCAATTCTATTCTAGAAGACTAGTAGGCCAACGGGTGTGCCTTGCATGGATAAGGAAAAAAGCATTGTCTCTAGGGATCAAGACTAGTAGTTGCCCAAATTATGATTAATTACCCTATAGGTGATTTGATTTTTAGAAGACCGCGCTCCCCCTGCGGGATAGAACTACGTCTTACCTATGAATCGTATCTTTGAATCTCTACATGATCAAGGTGTCGATGAGTAGGAAATTTTCTCTAAGATAAGACTTAGCGGACTATCTTAAGTGTTTCCCCTATTTTTGGAAGGAGGGGAACCTTACAAGTGGTATCAGAGCCGATCTTAGTTCCTAGGATTTATGTTTCAAAGGTTAACTATTAAAGGGATTAAAACAAGTGATTGTTTATCATATGAGGACGAATCAATCATCTCTACTGGCCATAGAAGTGATTTGAATATCCTCACATGTTGAGACAATCATCCTATTAAATTATGCTTGTATCTTGGGGGTGCACACGCAAGATATTTGTACAATAAATTTGAGAAATAAGATTGGGGAGAAAACCTTTTGTATGAGGAAAAACATAGGGTGATCAAATAAAGAAACTAGTGAGAGAAGAAGGATAGATCGAAACTTGTTTAGAGAAATTTTCAGGATATATCTCATTAACTTGCATATTATAAATTATTAAGATTATAACTCCATTAAGGTTTGAATAGTTGACGTGTGAATGCCATCCATTGGATGCTTTACACTAGGACGATCATCCAAGATCTTTAATCCATCTCAAACAAACATGGGTCTTGGATGTGTAATTCCCAGAGGATCATGCTCTTAAATGTGTTAATCCCAAGATACTAGATGTGTAATTTTCAGAAAACTAATCATATCAGATATGTCAATCCTGATAATCTTTGGATGTGTCAATCCCAAGGCACCAGATGTGTAATTCTCAAAAAAATGAAGATCTCACATATATTAATCCAGAGTGCCTTTAGATGTGGCGCTATGATAAGTATTTGATAGTTTTGAACTTTTAATGGATACAATGAAAGAAGCAAGCTCACCCTTGCTCGCGTCTAAAAATCATAAGAAATGCCAAATTAGTTGGAAGCATTGTTGTCAATCTAACCATTGGAGCTAGAAAGTTGGAAGCATTGTTGTCAATCTAACCACTGGAGCTAGAATCAGTTATGAGATGCCATGAAAGTACACCTTCGTGAAAGGTTTGCCCTCTAGGATTTTGAGAGGATAAAATGAACAAATTTTTGGAGCTAACCCAAGAAGAAAAGACCCTAAAAGAATACCACCAAACTTTTGTTAAACTCCTCCGATTTGCTCCAGAGATGGATGAGGTAACTCTTCTCCATCGATTCATTTGGAAGCTTAATCTACCTTTGAATAACCTCATCAAGAATGTAAAACCATTCTCTATTTTAGAAGCCATGACTGTAATTATAGCCAGAGACTATGATAAAGTTTTTTTTTTTATATAGAAAGTGTTGTGAGAAGGACATGAGTCGTTCTATGTTAATCAAGAAGAGGTCCCCTAATTCAAGAGGAACGTCAAGCCCACCCTTGGCTACAAGGAATCATGAGCTAGAGCAAACATTAGGTCAAGAAATAGAGATAGCAGGGTTAAAGATAATGAAATTCAACAAGTCTTTCTATGAGTAAATAGAAGAGGATTGGTGCAAGATTCATGTGAAGTAGTGTGCATGATGAATAGAGGTATTCTACAAGACGATACTAAGATTATGAAATTGCTATCATAGGTTAGATTGCTTAAAGGATTGATTCCCTTACGTTTCTCCATGACAATTTGTTAAGTACCATATTACGTGGGGGTATAGAATAAGGAATTCGAAGGTTCATATCATATGAGAGGTATATGGATGCATGAACTTAGGATAATAAGGCCAATTAACTTTGGAAAAATAAAGACCTTTTGGAGGCACAACAAAACGAGCCAAGCACATGAAATAAATGACTCTTTAAGAACAAAATTTAGATAAAAGAAGATTTTACCTAGTGGAGACACCACTTTGAAAGAGACAGGAGGATTTACTTAGATACTACCCCTTTGAAAGAGACAGGAGGATTTACTTAGATACTACCCCTTTGAAAGGGACACCACTTTAAAAGAGACAGGAGGATTTACTTAGATACTACCCCAGCTCGTGAGATGAGGACATCTCGAATCTTTTAGTGGGGGAGAAGGTCCCTCCCAAGCCATGTATGTATGTGTCTCTTTTAATATAGATTTCAATAAGGAAAGAGAATGTACTTAGACAAGAGTGAGACAATAAGGCTAGAAACATTAGAAAAGTGTTAGAATAAAAATATTAGCTCCAAAAATCCTAAAAGAAATAAGAACATAAGATAGTCCTATTAAGAGATAAGTATTCCCAAAAATAGAATTTCGAATCTAGGTGATAAGAGGTCATATTTAGAGTACTTTTACACATTTAGAGTCCATGCATACTAAAACTATGAAAAAACAACGTGTTTCTAAAGATGGTGCGTTTGTGGCTATATATAGACATTTTTGCCTATTCTGCCCGCGTTGGCTTGTAGACTAGATGCCTTCCTGTTCTTTTGACTAGCTATATGACTATATTCTGAGTTTTAATCAGAGAGTTGTGGTCAAAACAATTTTCTGTTTCTGTCAAGGTCTCTACACAGAGAAAACTGTGAGAAGGTAGTAAGTAGTCTCAAGGTAATCCTAGAGCTTGAGATACATATATCCCTTCATTCTTATCTAATATCTCAGAAAAGAAGCTTAGATTGCTAGTCTTTCGGAGGAAGAGACCAAAACTCCATAGCTTTTCTTTAAGAGAAAGAATAGTATGCTGTAGTCCTGTAAGAGAAGGCTATTTTGCCATAGATTTTAGAAAGAGAGAAGAGTCACAGTACGAGTAAGAAGAGATAAAGCTTGGGGATAATTGGATGATTTCAATCAAAAGACAAGGTATTAGAAGACTCTATTCTCATATGTCAAGTTCTAAAGCTCTTGTTAACGAGCAAAGGCAACGACAAACGATAAATTTTTATAAGGTATATACATATTTTGTTTTTCAATTATATATCATTCTTAGGGGTTGAGGTATGGCCCCGGCTTCTCTATTAATTGTTAATTAGTGATCTATTTGATTGATTTACTATTTAAAGTTTGTATTCTTTTAAACAACAGCATATGCCTAAATAAAGAATGTCTTATCCGCAATCTCAAGTTGAAATGTAAAAATCTTTGTGAAAAGGATTGTTTTCTTAAAGAAGGTGACATGGATCCTAGTCCTATGGTTTAGTGAGTAAATGGATTGTTATCTTGGTTAAATTAAGGTACAGTTACAACTTCTCCCTGCCTTGATGCTGCCCCGTTCTTGTGCTTGTATAGCCGGATGGCGGAGACAGTAAGACCCGGAGTTGGCCCATGGTATCCCTCATACCATTGGGATAATGAGGTTTGCCGATTGAGGCGAGTGATTATGATGCTGCCTAGTTCTGAGGGCCCAGGCTAGTGCGGTGAATTAGCCCACCCTAGTGCGCAAACATCCCTCTGAGGGGTGGGAGGATCGAGCGATGGAGCCTGAGAGGGCGACAGGCCGGTGTGACAGGCCGTCTTGAGTCCTCGCCAGCGGCCGACGATGAGGTGTATGGTCCCGTAGGGTTTTGCCCAACATGTAGAGGCTGGAAGGCCGAATTCTAGATCATCGGCGGTATAAAGGAAAAGAATAAGAGAGCCGGTTTGGCTCGTATGAAATTGATTCATGTATAAACTTTTCTTTTAAATCTTATCTTGGCATTATTGTACTGTGAAAAAAGGCTGTTTTAATAAACCTTGTGAAAAGGGCCTTAATTAAGGAACAAGTTTTTTGATGTCAAACAGTGTGGTAGGATTAATTAGAAAACAAATTGACACGTGAGTAGGGTGGAAAGTGGGAGGATGGAATGCCCCGATGGCACCATCCTACGGATGGGTGGACCCGATTGGTCGGGTAGCTTTCCAACATATTAAGTGAAAGCCCTACGTTAGATAAATAGGTTCTCGAGCAATTCTATTCTAGAAGACTAGTAGGCCAACGGCTGTGCCTTGCATGGATAAGGAAAAAAGCATTGTCTCTAGGGATCAAGACTAGTAGTTGCCCAAATTATGATCAATTACCCTATGGGTGATTTGATTTTTAGAAGACCGTGCTCCCCTTGCGGGATAGAACTACGTCTTACCTATGAATCATATCTTTGAATCTCTAACATGGTCAACGTGTCGATGAGTAGGAAATTTTCTCTAAGATAAGACTTAGTGGACTATCTTAAGTGTTTTCCCTATTTTTGGAAGGGGGGAACCTTACAACTGCCCAACTCCTGCCATGTCAAGGGGATAGGGAAGTTAAGAACCGAGAATGCAAAGGCCAACCCCTTCCTATCAGTCAACCATCTTGCCCAAATCGGGAAAATCCCAGGAGAACTCTAGCTCAGCCGTCTTCTACCTCTGTCCAGAGTAGCCTCAGAACTCCTTCCCAGAACTGGGACAACCAAAGAGAAAGAGTCCCGCCTTAGACTGCAGCCAGAGCAGTCACAATTGTAGAAGTAGTGGAAGAGGAAAGAGGACAGATTTATGCTGCAATTGAAAACCAAGGGCCAAACCATCAATTCTCCATCATTCATACTCCAGCTGAGTATCAGGGTAAGCCTTTTAAGCTTTTGATTGATTCAGGTAGTACTCATTCTTTCATTTTCCCTGGATGCTTGCGTAAGCTAGTCTTAGATCAGAAATCAGGGAAACCTATGCAAGTTGAATTGACAAGTGGGAAGATTATTTTCACTCACCTTGAGACAGATCGTATTCAGTTCAATCTAGATGGGAATTTAACTGACTGCTAGTTCAGAGTTATACCTTTGGGATTTTTTGACGGGATCCTTAGAATGGATTGGCTCCACAAAAATCAAGCTGACATTCACTGTGATAATGGAAGCATTTCCTTCTGTGACCTTCACTGTCTCACAATGGAACCATTTCCTTCCGTGACCTTCACGGAAACAAGGTTCAAGGAACTAGAAATTCAGGATCCCCAAGTCTGCAGTTAGTAAAGGCTTCTAAGTTACTAAAAGGACTTAAAAAGAAACAGCGCATTTATCTTGTCAAAATGAATCCGGTAGACTCAAAGTTAAAAGCTAAAGAACCTGAATGGTTAAGTGATTATGATGATTTAGCAAAGCTAACAGAGATGCCTCCAATTCGGGAAGTAGATCATGTGTGATAGAATTGACCCCCGGGGCTCAGCCAGTAGCCTTGCGCACGTACAAAATGCCAGTTCCTGAAGCCATCGAACTCAAGGAATAGCTTAGACAGCTGTTAGAACAAGGGTTTGTAAGACCCAGTGTTTCACCTTGGGGTGTGCCAGTTCTCTTTCAGAAAAAGACAGATGGAACGCTAAGACTCTGTGTGGACTATAGAGGTCTCAATCAGCTCTGCTGACAACTTTAAGCTCTAATGATCTATCATCAAAAAGAATCTTTGACCTAGTAGGTAATGTCTCCACAACTTCAGGGCATATACTACTAAAAGTAGTTCCAGATCGTGGACATCATAATTCCTCTCATGCGTTCTGAGTTTTCGGGATTCATAGGCCACTGCATGACCTTCTTGCATGAGTGCACCTCCCAGGGCAAAACCACTACTACCTCAAAGGGTAGAGAGAAATCTGGCAGCTTCAGAACGAGATTGGTTACCAAGGCAGTCTTCAGCTTATCAAAAGCACTCTGGCACCTGGTAGACCATTGAAACGAGATATTCTTCTTGAGAAGATTCGTCAGGGGGGGAAGCTATGAGAGCATACTTTGGTATAAAAATTCTATACCAACCAGTTAATCCCAAGAATCCTCTGACTTCTTTCACTGTCTTGGGTTCAGGCCAATCTATGACTGCTTGGACTTTTGTGCGCAAAATCTGGAGAAATTCCATCTTTTGATACCAAAAAGCCCAAGTATTCAACATGGTCGGTAGAGAAAGTCCATTTGCTCTTTTTTGCAAAGAGTTGGTGCTTCCTTAGAATCTCAAGAACTTTTCTGACATGAGCTTCATGGTCAGCTGCATTCTTTGAGTAAATCAGAATATCATCAAAGAAAACAAGAATGAAATCATCCAAGTATTCTCTGAGAATGTCCTGCATTAAGCGATTGAATGTAGTTGGGGCATTTGTCAATCCAAATGGCATGAAAGTGAATTCATAATGCCCATACCGAGTATTGATGGTTGTCTTCTCGAGATATCTTACTCATTGATCCTGATCTGATAATACCCTGATTTGAGATCTATCTTTGAGAAGATCTGGGCTCCACTTAGCCTGTCCAGAAGCTCATCAATTTTAGGGATAGGAAGGATCTCAACATGCGCCAGAGAAGGTGGATGCAGACAGAGAAGGTGAATGCAGACCCTGCATGAATTTGATTTTGAAATCAAGTACTGCCCAGGCAAAGAAAATGTGGTAGCAGATGCCCTCAGCAGAAAAGCCTCCTTGCTTGCAATTACTGTAGTGTCAAATCCTTTGATTATTGAAGCAAGAGAGAAGATCATGCAGGATAGATTCCTTGGCCCTATTGTTACCCTACTTATGCAGGAAAGCAAAACTCCACAGGAGTTGAACCGAGTTCAAGGGTACAGCCTGGATGATGGAATTATGTATTATAATCACAGGCTATGCATTCCCAATGATGAGGGAACTAAGGGTCAAATTCTGAATGAAGCCCATGACAGCCTTATTGCAGGACATCCAGGTTTCATCAAAACCTACATGTCTGTGAAGAAAAGCTTCTTTTGGCCTGGTCTGAAAAAGGATGTGCTTAATCATGTACGTCAATGTCTGACTTGTCAGAAAGTCAAGGCTGAGAGAGTAAAAATGCTTGGGAAGTTACATCCATTAGACATCCCCCAGATGAAGTGGGAATGCATCAGTATGGATTTTATTACTGGATTACCTTCAGTGCAATCAGGTTACAACTCCATCTTTGTGTGATAGTTGATAGACTAACCAAAGTTGCCCATCTGATTTTAGTAAAAGAAACCTACACTGCAGTGGATGTGGCCAGAGTGTTCCTCAAAGAAGTCTTCAGATTGCATGGCCTACCCAGAAGAATAGTAAGTGATCGAGATCCCAAATTCACGTCAAGATTCTGGATTGCATTTTTTGAAGCTGTAGGAACTTTCTTGGATCTCAGCACAGCTTACCACCCTGAGATCAATGGACAAACTGAAAGGGTGAACCAAGTAATCGAAGATATACTTCGGTCATGCTATGGCAGAAAACCCAAGAAGTGGCTAAGCTATCTGCACTTAGTCGAGTTCGCCTACAATGCTTCTTATCAGAAAAGTATTGGGATGAGTCCTTTCAAAGCTGTGTATGGACAAGATTGCTTAACTCAATTAACTTGGTCCGATCCATTGATTAGGGTCGAGATGTCCAGACAGATGCTTGACGACATGGAGCAGTAGATGTAGGCAATTCACAAAGATATAAAAGCTGCCTCCAGGATAGACAGAAGGAGTATGCAGATAAGAAGAGGACAGATAGAAAATTTGAAGAAGCAGATATGGTCTTCATTCGAGTACGCCGCCCCAAAAGAAGTTCTCTGTCTCTTGGCAAGTACAAGAAGTTATCCCCCAGATATTGTGGGCCATATCTGATTACAAAGAAAGTAGGTGACTTAGCCTACGAGCTTCTTCTGCCTCCTCATCTCAAAGTACATAATGTATTTCATGTCAGCCTTCTTAAAAAGTATGTACCAAGCCCAAATCATGTGCTTGATGATAAAATCTTAACTTCTTCAACCCAAGGGCAGATGGAACTCCAACCTGAAGAAATCCTTGATGTTCGAGAAAAGGTTCTCAGGAACAGAATTCTGAGAGAATTATTGGTCAAATGGAAGTTCTATCCTTTTGAAGATGCCACCTGGGAGAAAGAAGCCGAACTGTTGCGGGATTACCCCCAGTTTGCGAGATGAGGACATCTCGCGTTTTTCAAGTGGGAGAGAATGTAAGATTACTCCCCAGCCTCTCAAGATGTCCAGTATCTTCCCCTGTAATCAATCCCCTCTTCAGAAATATAAAAGATCTTATTTCTACCTGTTTTGGCCTAGAGAGAGAAAATATTCTAGAGAGAGATTATTCAGATTTTGAATATTTTTGGATGGAAAAATATCTCTTCTTATTAAAATAAGTCGAAACAAAAGTTCAAAAAGATTTTCAGAAGGTGCATTAGAAATCAAGTATAATCTTTCAAGAGGCCTTATCCTAGGGGTCCAGATTTTTGAAAAATTTTAAATTAAGGTTTTGAGGGACCAATCAGATTCATCCAAATGTGTGGAGAAGATAAATAGAAGAAATAAAGAAAATCCCCCCCAAAAATGAGTAAATACTCACATAAGATGAAGAGTGGACTAAGGACCAAAGGAATTACTAAAAAAATAGATTTTTGACACCTCACAATGGGAATTCCCCCCTCATGAAGGAGGCGCCTACTTCACATGTGTGGTGGAGTTTAAAATTATCAAAAATTGAGATATTTCAGCTCTCCTCTCTCATAATTCAAGTCTAGTTCCAAAAAGTAAGCTAAATTGACCTAAAAATGGTCAAACTGATCTGGAAAATTCTAGAATCAGTTTGCTTGGTTAGAAGCTCACTTTTTTCTTTAAATAGAAGCCTCTCCCTTTGTTGAAGCTTAATAGTGTTTTATGCACTATTACTCTACTCCTCCCAAGAGCCAAGAACTGTGAATTTCTTAATAATTCACTAGTTTTTGACCATTCGCTCTTCTAAAGAATTGGTGGCCACTCTTGTTGAGTAGAACCCTCAAACCATCAAGCCAAAGGAAAGCTCCTAGAATTTCATGTAAGCTAGAAATCTTATATTTTTCTTTATTCTTTTAATGGTTTTCTAAATTGTTTGTTATCTTAAAATGATAAACTGATGCTATGCCTTCTTGGAAAGGCTTTCCCCCTCTCTCATTCTTAAAATCAGCCCTTCTTTATCCTAGTTAAGTGATCTAACTGTTAGAATTAAACTTTTCATATTGTTTCTCTCTTAAAAGTGAAAATTGATTAGTTTAGAATGCTTTAAACTAATTAGGGATAATTCCTAAGTAGATTAAGGTTAGAAAAATGGCGAGCCATACAAAGGAGGTTATGGCAAAACTTTCTAAAAATTTGTGAAATTAATTTCATCTTTTATTAATCAAAAAGAGTAATCCCCATCGTTTGTGTATTCTAAAAGTGTCATGTTCATTCATGCATGGAAAGATGCATATTGATTATTTTTTATTATAAAAAGAGTGATTTTTAATAGAATTAAATTCTATGCATAGAAAGATGCATATTGATTATTTTTTATTAAAAAAAGAGTGATTTTTAATAGAATTAAAATCTATGCATAGAAAGATGCATATTGATTATTTTTTTTAATTATTATAAAAGAGTGATTTTCAATATAATTAAACTCTATGCATAGAAAGATGCTTATTGATTATTATTTTTTATTACAAAAGTGTTACTTTCATCAAAATGGATTTTATGCATAAATAGATGCATAAAAGAATATTTTATTATTATAAAAGTGTTACTTTCATCAAAATGGATTTTATGCATAAATAGGTGCATAAAAGAATATTTTTTTATTATAAAAGTGTTACTCTCATTTAAATGGATTTTATGCATAAATAGATGCATAAAAGAATATTTTTTATTATAAAAGTATTGCTTTCATTAAAATGGATTTTATGCATAAATAGATGCATAAAAGAATATTTTTTTGATTATGAAAGTATGTCTTTCATCAAAATGGATTTTATGCATAAATAGATGCATAAAAGAATATTTTTTTATTATAAAAGTGTTACTTTCATTAAAATGGATTTTATGCATAAATAGATGCATAAAAGAATATTTGTTTTATTATAAAAGTGTTACTTTCATCAAAACTGATTTTATGCATAAATAGATGCATAAAAGAATATTTTTTTATAAAAGTGTTACTTTCATTAAAATGGATTTTATGCATAAATAGATGCATAAAAGAATATTTTTTTGATTATAAAAGTGTTACTTTCATCAAAATGGATTTTATGCATAAATAGATGCATAAAAGAAAATTTTTTATTATAAAAGTGCTACTTTCATCAAAATGGATTTTATGCATAAATAGATGCATAAAAGAATATTTTTTTATTATAAAAGTGTTACTTTCATCAAAATGGATTTTATGCATAAATAGATGCATAAAAGAATATATTTTTTATAAAAGTGTTACTTTCATTAAAATGGATTTTTATGCATAAATTGATGCATAAAAGAATTTTTATTATTATAAAAGTGTTACTTTCATCAAAATGGATTTTATGCATAAATAGATGCATAAAAGAATATTTTTTATTATAAAAGTGTTACTTTCATCAAAATGGATTTTATGCATAAATAGATGCATAAAAGAATATTTTTTATTATAAAAGTGTTACTTTCATCAAAATGGATTTTTATGTATAGATAGATGCATAAATGAATATTTTTATTATAAAAGTGTTACTTTCATTAAAATGGATTTTTATGCATAAAATGATGCATAAAAGAATTTTTTTTAAATTGTAAAAGTGTTACTTTCACTAATATCGATTTTTATGCATAAAATGATGCATAAAAGATTTTTTTTATTACAAAAATGTTACTTTCACCAATATTGATTTTTATACATAAATTGATGCATAAAAGAATTTTTTTTATCAAAATAAGAGTTCACTTTAATCCTATGTTTAGATCCCATGAATATTGGAAAAATGAATAAGTAAATACTCAGTTGAAGGAAAATTATATCATTTTATATTCTCTAGGATGGTAATGAGAAAATTCAGAAAAACTATCGAAGTCGAAATTTTAGATAAATGACTAATTTATTCCTCATAGGAATTCGTGTTTAGTTTTGAATTCAGTAAAGTAGTAATTGAATTATTACCTTCGAGAAAGATAGCTCAGGGAGAACCTTTCCAGACTCAAACCCTGAATCAGACTATGACCAAGACATAACTCCTTCGTCAGTTCAAGAAATGACGATGTGACCAGTTTAGTAATCTACACTCAAATCACCCACCGAATTTGAAACTAAGTTGAGACCTTTGATTTTGATCTGAGGATCAAGAATTCAGAATTCGAGGAATTCTACTTGGGAATCCAGACCTGTGATCTAGAAGTCTTGGGATACGGAATTAAGATATACTCATTGTATTCAAAAGAAAATCAAAACTGAAAACTTGCATAGAAAGGACTGTCTTACGCCAGAATGCTAGAGGGAGCATTTGGTATATGTGTGTTCTAAGGGAAGTTCGGTTGCAACAGCTGGCGGGGAGTGTTCAAAGAACGGCTCACGCGGCAAAGCCGGCCCAAGGCTTGGGCCCAGGGCTTGACCAGCCTCGGTATGGTTAAAATGGTGCGCTTTCGGTATGATGGGCAAGGGCCGACGAAGCGGTCCCTGAGTGAAGTGCCAGGACACCTAAGGAGGATCTTGGAGGGTTCTGACCACGCGATGCACGGGCTCGCGGTGCCGAGGACACCCATGCGTATGTCGTGGAAGATATATAGTTATGATGACGAGAAACTTATTGTAATCTGTTACTGGATCTCGTTGTTGACCTGCTGGTCTTAATGGAGAGTCCAGAGTGATACTGTTTTGTGAGAAACAAGGATTGAATGGAAATTTTGAGTTGTGACATCTGTACCTAGTAATTGTTTATCAATGGATTGTTTTATAAATTAAAGTTTAAAGAGGAGTGTGTGAGTATCTGTATTCTATAGCAAAAGTTAAGAAAGGCTTTCAATTATGGGTGGGTGAGTACTTGTTTGGTTCTACTATTCTAGTGGTTGGGCGGTGGCTAACCCATGGGCCGAATAGGCTGGAATCAGTAGAGTTTTAATAATAAAATTGATTAATAAGATTACGCTTAGAACTCGAGTAGTTAATTAAAAGCCTGAAGACTTCTCAAATGAATAGATCAAAACGGGGCTGTGCCTGATTCAATTAGGAAAAAAACGTTGATCCCTTCAAGTTAAGTCTGTAATAGTTTCCCTTCTATCCGGTTTGTTCAGATGGAGGTTAGTTCAGTCTTGACCTCGTTAGAAAAATTTGTTAAGAAATTCAAAATGGTGGAATTGTCCCCGCTTTCTAGGCATGGGAAATTTTCTCGGTTTCAGTTTTCGGAGTGACCACTAACTTAGTCTCGTGCCCGGACATTCGAGGGCGAGGCCCCGAGTGAGAAATCCTGCCCGCGCAAGAGGAAGTTGCTTCCGTTGCCAGCAATCACAAATCCGGTGTGCGGAGGGGGCAATGGGATCTCACACTAATAATAGATTTTAATATTTTGTAATTCCTAAGATTTTATTTCATGTGTCAATGTGCACATTGTAAATACCATAAGTATGCTCTATAAATACTTTGTCATGGTTGTATAGTCTAGTGATATGGAAACAAAGGTGGCCATATGCCGACATGTCTTGGTAACTCTAATAAAACAAGATACGTGTACATGCCAAGCTTGTGGATGGCATATGGAAGAGTGAGGAAGAATGTATAATAAAAAGGAATCCTTCTATAAATCATGTGTGGACTAAGGATAATTTCAACATGTGTACATGAGGAGCCTTTATATAGGCCCAAATTGGGGTTAGATCTTATCCCCCAAGTCAAGGCTTCTTTGATTAAAAATTCAAGCAAACATATATCAAAAGTAGCCAAATAAGGATAATTAATAGTGATATCCAGCCTTATGAGGATAATTAATAGTGATATCCAGCCTTATGTCATAGGGAGATGAAGATTTCTATTTTTTTAAATTTGTAACAAGGTGAGAAAGAGTGATTCTCCATCTATAAAAGGAGCCCTCTTCTCCTTTTTAAATGAGAGAAAAGAGAAGGAAGGGAATGAATGAGAAAGCCTCCTCCTTTGTGCATTCTTATGTCTTTGTCATTCCTTATATTTTAGCTCTATCACTTAGTTTTTCCTCTTCTATTGTTGAAGTGGAGATCAAAGTAGCAATAGACACATAGATGGAACGAGCAAGAAGAGATAGATGGAAAAATAACACTGAAAGTAGATTGATGAGAATGAGTGAAGTACAAGTGAAGTGTAAGTTGAAACACAAATCTTAAAGTAGATTGATGAGAATGAGGAGTACAAGTAAAGTGACATGATAAGGTTATTTACACACACTCATAAGAGTTCATACATATGCTTAGGGGAAAAACCTCCTAAAGAGGAAAAAGTGTCCGGCCCATTATTAGCTTGCGTTCACACATCACTACTATATAAATGGATACAATAATTATATAAGAGGAAGGTTGTACCAGGATCATAATAACAAATAATAATTGACAAATTTCTAATCATCTATTTTTAAGGTGTAGAGATGAAACAAACTGGTAAAGGATGGGTAGTGTAAGTGGGAGCCTTCTTCCATAGAAACCTTAAGCACATTTTAATCCACACATTGCCTACTCTCTTGACAATCCTTAACAAGGTAGAAATTTGCCTTCACTTGGACATGAAATCCACATAAAACCCACACTTTCCTTTTCTTCCTAAGCCTTTTTTGGTCCTTTCTAACCTTAGTTGGTTTGATGGTTTTTATGGAGTCATCCATGGTTGTAAGCTTGGCAGAGTCATTAGCTCTCCTTAAACTTCCTTTAGCTAGACCGTTGAGATTAACATAAAGGGATTTTGAAGAAGTAAAGGAAACATTAGGCTTGATGTTTGAGATCCTAAGGCATAATTTCCAAAGTTCTCTAATATAAGGCACTAATATCCCTCCACTACTTGATTTGTTATAGAAATTATGAAGTTATATGCATATAATTATGTAATAACACAATGCTTGCTTGATTTTCAACTATTTTAAATTTTCAATGCTATTTAAGTTAACTATTGATATTATTTTCAATTTGAAGGTTCTGCCAAACTCTGTGTGCACATTTTCTTTTCAATTCAATGGGGATACAATCTCATATGTACCTTAGAATTCTATAATTAGTTGGTTTTGTGTTGAATGAAATGGATTCTATATTTTGTGTGGTGAGGGTGATTGGGATTGTCATGTAACCCTTGTAAACATAATTAAAGTGAATGTGCTTTTTAATGACAGGAGATAATCATGGCATATGCATGCACCATTTATTCATATTTTAATGCTTACCCCATTAATCAATGGTGAAATCCATCTCATGCTTCTTTCTATGTTTCCTTTATGAAGAGGGTAAACTTTTAATGTTCTTTTTAATAAAGGTAAAAGGCTAGATTTTGGCTCTAGTAGACTAATTTGCACACTCTTTGCATCAAGGTAGGTGCATGTGTGTGTGTGTGTGTGTGTGTGTGTGTGTGTGTGTGTGTGTGTGTGTGTGTGTGTGTGTGTGTGTGCGCGTGCATGTGCGTGTGTGCATGTGTGTGTGTGTGTGTGTGTGTGTGTGTGTGTGTGTGTGTGTGTGTGTGTGTGTGCGCGTGAGAGAGAGAGAGAGAGAGAGAGAGAGAGAGAGAGAGAGAGAGAGCATCTAGACTATACAAAAAAAGGAATCAAAAAAGAAAGAAAAACAAGATAATTATTTTGCTATATGAGAGAGGTATTTAGCTCCATATATTTTTATCTACGAAAAATAATATATGAAAGAATAAAGAAAAAGAAAAAGGACAATACATACTAGGAGTGTTTTTGTTTTTTTTGAGTTAAAAAAACTATATAAAATTCCAATAAAGATAAAGAAAAAGGACAATACATAATAGGACTATTTTTTTTAGCTTTAAAAAATATATAAAATTCCACTAAGACATTACTTCCAAACGCAAGCCAACTAGGAGTGCATATGAATACAAATTCCAGTAAATCACCAAAACACATCCAAAGGCAAGCCAACCTAAGAGTGCCTAGTTGAGTGAGAAGTGAGTTGGTCTACTAAGGTAGAGGGGCCATACAATGTTTTTTTAGATGACCCCAAGTGCAAGGTGATTTATCCTTTCTAGATGCCTTGATAAGAAACTAAAGTGTAGAGGTATTTACGAAGATAAAAGAGAACATGCTACGACAACAATGGGGGAGACTCACATCAGTGGTGCATGCTTTAGAAGCCATTAAGTGAATTGAAATCTAGTTGGATAGTTAGTGTAGATGAGCATATGTGCTATGTCTACTTTTAATTCAATCTCAAACAAAATAATCATTTAATTTTTTTAATAAAAAAATGCTAAACATTAGAAAAAGAGACATGATTTTCCACAAATATCCTCATAAAAAGATTAAAATAATTAATTAAAAAACTTTTATAGGAAATGGTAAACATTAAAAAAAGAAACACAATTTTCCACAAAAAAACACTTATAGAAAATACTAAAAACTTTTATAGAAAATGTTGAACATGAAAAAAAATAAACATGATTTTCCACAAATATCATCATAAGAAGATTTAGGTTATAGAGATAAATTAAGCATAAAGGGAGACATTATTTATTTAAATGAGCAAGGTAAGTTTGCACATGTTTAGCTATAGAAGCATGGATTAGCAAAGGTAATATGTGGATTACTACAGGAGAAAAGTAGTAACAAAGAATCATTGACAAATTGCTAATCATCTATGTTTGAGGTGTATAGATGAAAGAAATTGGTAAAGGGATGGGGAAGTGTAAGTGAGTGCCTTCTTCCATAGAAACCTTAACCACCATTTTAATCCACATGCTCCCTACTTTCTTGATTTTCCCCAACAATGTAGAAATCTGCCTCACTTGGACATGAGATACACGCAAAACCCACACTCTCCTTTTCTTCCCAAGCCTAATATAATGCTTTTTGGCCTTTCTAGGCTTTCTAGCCTTAGTTGGGTTGATAGTTTCTATGGAGGCATCCATGTCTATAAGCTTGTCATAGTCATTAGCCCTCCTTAAACCTCTTTTAATTAGACCTTTGAGATCTACACAAAGGAATTTTGCTGAAGAAGAAGTAGAGTGAAACATGGGTGTTGATGCGTGAGTGATCCCAATGTGATTTTTCCCAGTGACCTATTATATAAGACGCCACTATTACAATTTACATCTTAGTACTTGATTCTCTTGTATAATTTATGAATTTATATGCATATAATCATGTAGCACAATGCTTGCATGATTTTCACCTTTGAATGCATTTTCGTTTTTATTTTCCACTACTCTTTTGAGTTACTATTTATTAATTTCAATTCTACCAAACATGCATTGGTTTTTGTTTTCAATTCAATACGAGTAAAAAATATCATATACCTTAGGATTTTGCAATAAATGGTTATGTATTGAAATAAATGGATTCTATATTTGCACATTGAAGGGTGATTGGGATTTCTCATGCAACCCTTGTGAACATAATTGAAGTGATTATACTTAATGTTAGGAGACACACTTGGTGTGTGCATGTATCATTTATTCATATTCGAGCTTAACCCATTTTATTTTGAATCAATGGGGTGAAATCCATCTCACACTTTTTCCATGTTTCCTTTATGAAGATGGCAAACTTTTCATGTTCTTTTGAGTAAAGGTTAAATTTGGACACTCTCTTTACATCAAGGTAGGCGTGTGTGTTTTATTCATATTTTGAGTGATTATCCCATTGTATTTTGAATCAATGATGAAATCCATCTCAAACTTTGTTCCATGTTTCCTTTATGGAGATGGTAAACTTTTTACTTTAGGTGAAGGCAAAATCTAGACACTCTTTGCATCAATGTAGGCATGTGTTTTTGAGAGAGAGAGAGAGAGAGAGAGAGAGAGAGAGAGAGAGGAGGGGGGGCGAGTGCATATCTAGACTATACAAAAATACAAAAAAAGGAGATAGAAACATAAGAGAATAATTTCTGTATATGAGTGAGGGAGGGAGGCATTTAGGTCCATACATTTTTATCTAGTAAAATTAATGGAATGATTCCAGGAGTGATTTTTTGGGGGGTTTTGCATTGAAGAAAACCTGAACTATACAAAATTATAATAAATCACTAATACTTACAAAGGCTAGCCACTCTCAACTAGAAGTGCCTAGTTGTGATGTTGATGAGTGAGAAGTGAGTTGTTGCATTAAGGTAGAGGGACCATTAAGGTAGAGGGACCATTATAAAAACACAAATTTGTTCTCTTACTATATGAAGAAAATAAAAATTTTCTATCATGCAAGTATTATTACAATGCTAAACAAACTATTTGAATCCACCTCAAAAACATATATACACTAGAAGAAACAAGTTATAATTATTCATTTGGAATAGGGTGTCCTATCAATTTGTACACTATAAGAAACAAGTTATAATTACTCATTTGGAATAGGGTGTCGTATCAATTTGTACACTATGAGAAACAAGTTATAATTATTCATTTATAAGAGGGTGCCATGCCACTTTGCAATAGGGTGTCCTATCACTTTGCAAGGCACTTTATAGGGTGTCCTATCACTTTGCAAGGCACTTTATAGGGTGTCATATCACTTTGCAATAGGCACTTTGCAATAGGGTGTCCTTCCACTTTGCATTAGGATGTCCTTATAATTAACCATTTATAAAATAGGTTATCCTATCACTTTTTTGTTTATTATAAACAATAACTAAACTCACACAAACATGTTAGAAAACATGGGAGGTCAAGGATGGATTGAGCACATGATTAGAGCAAGGATTAAGAACTAGGAAGCAAGACTGCTTAAACATGGCTAGATTAGCTAAAGACAAATCATATGAGCATAATGACAATGTGAATAAGGCAAAAGCTTGGTTATTTCTTCATTAGATGAGGAGCCTTTAAATAGGCTGAAGTACAAAAGGTTTAAGGAAGAGATTAGGATCTAATCCTAATCAAGATGCTTATCACTTGCCTAGAAGCGAGCACCCAAAGCTTAGAGTAGAGTGAAAGATGTAGAGATTCTCCACTAAGGCATATAAAAAGGTGAAAATAAGACCATCCAAAAAGGAGCTACTAACCCTTAGAGAAATAATCTACTAAGGTCCATTACTAAAGCCATGCTACTAAACCTTAGAGAAATAATCTACTAAGGTCCACTACTAAAGCCATGTAGAGGGGCCATAAATTCCAATACCCTCCCTGGACCTCAACATGGCCAAGAAGTGTGAAGGAATACCAAAATACCCTCCCATGTTCCAAACACTAACTATGGGACTATCCAAGAAGATTTGCCCTCCCATGAGGCAAATGTCTAAAACGTTACATGAGCTACATCATGTGGTGCTCAGAGGTAACCTACAAAAGTCCCACTACTACTACTAAAAAAGTTACATGAGCTACATCATGTGGTGCTCAGAGGTAACCATCCAAAAGTCCCACTACTACTACTAAAAAAGTTACATGTCTACATCATGTGGTGCTCAGAGGTAACTATCCAAAAGTCCCACTACTACTACTAAGAAAGTTACATGAGCTACATCATGTGGTGCTCAGAGGTAACTATCCAACAAAATTCCAATTAGAATCAATAGAAGCAAAATTTGCTTCTTCTTCCTTTGTCAAAACTTCTTTTTCTTCAACCAAGTGTGCTTTATCCTTCTTTGTTGGTGTAGTTCTTGGTCTTCTTTGTGTCTTTACATCCATGAAGAGCTTTTTCTCTACTTGGATTGTAGTCCTTGTCTTCCTTCTTGTGATGATGCTGACATCTTTTTTTTTTCTTAATGAAGCTCAATCTGCATGGTGTGCATGCCATCAATGAAGGATTTTGAGATGAGTACAGAAATCCCATTGTCCCAAACAATGATGATACAAATTTATACTCGATTTTGGATTAACAAATTGACCACTCAAATCAAGGGGCAAATCTGATTTGATGCTTTATAGAGGTTTAGCAACACTCAAATGTGAGATATGAACCATTAATGGCCCTAAAAACCTCAGATTATTAGCACTAATCAAGGTATTAGTGAATGTAATTTTTTGGTTTTTGAGGAGAAAATACCCTCATTTGTAGAGCACCATCGGAGGGGCAAATCAAGGGGCTTTCTTGATATGAACCTTTGGCAAGCTGTAGCAAGTCCTCAATGGTAGGTTTGAACCCTCAATGGTCCAAAATCACCTCAAAGATTAGCACTAATCACTTGATTAACTGAGGTAAAAAACTGTTTGCAGTGCAAAAGAAGGGATAACCTTGGAGTGAAAGAATGGATGTCTTTCACTAAACATTTCCAAAAAGGCTTCAACATACTTCAATAGCAATGTGTCCACATGATAATCATCACCCTAAACACTTGATTAAGCAAAGAAATCATTACTTAATCTCTGTTTTGACACCAAAGTGCCTTCTGTAGTTGTGACAGTGCTGGAGGAGCTACAAGCAGTCGTGTTCAGCCAAATCTGATGCTACCAGCGCGTTCTCCATGCCCAAAAACCCCCAGGGCTAAGGGGAATTAGATCAATTTGTAGTGGATGGCTCAATTTTTGCAAAAAATCAAATTTTTCCCTTCATGATGGCGATGGCGATTCCGCCTGCTGTGAGCTGCGTTTTGCTTCGTGCCTTCATGTGGAGGGTCGCCTAGGAGATAGCTTGAAGCCTCTAAGAGGGCTTGATCATTGGTGAAGTGGTTTGTGCACAGCAAGGCAAAGTTCAGCTGTGGATGCAGATAAGCTATGGTGAAAAGAGGTAAAAGTGACTTAATTAATGAGGGATGATTAGCAAATGAGATTAGGGACTACACATAGCTTGAGGGTGACTAACTTGGCTCTGATACCATGTTAGAAAACATGGGAGGTCAAGGATGGATTGAGCACATGATTAGAGCAAGGATTAAGAACTAGGAAGCAAGACTATGCTTAAACATGGCTAGATTAGCTAAAGACAAATCATATGAGCATAATGACAATGTGAATAAGGCAAAAGCTTGGTTATTTCTTCATTAGATGAGGAGCCTTTAAATAGGCTGAAGTACAAAAGGTTTAAGGAGGAGATTAGGATCTAATCCTAATCAAGATGCTTATCACAAGCGAGCACCCAAAGCCTAGAGTAGAGTGCAAGATGTAGAGATTCTCCACTAAGGCATATAAAAAGGTGAAAATAAGAGCATCCAAAAAGGAGCTACTAACCCTTAGAGAAATAATCTACTAAGGTCCATTACTAAAGCCATGACTAAAGCCATGCTACTAAACCTTAGAGAAATAATCTTCTAAGGTCCACTACTAAAGCCATGTAGAGGGGCCATAAATTCCAATAAAACATGCTCAAGAAATAATAAATGTTAGGTGAAACATTTTGTTTAAACTTTCAATTAAAAATTGACTTGTGATGTATTCAAATTAGTACCATATGGTTCATCCACTAAGAAATTGTAAGGTCCCTCCCTCTTTGAAACTAATGATATCAATCATTTTTCTTTTATTGGTCACTTATGTCATAAAAATTGAACATGTGAATTTTGCCCAAGTAGCGGGCTAGAAAAATTCTTAAGCTAGGCATTATAAAGAGATATAATATTACTTTTTTACTCTGAGATTTAGAGATAGATAATAATAGATATTTTTTAAATTTTATAGGGCAATGGTGTAGTAAATATTAGATGAGAAATATTCAATACCTAATTATATACTTTGAATTTATAAATAAATACTAAGTTTTTTTTTAAGAATATACATCTAAAGCGTGAAATGAAACATAGTACTTAGTTTTTATAACTTGCATAATCCTCACTAGTTAGAGTCTCACTTGAAATAAGTGATACACTATTGTATCACATAAGATTTGAATTTGAGTTTTATTATTATCAATAAATATTAAAAACTTGGTTGCAAGTTAGCTTGCTATCTTTCAAAAAGCTATAAAGTCCATGAATGGGAGGCTTCCCTTTTTTGGATAATTAATTATGAATTATATATTACATTTGCTATCCTCATCATACTTGCACCATGCAATATAAGTCATATATGCTCCGCACTTAATGATGTATTATGAGTCATGTGTCGTGTATCATGTATCTACTATCTTCATGTGAAATTGTACACATAGGTACCTCAAAAAGAAAAGATTAACCACACAACAATGTGGAAAAGATTCCTCTCAAAAAAGCTATAAAATCTTATAATGGGCCTTTTACTACTTTAAATATTTCATGAATATCAATCATGTATCATTTTTTAAAAGGTGTAGTTTTGTTGTCTATTCACAGTGTAAAATGTCTCATGTAGAGCTTACAGACTTAATCTCAACTTAATGAGAGCATCACATCCATGTGAGAAAGTCTTTTAAACCTAAACAAAGACCTTGGAAAGAAAGATATTACAACTTATGTATCATGTGTCATTTTGTTGTTATGATGTGTCAAAGCATAATATGGCTTGTGTAGAGCTAATAAACTCGATCATGAAATTACATTTATGTAAGAGAAAAAACCTAATAAAGATCTTAGAAAAAATTATATCACAACTCATGTATCATCATGTGTCACTTAGTTGATGTTGTGTGTGCAAATGTTATATTTATTGTGTAGATCTAATAAAGTGTAGAGATAACAAATGTGATAAGGCTATTGCATCTATGTAAGATAAGTTTTTTTCCAACCTAAGAAATAAGGTATGATAACTTATACATGAAGTGTAAGGTCATTTAGCTTTTTTTAAATAACCTTGATAAGAAGCTTGGGCTTTACTAAGATAGAAGAAAACACCATACTTTTTGTGGATGTGATGGTCATGATGCTTCACAGTGTTGCACACGGTTTGCTAACCCTTGCTAATGCTTCTAGGCCTCAACAGTTAGCTTTATCGGGCCCATCATAGCCACAAGCCATAATGCCTACGCGGCAACATCTCAAACCAATGCTGATAAAATGACACAAAAACCTATTGCAAGGGGATTTACAACGCACAAAATGTGTCGTTACCACCACCGATTTCGGGACCTCAACCACCTCTGCCCAAGTGTATTCTAAACCCATCCTCACCTTTTGCTATTGTTTCAATATTTCTTATGATTCTCCATTTAGTGTTTGTTTTCTTGCTTCCATAATTACGTAACTGGTCTTTCAATTTTCTAGTTATTACTTGGATAACCCTTTAAGCTTTGGTCCTAGTTCAATCCTACTTGAGATTGACCTTAGAGTATGCCAAAGGAGTAGGCTAAGTACTCCACCTTCCTTCGTGTGCCCTCTTTAGTTTTGTACTTCCAACATTTGAAAGATTTCATATCTTAGTAGAGAAGAAACTAATTAAGAAACCTCCAAGAGGGAACTCACTGCATTCACCTAAAGGAAGAGAAATAGAACACAACTATCGTAGGGTACTTACCAATGCTTTGAACTTGAGTCCCTTAAGGCCTCCAAGCTCACTTGTTAAGCTCCAAACCTCCAAGCTCCACCTCCACGCTGTCACCGTAGAGCCACTCACACCGTCGCATAAGGCAATCACTCTCTCTCACTCTCCCACACAAGCATGAATCATACAAGCATAGAAAGAGACACAAATGCTAGAATGCTGTCTCTCAATCTCTCCCAAGACACAAAGAAGAGATCTCAATAGCACAAAGTGGGATTGTGTCTTTTCATTTTATGAGAAAATGCCTTATATACAATTAGCCCTTATTCACACTTGGGCACCCAAATCTTACTTAACTAAGGCCTTGCGTGGCCAATATCTCATAATGTACAACTTTTATAGTGCCTTTTCATGACACTTATTAATGTTCTCAATTTGGAGGAGCATACTTGTTAATCCAAAATGGGATTAACATTCCCCCCCTACCTGATGTAGGTTCTGTCATCCCTAGAACCTGCTACCAGGTCTAAAGACCTGGTCTCACCAAACTCATAACAGTAGAAGTTTCAGCATGACTGAAGCTTTTTGAGGGTTCGTCTCAATGCTAGCTGTAAATGCCAGAACCCTATGTCCCACCATGTCTTTGAACATGACATGCATGTATGCCCGGAAGACAACGTAGATGATGGTAATACAGCATTCAAGACCACGAGCAATTTTAAAAATCGAACACTGGCCATGATTGTTGGGTCCGAGATATGGCGCTATGCCTGTATCCAAGTGAGCATCTATTTCCGTTGCTCCCGTATGTATATAAAGGTTGCTGGCATGAAGACTGGAAAATTATAACACATGGGAGTCGCATTGCTTAGCCTCCTAAAACTCTAGTGGAGTCCATCTTCTCTTTAGTGGCATGTATAATGGGTCAACTTGCTGAGTTGGTGGTGCGCACATATAGACTTGGTTGTATTATGGAATTGTAAGTATTCTTTTCTCCAGTCTGGCACTGTATTCCAAAATCTTCTAATTTGGGATGAGCATCATCTGTGATAATAGTGGCATAGCTGCCTCATATGTGTACTGGGTGAGCTTTTCTCCACCTATGTGAAAAAAGCAATAACTGATCATGAAGGTGACAATTCTGATCTCTAGCACGTTGGCCAATTGGGGATTGGCTAATTTGGTGTGCCGCACCACATTAGCCCACAGTGTACCCTCTCCAACCAAAGGGAGTAGTTCTTCTAAATCTGGGCGAGGCGCTCATAGAGGGTTGGTACATAAGACTATTTTATTGGTGTGACCTCGGAGGAGTAGGCTTCTAGTAGAATCCTTCGAGTTGGCTCAAATGGTGTTACTTGCATTAGTACCTTGAACATCAACTTCGACTTTAACAGTGGATTGCCAGCTCAAATGAAGCCTTCATATTCTGCACAAGATGATGACTCCAAAACTATATCATCAATAAAAGTTTCAATATTGTCTTGGGGAACAATATAGCATACCTCCTGAGGTTGCCATTGGGGAGATAGGTGAGGTGCCAGTATCTCCTCAGGGGCAAGAGGGTTAGTGGGAAAATCTATCTACTGCTGAGGAGTGAAAGTACAAAATATGTAGTCAAGTGTGAGATTTGTTAGTAGGTGGGGCATTTGGATAGGGATTAAATAGTTTACTAGCAACACTAAAATATACGGGGTAAGTGGAGATGGAAGTTAAAGATGATGCCTCTTCTTCCTGACCATGACCTGTGCTGGGGGGTGGGTGGCTAGGTTTGTGAGATTTCATAAACTCTTGAAGGTCAGGGATATCCTCAAGATTTATGGTAGGATATTCAATATGGGTGGCATCGAAAGTGTAGAGTACATTGGTTAACATGGATTCTAAGTGTTTGTAGATATTAGAGTATAGTTTTAGAATTTCAAAAGGGTGATATAAGGTAGACTCACATAAGTTTAAATGCTGGTGAGTATTATAGACTTCGAGCCACCCATGGCGTATAATCCATTGATAGCTTTGTGCTACCACCTCGTAGTTGGCCGATGTCTCGGGAATGTCATCTGGAACAAACAGGTCTAATTTTTTGACATTATTGTCTAGAATTTCAAAGTTTTGTGGTACCCGACACCAACTATGAATGTTTAACATAATAGGATGTAATGGGGATAAAAGTAGATATCCTGTGGATTGGTTAATACTATATCTCCTCTCGCGAAATTCCCATTATAATAGTTGGGTTAGCATCGCGTTCAGTATTCTTCTGAATGAGGGCTAGTTGAGGAGGGGCCCGAGGGGTTACTGGCAATTGACCTAGGCTCACTCAAGGAGTACACTCAAGGAGTAGGCACATGTCATCCGTAGCCTCTTGCCATTGACTTCGGTCTTGTATTACTAATTGGCGTTCCAACTCTTGTTGTAGACGAGTCATTGGTGTTGCTGAGGAGGTTGGATATTATAGTTTCTTGGACCATCCTTGCAGCATCCAACTCCTCCAATCACCGAGTTACTTCCTCTTGGGCACGTTTGGCCATAGACTCTCTTTCTTGAGCTTTTATGATTCTCTGAAGTCTTTCAATAGCCAGCCTCTGACTGTCTTGTAACTGCTAGGTGACTTGTGCCATTGCCTCTTGTTGGTGTGCTAACACCATCCTTTGCATCTCGACTTGAATCTTATGCCATCATTAAGTGAGAGATGGCATCGTTAAGTGATCTCACTTTCTCTACATGTTCCTGTTTGTTATTTCTCTTTCTTGTTGTAAGTGAGTGGCCTTGCTTTTTGCTTCTATAAGACTTGAGGATAATTGCCAAATCTGGCTTTGTAGCTCTTCTTCTTTGGCCATGGACTTGTGCTGGAGTTCTTGTACTTGCTGGTATGAATGGATGTGAGCTCGTGGTTGTGGGTAACCTCCTTCTAGAGTTGCTCCTTAGCCTCTTAAGGTTCCTATTCTCTTTGATTCTATGAACAACAGTTTGGCTTAGAACCAAATTATTGCTTTCCAGTGACTTGTATCTGGTCTCTTACTCCTCAGTGGCCTTAAAACTCTTCATGATGATATCCTGATGCGTGGCCTCTATTGTTGCCAAGTGTTCCTTTAAATTCTAAACTTGTGTGTTTGACTCATTAACCAGCTTCCAAAGTGCAGCGTTACGGTCATGCAGCAGCATGTGTGTAGTGAGGAGGTGGCAGCATCATACCCTTTGCTCTTGCTCCTAAGGTTGTGCACTTGTGCTTGCGGCCCCTTTTAGTCCAACGTGTGGTAGGTTTAACAGTTCATCTAAACCTTCCATAGTTTCCTGCATGAACTGTTCATAATCGACATTCTGGTAGGAAGGATAGTTGGGGTAGTCTTTCTTGATCCTCCAGATGCCTTCTTTTGCTCAGGCTTGATGGCTCTCCTTGGTGTTTTACTTGTATCCATTTGGTCTCCGAGATCTTGCACTAGGGCCATTGCTATCTCAATTTCTTGTGATTCCTCAACCGACACTGGAATTGATACTACTGGTTCTGGTTCTATCTCTGCAAGTGTGTCTGCCAAAAACAAGGATGACTCCTTGAGTGGATACAAATTCATGAAGATAAGCTGTGTCAGTAGGCTCGGAGGAGGAGTAATCTGCTGCGTTTGCTCTTGAGTGGCTTGACTGGCAATGGCTTCTTGCAGTGTCAATACTTCCTAGTATGATCTTATTTCCTGTGCCAACTTAGCCTGTATCCTCTGTGATTCTACAGCCACGTCCAGGATGATGCCTCTCATCTTCCTTTCTGTTTTCTACTAGGATAGCTTGGACCTCTTACATCTTTGCAGCTTTCATCAGTGCTAGTTTCTATGGCGGTAATGCCAACTACATCTGCTCTACTGGTTCAGGTTTTGGAAGAGGCCTTTTTGCCACATGGTTGAGGACCTGTGTCAGCAAGTAAGGGTTGCATATCTTGGACTGATGGGCATTGAGATAGTTTTCCATTTCCTTATGTGTGTAATATGCCCAGTCCTCTTCCTTCTCTTCATGGACTTTAGCAATTATGTTCAGTGGGACCATGTTGTAGCGGTCCACTGGCTTCACCTACATGATCAGTGACATAGCTCTGCATGCTTTCTCCGTGACCTCATCCCGGATATTCTCATACTCTATCCCATTGGAGTTATACAAACTCTTCTTCAGCATCGCGTCCAAAGGCATTTTGTCAAAGGTATGGGCATGTACCTTGACTGCTAGTGGGAGCTTCAGAGCTTCACGGATGAGCTCTTCTGTGATTAATACCTGCTCTGTTGTGCCATCGGCCTTTGTGACTATGCCTCGATTGGTGGCTTCATAAGTCTTTATGTACTCCGCACACAGAGCTCTGTGTCGATGTTCTTTGGGAGAATCTATGCCATTCTTCCTAGGCCCACTTTCTCCAGCTTTTCTTTTACCTCTACTTCTTCCAAGATTTGTAGATACTCCAGGCTATGATATTGCAATGCTACCTTTCCATGGGCCGTATGGATCTCCTTGCTGCTGATGATGGCCCCATGGAAGGCTTGGGCATATGGGCCCAAGTAGTTCCCCGTGTCGGTTTCTTCTTCTGGTTGACTGGGGAGCCTGTAGTGCTGGCCTGGGTGACTACGGGGGTCTCTACAGCTTTGGTGTCTGAGGCCGACATCTATACATGAAAAGAAAATCAGTCTCCAGACTAGGGTGGGGTGGGTACCACTCCTTTTATTTTCTTCTTTTTTCTTTTTGGTAAAATGGTTAGCCGAGATGAGAAGTGTGTTAGTGTTGGAGCAATAAACAAGGCATGTTAATTGAACAAGTGAATGTTGTAGCATGAAGGTGCAAGATTTTGGTAGTTCCGTGAACCTGCAGATCATGAGGAGGGATTCTCGTAAAGGGGATTTCCGTGAGACAGAATCCCGTGAGAGTTAGTCACGTGAAAGGGATTTCCATGAGACGGATTCTCGTGAGAGTTTGTTACATGAAAGTTAAAGACGTGAAAAGGATTTTCGTGAGACGGAATCCCGTGAGAGTTAGCTATGCGAAAGTTAAAGATGTGAAAGGGATTTTTGTGAGATGGAATTCTGTGAGAGTTAGTTACGTGAAAGTTAAAGACGTGAAAAGGATTTTCGTGAGACGGAATCCCGTGAGAGTTAGCTATGCGAAAGTTAAAGATGTGAAAGGGATTTTCGTGAGATGGAATTCTATGAGAGTTAGTTACGTGAAAGTTAAAGACGTGAAAGGGATTTTCGTGAGACAGAATCCCGTGAGGTTTTGTGACGTGAAAGGGAGTTCCGTGATACATACAAAAGTGGCTGATGCTGAATATTTAACCCATGTGCACAATGCAAAATGCCATAATGTAGAAGACTCACTTAGTAGTAGTGCAATGCTGATGTGGAGCAATATGGTATAGATCTGAGACAACGTGTGACTTAAGTTGATGCAGATACTGGTATTCTTAATCTCAAAGGCTAGGTGAAGCCTAATCACACTCTATGCAATGGAGTAAACGAGGCTTTGATAGATACCATGTGAAAATAAAGAGGACATGAGGAAATGTGACACAATGACTAGCACGAATAATTGAATGAACAAGTTAAAACCGAATCAACACTGTTTATATAACTGAATCAGATGAGATATAATAATGATAAATTCTGACTCTAATTTGGAAGGGATAAACCCTAAAACTTATCCTAATGCTAAGGAGCTCAATCAACTCAGATATTATAATCAGAGTGCACGATATTGATCGATTATAATCAAGGATAAAAGATAAAAGAAAGAAAGAAGAAAAAAGGATAAGAAAAGAAAACAATAAAGGGACCAAGCTCCCACCTTAATGTGCGAATGTCGATTCGAGTTGGAGGAAATGGAGAATGCGATGCACGATCAAGATGGAGAGCGAATTGTGTTGGAGCACACAATGAAAAATGATGAAAAAGGAAAATTTTTTGAATTTATAGCATAGCCACCAGACTAGGCAGCTACCTTAATGAAGAATACCATGTGGCATTTTACGATTGGCTCGAGAAGTAACCGTTTTTTAGGACATGAAACATTTTGGACCAATTCACGGTGTGAACTGTTTTGAACCAATTCACGGCATGAACCTCTTTGGATTGGTTCACGGTGTGAACCTTTGAGGATTGGCTCACAGCGTGAACCTCTTTTGATTGGTTCACGGCGTGAACCTTTGAGGATTAGCTCACGGTGTGAACCTTTGAGGATTGGTTTACGGCGTGAACTTTTCCGGATCATGAGTGTGCAAGATTGATACCTTCTTCTTTTTTTCTTCATGCTGCTCAATCATTAAAACATGCATTAAATGAGTGAATGATACCCAGTTTTACCTTGTATCCATTGTGCAACAAATGGATACCTTCATCTTTTATTGCCATGAAAACCAAGGTGACACCTTGGCACTTCTGGGTAGGTGTTCCTACAAGTGTTTTAGCTCCGTGTGGGAGTTTTTGATTCTTCCTTCCACCCAACTGAATAATGTTACTACTAGGTCCTGTGGTTTGGGGCTTTTATCCGTGTCCCTTTGTTGAACTTCTTTATTTATTCCTTTAGGGTCCTTGTCCATCTCCTTGATCGAAGTGGTTATTTACTGACATTGCTTTGGCACCCCTCAACCCATCTTGTTAAGTTGTCTTCTTCCTCCATACCAATGTTTGTGCAGTTTGAGCATTGGTTTTAGTTGGGAGTTGGTGTTGCATGTTTTTACTACCATTTCCTTTGTTATCTGAGTAGTTTGTGATGGGGGCCACCACTAGGTGGGGTTTGGGCACCCACACTATCGTCTTACCTTGGTAGCATCCTTGTGCTAGTAGTAAATCCTTTCGGACCCATTGCTTACGAATGCCTTGTGGGGTGTTGGGTTGGCTAGAGTACTGCCAACTTGCTTGTAAAGGCCAATTCTGATTTTTGGCCCTTTTTTGAATCCTTCTTTTATTGTCTCCGTATTATCCTTCTTCTCCTCCTTGTGGGGCTGGTTTTTGAGTTGAACCCTAGGAACCCATTTCTGTGTACCCTGTGACTTTGGATATTTTTTGTGTAGGGTTTGTGGAACTTATGCTTTTTTTTGTTTTATGAGTTAATGTCACTGTGCTCAGTGTTGCTATCTCATCAATCATGGCATGCTTCCCTGTGTTTATCAGGTGTAAGATTCCTCTCTCCTGCTCTTTGAGGTGTACAGGTGTAAGAATCTCCCCTTCTGATCTTATAATTATTTCCCTCTCTGAAATAAAGAAAAGATTCTGTTTTACGTTGTTTTGACCTAGAGAGAGAAAATGTCTAGAGAGAGGTAGTCTAAAATTGAGATATTTTTGGATATAAAAATCCTCCTAGTGTCTAAAATGAATTCCCCTAAAACAAAAATTCAAAAAGAACTTTCCAATGTGCAATTGGAATTAATTGGAAATGGGTATAAAGGACCTTAGCCTAAGGGTCTAGATTTTCAGAAATTTTTGGATTATGGTCCAATTAAGGTTCCTATGGGTCAATAGGATCAATCCATGTGTGGGGAGGAGATAAATCCAAATTGTAAAAGAAAATATCCAAAAATGAGTAAATGCTCACATAAGATGAAGAGTTGACTAAGGACAAGGTTAATAGTTAAAAAAGAGAGATATTTAGGAGTAATGATGCATTTTTGACACCTCTGCATGGGGGAATTCCCCTCATGAAGGAGGCACCTACTTCACATGCTTGAATGAGTCTTAAACTAAAAAATAATGTGATATTTTTATCTCTCCTCTCTCCTAGATCAAACTGAATAAAAAAGTAACCAAACAGGTCCAAATCTGGTCTAAATTCAACCAAACTAAAATCTGGAAAATTCTAGAAATCAGTTAGCCTTGGTTAGAGCCTCCCTCTCCTATAAAAAGAACCCGATCCCTTTGAAAAAAAATAGGAGAATTTTACTATACCAGAATTATGCTGAAATAATTCTAATTTTTACTATTCTCAAAAATTCTCTCCAAATTGAAGAAATTGGAGCTTCCCTCTTTCTTCAATCTCCATTGGTGGCTCCATCAACATACTAAACCAATTGATTGGTTGGGGGCCTCTACCGTGAACAAAGAATCAAGCAAATTGTAAGGTAATTGGTGAATTTTGATCTTTTCTATAATTTCTCAATGTTTCTCTCCTCAACCCCTCTCAAGCTTGAGAAGCTTTATTGGAATGGTTTTTTGAAAGCTATTGAAGTTAATTGATGAATGGTAGTAAAGAATCACCTAAATTTCCATTTATGCTTAATTCTATGGTTTTTATGTAATATCTCTCTCTCACTCAAGAGATGGTCTTGTTGAAATTTGAGCATAATGATGAGCTATGGTGGATCAAACACTAGAATCAACATCATTAACAAAGTGATTAGTAAATAATTAAGACATAATTAGTGGGTAATTATCAAATAGATTAATGTAGACATGGATACTCAAAAACTAGCAAATTCTCATTAGGGCTATGCCTCAATTTATAGAGTTTACATCAAGCATCAAATCCCATTGATTTCTCCATGATTCACTCCCAGAATATCTCCACCTCTTGCTTGATTCTCTCCACCTCTTCTCTTTTCCCTGAATATCTCATAGAATAACTCCACACTCCTAAATTCTCTCATGCTACCCTTTATTCTCTCCCAGTAGATTCTTCTCACCTTTTCACAGGTTCTTTCACAATTACATCTCCTCTTTTTACAGCCTCTAACCAAGGGCTTGTTCCCGCACACACCCTATTCACTTGTATTTTCAACACCTCCCCTCAAGTGAATACTCCTAGTACACCTAGATCCTATACCAAGTTTGCCTCCCCTTACTTGATAGTCCGCAACTAGTGTCTACTCCTCCCCTCAAGTTATCTTAGCACACCTGGACCCTGTATCAAGTTTCTCTCTTACTTGACAGTCCGCGACCAGTGCCTTAAGTCCCTAAACTCCATAGTCCTTGACACACTCTCTCTCTATGTGTCCAAGGCTACTATAAGTGCCCGCGACCTTGACTAAAGTGCTCACACATACATCTACCACGTGGCCTACATCATCGGTGGCTCAGAGGTGGTTTTACTTTATTGGGGCAGGTTACATTGGGTTGTGGGGTCTCTCTCTCTCTCTCTTAGAAAAGATGATCCGACTCCACTTCCTTTGGAGCCTCCATGAAGTTTGCCGATGTCGTTCCTTCTTCAATCACTGGGTTTGCTGTAGCAGTCTCTCGCCATGTGTCCTGGCTTTCCACATTTGTGGTAAGTGAAGTTCCTCCCTCCTACTCTGCCTCTTCCTCGTCCTCGTCCTCGAGAGAATCCTCCTCGGGTGAAGAATGCTTTTTCTTCTCCTGCTGTTGAGTCGAGCCCTTTCCTCTCTTTGCCTCTGCTCTCTTGCTCTAGTAGAGCTGCTTCTATCTCGTGTATCTTCAATTCAGGTACATTCTTTAGTGTTGCTACAATGTTCTCATAATCTCCTTTGTCCACACTCTTCAGAAGTACAGCTAATGCTTCATCATCTTCTACCTTTTTGCCCCAATAGCTGCGAGCTATTGCTTAATGCTTTTATATTTATTCAAGTGTGTGATTAAAGGTTCACTTTCCTTCATGTCCAATTTGTAGAATTGCATTAACAGATTTATCTTTGAATTTTTTACTTGTGTACCAAATAACTTATTGAGTTCATCCCATGCATCTTTTGCCCACTGTATCCCTGTGATGTGATGAATGATTTCATCATTTAAACTGAGTGCAATAAGTCCCAATGCTTTTTCATTCCTACTCTTCCACTCATTTTCTCCTCTCTCTGGGCATTCATCTCTCCCTTCAACTAATCCCCACAGATTTTTCCTCATCAGCAAATACATGGTTTTTGTCTTCCATGTATAAAACTGTTCCCCATTAAATTTGGCTATTTCCTGTGCTGAACTCATGGTGATGTGAAGGGGGTCTTACCTCTTGATCTAATTTCAAGATTCAGGGGCAGTGTCTACCCTTTTACAACTCAATCTGGTGTTTAATAGATGATTACAAAAAATTTATCAGCATAAAATCATCGAAAATTACACTAAATCACCAGAAATTACACTAAATCAAGGATAAACAATTTGTACGAGATGGTTGGAGAATCAAACCAACTCTGATTTGCAATCTGAAGTTATAGGGATCTGTATCAGATACCTAATGGTTAATTTGAACCCTCAATTGTACCAAAATATAGTGATTAGCATTGATTAATCACTGATTAGCAAATTAATGCTCTATTTTGTGTGCAAAAAACAGAGTATGCGGGGAGTCCAGATCTGGTGCCTTACACTTCAAACGAGCTCAAATGCTTTCAAAGGCATCAATAGCAATGAGTCTAGTAGAGGATTAAGCCAAGAAACACAAGATTTGACAAAATATTGAAGGCTTAATCTCTGTTTTACCAAAGTCACCTACAGATTTGATGAAGAGCTTGGATCTCACTATAGACTTGATGAAACTCAATTCTATCTTCACCAGCTTGAAAACACCTTGGGCTAGGAGGAATTAGAGACATTTGATTTGAGCAAGAACAAATCTTCAATTCCCTTCAGAAAAATGGCGCCTGCAAATTGAGCTCCCGCCCGATGTTCAGCGCTGAATTGGCCCACATGCTTTGAGGTGTGTGTAGCCCTATGAATCTACTATGAGTACCTAAAAGAGCTTGGCCTAATGTTATGTGTGCAAGGAGAATGAGCTCCTCCACTGGCTGGGGGTGAAGGGGGAAGTGAAAAACTAACTAAAAATTTGATTATTTGTTAATTATTTACTAATCCTAATTAATTAACTAATGGGCTCATAAACCTAATTGATTCTAGGCATGGCTCTGATACCATGTTGAAATTTGAGCATAATGATGAGCTATGGTGGATCAAACACTAGAATCAACATCATTAATAAAGTGATTAGCAAATAATTAAGATGTAATTAGTGGGTAATTAACAAATAGATTAATGTAGGCATGGATACTCAAAAACCAGCAAATTCTCATTAGGGCTATGCCTCAATTTATAGAGTTTACATCAAGCATCAAATCGCATTGATTTCCATGATTCACTCCCAGAATATCTCCACCTCTTGCTTGATTCTCTCCACCTCTTCTCTTTTCCCTGAATATCTCATAGAATAACTCCACACTCCTAAATTCTCTCATGCTACCCTTTATTCTCTCCTAGTAGATTCTTCTCACCTTTTCACAGGTTCTTTCACAATTACGTTTCCTCTTTTTACAGCCTCTAACCAAGGGCTTGTTCCCACACACACCCTATTCACTTGTATTTTCAACAGGTCTTACTCATGACCTATTCTCAATCCAAAGGAAGCTTTTCATAAAGCTTTTCCTTAATCCAAGTCTAATCTATGCTTGAGGCCAAATTAATGCCTTTCCCTATGCTTTTAGTTTATGAATTTCATGAATATTGATGATTCAATCCATTATGGATTAGTGATCCAATTAAGGATCATTCTAATCATTCCATTAATGTTAAGCTTTATCCTTTAAAATAATTAAGATTTATCAGTCATAGCAGTGGAGCTATGGCAAAATTTTTGTAAAAATTACACATAAAATAATTTCATTCAAAGCATGAAAAGAGGACTTCCTACCATATTCTAGGAATTATCATCCTAGATTAATTGAAAGAATTTCATTGTAAACATGGAGAAATCGATTATTGATTTTTATGCATAAGAGGATGCATAAAAGAAATTTATTTTATTATAAAAGTGTTACTTTTATCATAATTGATTTTCATGCATAAAAGATTATTTTTTTATTATAAAAGTGTTACTTTTATCATTATTGATTTTTATGCATAACAGGATGCATAAAAGAAATTTATTTTATTATAAAAGTGTTACTTTTATCATAATTGATTTTCATGCATAAACATATGCATAAATGATATTTTTTATATTAAAAGTGTGATTTTCATCATAAATGATTTTAGGCATAAATTAGATGCATAAGAGAAAATTCTTTTATTCTAAAAGCGTAACTCCTACTAAATTGGATTTATGTATGGGAAGATGCATAAAAGATTGATTTTTAAATTCAAAAGTGTCATTCTCATTTAAAATAAATTTATGCAGAGAAAGATACGTAAAAGATTGATTTTTATTTCGAAAGTGTTACTCTCCTTAAAATGGAATTTATACATAAATAGATGCATAATGAAATCTTATATCAAAAATAAGAATTCTCTTGTATTCTATAAATAGATATGAGGATGTGAAATGAATCAGATAGATGAAAATGAACGAAGAATGGATGTAGAAGTATGTATGTGATAGGATGTGATAAGATGCATATGAGATGTGATAATAACTGTATGTATGTGATAGGATGTGACAAGATGCGTATGATATGTGATAGGATGTGATAAGATGCGTATGAGATGTGATAAGAGATGTATGAGATGTGATAGGATGTGATAAGATGCGTATGAGATGTGATAAGAGATGTATGAGATGTGATAGGATGTGATAGGATGCGTACGGGATGAGTTAGGATGTGATAAGATGAGTTAGGATGTGATAAGATGTGTATGGGATGAGTTAGGATGTGATAAGATACGTATGGGATGAGTTAGGATGTGATAAGATGTGTATGGGATGAGGTAAGAAGTATATCGGATGGGATAAGATGTATATGGGTTGTGATAGGGCGAGAATGGATGTGTATGTATGGAAGTGGATGTATGAATGCAGATGTGGATGTGTATGTATGGATATAGATGTATGAATGCAGATGTGGATGTGGATGTATGAATTTGGATGTGTATGTATGAAAATGGATGTATGTATGTGAATGTGAAAATGGATGTACGGATGTAGATGTGGATGTATGGATGTGAATGCAGATGTGGATGTGGATGTGGATGTATGGATGTGAATGTAGATGTGGATGTATGGATGAAGATGCGGATGTGGATGTATGTATGTGGATGTGAAAATGGATGAATGCAGATGTGGATGTGGATGTGGATGTGGATGTATGAATGAGGATGTGAAAATGGATGTATGCATGTGGATGTGGATGTGAAAATGGTGTATGAATGTGGATGTGGATGTATGTATGCGGATGTGGATGTATGAATGAGGATGTGAAAATGGATGTATGCATGTGGATGTGGATGTGGAAATTGATGTATGAATGTGGATGTGGATGTATGTATGTGGATGTGGATGTATGAATGAGGATGTGAAATTGGATGTATGCATGTGGATGTGGAAATGGATGTATGGATGTGGATATGGATGTATGAACAAGGATGTGAAAATGGATGTATGCATGTGGATGTGGATGTGAAAATTGATGTATGAATGTGGATGTGGATGTATGTATATGGATGTGGATGCATGAATGAGGATGTGAAATTGGATGTATGCATGTGGATGTATGTATGTGGATGTGGATGCATGAATGAGGATGTGAAATTGGATGTATGCATGTGGATGTGGATGTGGAAATGGATGTATGGATGTGGATATGGATGTATGAATGTGGATGTGGATGTATGGATGTGGATATGGATGTGTATGTATGGAAGCGGATGTATGAATGCAGATGTGGATGTGTATGTATGGATATAGATGTATGAATGCAGATGTGGATGTGGATGTATGAATCTGGATGTGTATGTATGAAAATGGATATATGTATGTGAATGTGAAAATGGATGTATGGATGTAGATGTGGATGTATGGATGTGAATGTAGATGTGGATGTGGATGTATGGATGAAGATGCGGATGTGGATGTATGTATGTGGATGTGGATGTATGAATGAGGATGTGAAAATGGATGTATGCATGTGGATGTGGATATAAAAATGGATGTATGGATGTGGATATGGATGTATGGATGTGGATGTGGATGTATGGATGTGGATATGGATGTGTATGTATGAATGCGGATATGGAATTGGATGTATGATGTGGATGTACGAATGTGGATGTGTATGTGGAATAATGAATGTGAATATATATGTGAATGGATATGAAGTCGTTATGAACGAATGGATGAGATGAGATGTCATGTGAATCACAATGTGAAATGAATAATATAATATATGAACGAATGAGATGTAATGAGAAATGGATGTGATGAGACGTAATGTGAATTAAGAAAGATAGGAATCAATGTTATGTGAAGTGAATGAATCCGATGAGATGGGATGGAAAATGATGTATCTGGTCAAGAATGGATACACTTATGAATTGGATTTGGGTTAAGTAATATGGATTGATGTGGAACAATCTGGAAAGATGTGAATTCATTATAGAAACTGTATTTGTGAACTGTTTGTAAATGACTGTTTTATGTCAAGAATGCTGGGGAAGCATTTTGACTGTCTTGATAATGTGGTCATGGAGACCTACCTGATAAAGTTGCAACTGCTGACGGAGAGTCAATGGAGGACGTCTCGCGTAGCAAGGTCGGCCGAGGTCTTGACCAGCCTCGGTTCGATTTAAATGGTGAGCTTCCGGTACGGTGGATGAGGGACCAAGGAAGCGGCCTATGAGTGAAGCGCTAGGTGACCTGTGAAGGATCCTAGAGGGTGCTGACCATACGATGCTCGGGTTCTGGGTCGCCAAAGATACCCACACGTGCGTCGAGGAAGATATTGGAATAAGGAGTAAGAGTTGTTTTCTGAAACCAGGCATGGATCTGGTTGATTGACCTTGCTGGTCCTCAACGGATGAGTCTATGGCTCTTTTACATGGATCTGTTGGGTTGATCTTGCTGATCTTCAACGGAGATTCCATCTTAAAGTGATTATATTGCCGGGTACTATGGGCTAGGAACTATTGAAAAGGCCCCTGAGAGTGGACAGGTGGTGTGAGCGTTCTGGTTGCCAATGATGCCATAGATACTCCAATGAAGGAATGATTGGAAATAAGGATTCAACCAGTGATTTTGAGGATTGTGATCAGTGACACAATGGTTTCATTAAAGGATTGTTTCAAAGATAGCTGATGCTGAGAAAAATGCAATTTCATATTGGTGGGTGTGTAAAAGGTGTGACTAGTTTATGTTTGCATGAACATCCGGCTAGGGGGCCTGGGAACTCTTTTCCCTGGTACCCAGGACAAAACCTAACCAGATTCTAAATTGGATCCCTTCACTATAGTGGTTGGGTGGTTGGGTGGTTGGGTGGTTGGCTAACCCATGGGACTGGATGGGCTGGACTGATGGATCCGTAAATCGAGACTCAATTTCTGTTTAGTTTGATAGATGAAGTAAATCCCAGACAAAAATTGTTCTATGGAGAAAGAATCAACGGGTGTGCCTCTCGATGAGGAAAAAAGCGTTGGTCTCTATGATCCAAGTGCAATCTGTCCCTTGTTCTATGGAAAAAGAATCAACGGGTGTGCCTCTCGATGAGGAAAAAAGCGTTGGTCTCTATGATCCAAGTGCAATCTGTCCCTTGATCTGACTATGGAACTTACGAGTTCGGTCAGGTCAGTTCAGTTAGTTAAGTCTTTTGACTACGTTAGCGAAAAGTTATCCTAGTGGAATCGCCTGTGCTTTCCAAGCAAAGGAAGTTTTTCGGGTTCGGTTTTGGTGGATTAGTCTCTTGTTCGGATATCCATGGGTGAGGCCCCGAGTATGGGACCCTGCCCCACGCAAGAAGAGCTACTTCCGATGCTAGCACCCCAGAATCCGTTACACGGTGGGGATGGGGATCTCACATCAAGCTCCATAATAAGGGTATGGAAATGACATTTCAGTAGTGTTGTCCTCTTCTCCCAGTGGATATTACATTTTTTGGCGCAAATCCAGGATCTTCCATGACAAACACCTTCCCAACCAAGGAATTATTTCTGATGGAAATGTTAACACTTAAAAATCCCTTAGCTTTTGTAGTTATTAAGTGCACACTGCATACTTGTGCATTGGTGGGTTCAAGGTGCGGTCTATCTAAGGCTATCCATGTCTCATATGAGATCATGTTATGACTTGATCCCATATCTATTAGTGCAATGCTCATTGCATGGCATTTAGCCATAGAGAGTCCCACCCTAAGTCATGCTCGCTCAATGTTCAATTCCTCTTCCTCCTAGGAGAGTCAAGGAACCCATGTTCACGTGTAAGATTCTCTTCTAGAGTAATTGTTTAGCTTTGGCCTCCCTTGCCTTAGCCTCTTCTTGAGCTTGCTAGATTTTTTCTTTTGCGAGCTGTTTTTGTTGTTTCAAGAAACGTTCTTGCAAGAGGATCTCTTGGGTCAGTGGTCCAAAATATTTTTTGAGTTTTCTTCCATTGACATAACCCTCCATCTGTACGCCATCAATTGTCTCAATTCTAACCGACCCCTGAGGTGTGATCTCAGACACTTCGAAGGGTCCTAGGCCTCTTTGTATTTGAGTTTCTTTTTTCGGGTGCTTCCTACACCATACATGAGGACAGGTCCCTTGTTTCCAGTTCTTTTTATTTCAAGTTTTTGTCAAACCAATGATTTTTGTGTAGTTGCTTGACCATGATTCCATGCGATGCAATTAGAATAGTTGTTGAAATATACAAGTGAATAGGGTGTGTGGTGCGGGAACAAGCCCTTAGCAAGAGGCTGTAAAAGAGAATCTGTAAATGAGTGAGAAGCTATGAAAAGGTGAAAAGTATCTACTAGGAGAGAATAAAGGGTAGCATGAGAAGATTTAGGAGTTGTGGAGATATTGTGTGGGAAGAGGTGGAGAGAATCAAGAGGTGGAGTGAATCAAGGAGAGATCAGTGGGATTAGATGCTTGGATGTAAACTCTATAAATTGAGGCATTGGCCTAATGAGAATTTGCTAGTTTTTGATTATCCATGCCTACATTAAGCTATCAGTTAATTTCTCACTAATCACATCTTAATCATCGTCTAATTTCTTTGTTTTAATGATGTTGATTCTAGCATTTGATCCACCATAGCTCATCACATTGTTGCAAATTTCAGAGCCTTACTTAGAATCCATCAAATTTATGAGCCATTATCTTGCTAATCATCTAGTTAATCAAGATTAGTAGATAATCAAGTTTTTTTACCTCTTTTTTCAAATTGCTTCTGTACCCCCAACTGGTGGAGAAGCCACCTCTCTCTCTTCACACATAAAATTGGCCCAAACCCTTTTAGCCAAACATAGCTACACTCTCTGTGCTTCAGCCCATCTACTCAATTCAACAAACCGCCGGTGCATCCTCTAGATTTTCCTGTTTTTTCAGGCGCCTTTTTTCTAAAGTAAATTTGAGATCTTGTCTTCTGCACGAGATACAATGGGTCTAATTCCTCTTGGCCCCAAGGGTTTTCAAGGGTGCTCTACAAGCTGGTGAAGACAGTTTTTGATTTCATCAAGTTTATAGTGAGATCCGAGCTCTCCATCAAATCTGCAAGCAGGTGACTGGTAAAACAGAGATTAAGCATTCAATGTTTGGTCAAATCTTGTGTTTCTTGGCTTAATCATCTACTAGACTAAGTGCTATATTGATGGCCTTGAAAGGGGTTGAGCTCATTTGAACTCTAAGGCCCCAGATCCGGACTCCCCACATACTCTATTTTCTGCACACAAAATAGAGGATTATTTTGTTCATAAGTGATTAATCAGCACTAATCATTGTATTTTAGTGCAATTGAGGGTTCAAATTAACCATTGGGTATCTGATACAGATCCCTATAACTTCAGATTACAATTTGGAGATGGTTTGATACTCTAAACATTCAGTATAGATTTGTTACCCTTGGTTTAATGTAATTTCATGCTGATAAATCTGCTGTAATCATCACCTAAACACCAGATTGAGTTGTAAAAGGGAAGACACTGCCCTTGAATCTTGAAATTGGGTCAAGAGGTAAGACTCCCTTCACATCATCATGAGCATGCCACAAGAGATAACCAAATTTAATGGGGAGCAGTTTTATACATGGCAAACAAAAACCATGTATCTGCTCACATGAGGAAAAATGAGTTGAAGAGCAGGAATGAGAAAGCATTAGGACTTATCGCACTCAGCTTAAATGATGAAATCATTCATCACATCACAGGGATACAATGGGCAAAAGATGCATGGGATGAACTCAATAAATTATTTGGCACTCAAGAAAAAAATTCAAAGATAAATCTGTTAATGCAATTCTACAAATTGGATATGAAGGAAAGTGAACCTTTAATCACACACTTGAACAATATAAAAGCATTAAGCAACAACTAGCAGCCATTGGCAAAAAGGTAGAAGATGATGAGGCACTAGCAGTGCTTCTGAAGAGTGTGGACAAAGGTGAATATGAAAACATTGTAGCAACATTAAAGAATGTACCTGAATTGAAGCTGCACGAGATAGAAGGAGCTCCACTAGAGCAAGAGACCAGGGTCAAAGAGAAGAAATGGCTGGACTCAACAATTGGAGAAGAAAAAGCATTCTTCACCCGAGGAGGATTCTCTCAAGGATGAGGACGAGAAAGAGGCAGAGTAGGAGGAAGGACCTTCACTTGCCATAGCTATGGAGAGCCACGACACATGGTAAGAGATTGCTACAGCAAACCGAGTGGAGAAGGAACGACATCGGCAAACTCCATGGAGGCTCCCAAGGAAGTGGAGTCAGATCATCTTTTCTGAGACAGACAGAGAGAGAAACCCCACAACCCAATGTAACCTGCCCCAACAGAGTAAAACCACCTTTGAGCCAGCGATGATGTAGGCCATGTGGTAGATGTATGTGTAAGCACTTTAGTCAAGGTCACAGGCACTTGTAGTAGCCTTGGACACATAGAGAGAGAGTGTGTCAAGGACTATGAGTTTAGGGACGAGGCACTAGTCGCAGACTACCAAGTAAGAGGGAAACTTGGTATAGGGTCCAGGTGTGCTAGGAGTATTCACTTGAGGGGAGGTGTTGAAATATACAAGTGAATAGGGTGTGTGCAGGAACAAGCCCTTAGGTAGCAAAGAGCCTGTAAAAGAGAATCTGTAAATGAGTGAGAAGCTGTGAAAAGGTGAGAAGTATCTACCGGGAGAGAATAAAGGGTAGCATGAGAAGATTTAGGAGGTGTGGAGATATTCTGGGAAGAGGTGGGACAAAATCGAGTAAAAGTGGTGGAGTGAATCAAGGAGAGATCAATGGGATTAGATGCTTGGATGTAAACTCTATAAATTGAGGCATTGGCCGAATGAGAGTTTGCTGGTTTTTTATTATCCATGCCTACATTAAGCTATCAATTAATTGTTCACTAATCACATCTTAATCATCGTCTAATCTCTTTGTTAATGATGTTGATTCTAGCATTTGATCCACCATAGCTCATCACATTGCTGCAAATTTAACACTAGTCTCACATTGCTGCAAATTTAACACTAGTCTCACCAAACTTCTCTAAATCGATTAGCCTTTTAGCTAATGCGTTCTCCGTCAGATGTTCTTGCACTGCAATTAGTAAGCTCAGAACTATGTATTCCATAGGCATTACTGCCTCAACACTATAAGCTAGGTAGAAGGGAGTGTATCACGTCACTACCTTATATGATGTTCGGTATGCCCATAGGGCCGCTGTCAGCCTATGTTCCCAATCCGTTCGACTTGCTTCCAAGGTTTTCGTCAGAGATAGTACACAAAATTTTGTTTGTGCTCTCTGCTTGACCATTAGCCTATGGATAATAAGGTGATGATTTCTGATGGACTACTAAGAATCCAACAAATAAATGATCAATCACCTCATTAATAAAATGTGAGCCATGATCACTAACTAATTCTAACAGGCAGCCGAATCTCGAGATAATTTGCTCATATAAGAATTTTGTTGTTGTCCATGCATCAGCTAGCTTTGAGGATCTGGCTTCTACCCATTTGGTGAAATAGTCCATAGCCACGATGATCACATATCAGGATGTGCCGCTGGACTACCCAGTCCAACTAAAACTACTCCCCATTTTTCAAAGGGTTGTCTAATAGAGGTGAGTGGCATCTTGTCCTTTTGTTGTGGGATAGCAAATCACTGACATTCTTCGCACCTTTTAACAAATTCTATGGCGTCTCCGAACAATGTAGGCCACCATAATCCTGCTTGAAGTACCTTGTAAGCTGTGATCTCACCAGCAAAATTCCCTCTTGCTATCTTTGAATGAGCTTCATCTAATATCATTGACGAATGCATCTTCTCTCACACGTCTTCTTAGAACATTGTCTTTACCTATCTTATATAGTTCTCCCGTAATTAATTGATAAGGTGCAGTAAGCTTAACAAGCCAATGTATTTTATCTTTGTTCAAGGGTGTTTCTTGTGGAAAACCATGAGCTAGATAATCAGATATCTCTTTGCTCCATTCGGGTACCATGTCCAGTTTGAACAAACAAGCATCAGGGAGGTCATCTTCAACACCAGTTGTGCTGGTTCCCCATTTGGAGCTCTTAACATATGATCGGCTAACACATGCTGTGTCTCTTTTCTTACCGTAATCGTAAAGTTAAATTCCAATAGTAATAGCAACCAACGTGTGATTCTTCCCGTGGTGCAAGGCTTATTCACTAAGTATAATAAGGCTTGATGGTCCACGAAGAATACGAATTTTTTGGCCAATAGAGAATGTCTACATGGGGGTATAGAATAAGGAATTCGAAGGTTCATACCATATGAGAGGTATATGGATACATGAAATTAGGATAATAAGGCCAATTAACTTTAGAATAATAACGAACTTTTGGGAGGCACAATCAAAACGAGCCAAGCACATGAATCTTTAAGAACAATATTTAGATAAAAGAGGATTTTTACCTAGTGTGGGGACACCACTTTGAAAGAGACAGGAGGATTTACTTAGATACTACCCCAGCTCGCGAGATGAGGACATCTCGAATCTTTTAAGTGGGGAAGATTGTAAGGTCCCTCCCAAGCCACGTATGTATGTGTCTCTTTTAATATAGATTTTAAAAAGAAAAGAGAGTGTAATTAGAGAAGAGTCAGAAATATTAGCTCCAAAAATCCTAAAAGAAATAAGAACATAAGAATAGTTCTATTAAGAGATAAGTATCCCCAAAAATAGAACTTCGAATTTAGGTGATAAGAGGTCATATTTAGAGTACTTTTACGTATTTAGAGTCCATGCATACTAAAAATGTGGAAAAACAACGTGTTTCCAAAGATGGCACGTTTGTGGCTATATACACACGTTTTTGCCTATTCTGCCTACGTTGGCTTGTAGACCAGATGCCTTCCCGTTCTTTTAACTGGTTATATGACCATATTGTGAGTTTTTATCAGAGAGTTATGTCCGAAACAATTTGCTGTTTCTGTCAGGGTCTCTACACAGAGAAAACTGTGAGAAGGCAGTAAGTAGTCTCAAGGTAATCCTAGAGCTTGAGATGCATATATCCCTTCATTCTTATCTAATATATCAGAAAATAAGCTTAGATTGCTATAGTCTTTTGGAGGAAGAGACCAAAACTCCATAGCTTTTCTTTAAGAGAGAGAATAGTATGCTGTAGTCCTGTAAGAGAAGGCTATTTTGCTATAGATCTTAGAAAGAGAGAAGAGTCATAGTACGAGTAAGAGGAGATAAAGCTTGGGGATAATTGGATGATTTCAATCGTAAGACAAGGTATTAGAAGACTCCATTCTCATATGTCAAGTTCTAAAGCTCTTGTTAACTCTTATTAACGAGCAAAGGCAACGATAAACGACAAATTTCTATAAGGTATATACATATTTTTTTTTTCAATTATATATCATTCTTAGGGGTTGAGGTATGGCCCCGGCTTCTCTATTGATTGTTACAGTGATCTATTTGATTTATTTACCATTTGAAGTTTGTATTCTTTTAAAAACAGCATATGTCTTAATAAAGAATGTCTTATCGCAATCTTAAGTTGAAATGCAAAAATCTGTGTGAGAAAAGAATTGTTTTCTTAAGAAGATAACATGGATTCTAGTCCTATGGTTTAGTTGAGTAAATGGATTGTTATCTTGGTTAAATTAAGGTACAAGTACAACTCTCCCTGCCTTGACGCTGCCCCGTTCTTGTGCTTGTATAGCCGGACGGCGAAGACGTTAGTAAGGCCCGGAGTTGGCCCATGGTATCCCTCATACCATTGGGAGAATGAGGTTTGCCGATTGAGGAGAGTGATTGTGATGCTACCTAGTTCTGAGGGCCTAGGCTAGTGCGGTAAATTAGCCCACCCTAGTGCGCAGACATCCCTCTGAGGGGTGGGAGAATCGAGCGATGGAGCTTGAGAGGGCGACAGGCCGGCTTGAGTCCTCGCCACCCACCAGCGGTCGACGATGAGGTGTATGGTCCCGTAGGGTTTTGCCCAGCATGTGGAGGCTGGAAGGCCAAATTCTAGATCAAAGGAAAAGAATAAGAGAGCCAGTTTGGCTTGTATGAAATTCATTCATGTTTAAACTTTGTTTTTATAAATCTTGTCTTTGGCATTATTGTATTGTGGAAAAAGGCAAAGGCTGTTTTAATAAACCTTGTGAAAGGGCCTTAATTGTTTGTTTATGTCAAACAGTGTGGTAGGATTAATTAGAAAACAAATTGACGCGTGAGTAGGGTGGAAAGTGGGAGGATGGAATGCCCGATGGCACCATCCTACGGACGGGTGGACCCGATTAGTCGGGTAGCTTTCCAACATATTAAGTGAAAGCCCTACGTTAGATAAATAGGTTCTCGAGCAATTCTATTCTAGAAGACTAGGTCAGTGGCTGTGCCTTGCATGGATGAGGAAAAAAGTGTTGCCTCTAGAAATCAAGTCTTGTAGTTGTCCAATTTATGATCATTTTACCTATGGGTGATTTGATTTTTAGAAGACTATGCTTCTTCTGCACTGAATAGAACTAGGTCTTACCTATGAATCGTATCCTTGAATCTCTGTATGGTCAAGGTGTCGATGAGTACGAAATTTTCTCTAAGATAAGACTTAGTGAACTATCTTAAGCGTTTCCCCTATTTGTGGAAGGGGGGAAACCTTACACCTTCAAAGGTGAAGGGGAGAACTTGGGCGAGGCTGTGGAGAAGTGGGTTGAAGCAATGGAGGAATATCTTGATGTCACCGGCTACAATGAGAGGAGCAAAATGGCTCTTGCTAGGCTAAAAATTGTGGAAACAGCTAGGGTGGCATGGAGAAACCATTGTAACACTAACCATCTAGATATGAATACCCAGTCCTGGAATGATCTTAAAGCCTATCTACGGAAGAGATTTTGTCCCCTGGGTTTTTAGAAACCAAGATGAATGAATTTTTAGAGCTAAACCAGGGGAGCAAAACCATCGAAGAATATCACCAGGCATTTGCTCTTCTCTTTAAGTATTCACCACCCATCGACGAAGAGCAACTCATGGCCAGGTTCATTTGAGGAATGAACGAACCCTTAGACACACTGGTCAAGAATGCCAGGCCAGTGTCCATGGCAGAAGCTGTCAGAATGGCGAAGGACTTTGCCAAAGCCTTCATTGTTAAAGTCCCGCCAAAGCCAGCTCCCTCATCCTTCAAGAGATTCCAGACACCGAGAAGTTCTTCCAACCTTCTGCCTCCAAAGAGACACCAAGGTCCCAACCAAAATCTGGAGACGGGAAGCTTCAGGAATCAAGGAAGACCTTTCCCTTGAAGTACTTTCTCAGGAACTCCGGCTCTCTCAAGAATGCAAAGGCAAGAGCTTCAAAGTGAGAACACGTGCTTCGGTTGTTAGGGGTTTGGGCACAAGCTCACGGATTGCCCATCTCCTTATGTGGGCCAAGGAAGCTAGGGTCCCAGAATTCAGAGATAGACTCCTTTGTATCAGTCCAATCACGGTCCCCCGGCCAAAATCAAGGAAACCCCAGAAGAGTGCCAGCTTAGCTTGAAGCCTCCATACAAAGCAGTCTCCGAACTCCCTCCCAGAATTGGGGTAACCAAAGAGAGAGATTTCCATCTCATACTGCAGCAGCTAGAGCAATCACTATAGCTGAGGAAGTGGAGGAAGAAAAAGAACAAATCTATGCCGTAATAGAGCATCAGGGAAATAACTCTCAATTTTCAATCCTCTAGACTCCAGCAGAGTACCAGGGTAAGCAATTCAAGCTTTTGATTGATTCAGGGAGTACTCGTTCTTTTATTTCCCTAGGATGTCTGTGTAAGTTAGTCCTAAATCAAAAATCACGGCGGAAACCTATGCAAATGGAATTGGCCAGTGGAAAGATTCTTTTCACACACCTTGAGACAGACCTTATTCAGTTTAGTCTAGATGGGAACGTAACAGAGTGCGAGTTCAAAGTCTTACCCTTGGGAGTCTATGATGGAATCCTTAGAATGGATTGGCTCCACAAGAATCAAGCTGACATTCATTGTTATACAAAGGAACCATCTCTTTTCTTGACCTTCACGAGAATAAAGTTCAAGGAACTGGAATTTAAGGATCACGAGTGCTGCAATTAGTCAAGGCTTCTAAAAGGGCTCTGAAAGAGGCAAGATATTTATGTCATTAAGATGAATCTGGTAGACATAAAATGCAAGGCTAAAGAACCAGAGTGGTTAAGTGATTATACATATATATTCTTTGAAGAGCTGACTGAGATGCCTCCTTCTCGTGAAGTAGATCATGAGATCGAGTTAACCCCCGGAGCTCAACTAGTAGCCCAGTGTGCATACAAAATGCCAGTCCCTGAAGCCATAGATGATAGAACTTAAGGAGCAGTTAAGACAACTGTTAGAGCAAGGATTCGCCAGACCCAGTGTCTCACCTTGGGGTGCGCCCGTTCTCTTTTAGAAGAAGAAAGATGGAACGCTAAGACTCTGTATTGACTACAGAGGATTGAATCAATTAACAATTAAAAATAAGTATCCTATTCCTAGGATTAATGAACTTCTAGATCGGTTAAGTGGGACCCAAATGTTTACAAAGATAGATCTCAAATCCAGGTACTACCAGATCAGAATCAAGGAACATGACATCCCGAAGACAGCATTCAATACTCGCTATGGACATTATGAGTTCATAGTCATGCCGTTTGGATTGACTAATGCCCTGGCGATATTTAATCGTCTTATGCAAGATATTCTCAGAGAATACTTGGATGATTTTGTTCTTGTCTTCTTTGATGATATCTTGGTATACTCAAAGAATGCTACAGATCATGAAGATCATGTGCGCAAGGTCTTGGAAATCCTAAGTAAACACCAACTCTTTATAAAAAAGAGCAAGTGTTCTTTCTCTGTTGACCAAGTGGAATACTTAGGATTCATAGTGTCAAAGGATGGGATTTTTCTTGACCTCTCAAAGATCCAAGCAGTCATAGAATGGCAAGAACCCAAGACGATAAAGGAAGTCAGAGGATTCTTAGGATTAACCGAATGGTATAGGATCTTTATACCCAAGTATGCTAGCATCCCCTTTAACTAACCTTCTCAAGAAGAGTATCCTTTTTCAGTGGACTGCAATGTGTTAAAGTGTCTTTCATAAACTGAAGACAGCCTTAGTAACCAACCCTGTTTTTAAGCTGCGAGATTTTACCAAACCCTTTGAGGTAGTTGCTGATGCCAGTGGGTTTGCCTTAGGTGGTGCTCTTATGCAAGAAGGTCATGTAGTAGCCTATGAATCCAAAAAACTCAAAACACATGAGAGAAATTATGTCGTCCATGGCTTGGAGTTACTCTCAGTAGTTTATGCTCTGAAGTTGTGGAGACATTATCTTTTGGGACAGAGGTTCACCTTGATGACAGATCATCAAAGTCTGAAGAAGTGGATCTTCACCCAAAGGGATCTCAACATGCGTCAAAGGAGATGGATGCAGACCTTGCACGAATTTGATTTTGAAATTAAGTATCGATCGGGGAAAGAAAATGTGGTGGCAGATGCGCTCAACAATAAAGCCTCCTTGCTTGCAATTACAGTGGTGTCAAATCCATTGATCAATGAAGCAAAGGAGAAAATCATGCAGGACAAATTTTTTGCCCCTATTGCTACCCTTCTGATGCAAGAAATCAAGACTCCTCAGGAAATGAGTCAAGTTCTTGGGTACAAGCTAGATAAAGGATGCATGTATTATAATAATTGGCTATGTATTCCCAATGATTAGGGAATAAAGGGAAGAATTTTGAGAGAAGCCCATGATAGCCTGATAGCTGGACAACCTATATGTCTGTGTAGAAGAGCTTCTTCTGGCCAGGTTTCAAAAAGGATGTACTTGATCATGTGTGGAAATTCTTAATGTGTCAAAGAGTCAAGGCAGAGAGAGTCAAGATGCCAGGGAAACTGCACCCTCTAGACATTCCTCAGATGAAGTGGGAATGTATCAGTATGGACTTTGTCACTGGATTACCTTCAGTGCAATCGGGTTACAACTCCATTTTTGTGGTAGTTGATAGGCTAACCAAAGTTTCCCATCTGATTCCAGTGAAAGAAACATACATTGCAGTGCATGTTGCCAGAGTTTTCCTTAAAGAGATCTTCAGATTGCATGGCTTACCTAGGAGGATAGTAAGTGACAGAGATCCCAAATTCACATCAAAATTTTGGACTGCATTCTTCAAAACAGTAGGAGCCTTCTTGGATCTCAACATAGCCTATCACCCCGAAACAGATGGCCAGACTGAAAGAGTGAACCAGGTAATAGAAGATATCCTTCGGTCATCATGCTGCAGGCAGGGAACCCAAGAAGTGGTTAAGCCATTTGCACCTAGTTGAATTTGCTTTCGATGCTTCTTATCATCAAAGCATTGGGGGATGAGTCCTTTCAAAGCTTTGTATGGACAAAATTACCTTATACCGTTGACTTGGTCTGACCCATTGATCAGAGTTGAGATGTCCAGACAAATGCTTGATGACATAGACTAGCAAATGCAATCAATCCGTAAAGATATAAAGGCAGCCCAAGATAGGCAAAAGTAGTATGCAGATAAAAAGAGATCAGAGAGAGAGTTTGAAGAATTAGAGAGAGTTTGAAGAATCGGATACGATCTTCATTTGAGTACAACCAAAAAGAAATTCCTTATCTTTAGGGAAGTACAAGAAGCTCTCTCCCAGATACTGTAGACCGTATGTTGTTATAAAGAAAGTGGGCGATCTAGCTTATAAACTTCTTTCTGCCTCCCCATCTCAAGGTACATAATGTATTCCATGTTAGTTTGCTTAAGAAATATGTACCCAACCCGAGTCACGTACTTGATGAGATGAACAATTGATCTCTCCAACTCAAGGCCAGATGGTACTCCAACCTGAGGAAATCCTTGGCATTCGAGAGAAGATTCTCACAGGAGCAGAGTCCTCAGAGAATTCTTAGTAAAGTGGAAGTTCTTCCCTCTAGAAGATGCCACCTAAGAGAAAGAAGAAGAGTTGGCGAAAGATTACGCCCACTTTGCGAGATGAGGACATCTCGCGTTTTTCAAGTGGGAGAGGATGTAAGATTCCTCCTCAGCCTAAATAATGAATAAGCTTTACTTCAATCCCCTATAATCATTTCCTATTTTTGAATAGAAGAAAATATTATTTTTTCTTATTTTTATCTAGAGAGAAGAAAAATTCTAGAGAGAGATGATTCAATATCGAGATATTTTTGGATAAACAAATTCTCCTAATATTAAAAATATATTTCCCTGAAATAGAAGTTCAAAATAAATTCTCCAAGGTGCATTTTAGGAATCAATTAAAAATGATATAAGTGACCTTAGCCTAAGGGTCAAGATTTTCTAAAAAATTTGGATTATGGTCCAATTAAGGTTCTTATGGTCCAATTAAGGTTCCTATGGGCCTATAAGATTAATCCAAGTGTTGGGATGAGATAAATCCTGTAAGATAAGAAAATTCAATGTAAATGGCTCTGGGTAGGAGTAGAGTAACATTGCATAAACACCATTAAGCTTTTACAAAAGGGGGAGGCTTCTATTTATAGGAAAAAGTGAGCCTCTAACCAAGAAAATTGATTCTAGAATTTTCCAGATCAGTTTGGTTAAATTTTTACCATTTTTAGGTCAGTTTAGCTTACTTTTTGGATCTAGTTGAAACAGGAGAGAGGAGAGATAAAAATATCTCATTATTTTTCAATTTAAAACTCCTCCACACATGTGAAATAGGTTCCTCCTTCATGAGGGGAGATCCCCACACTGAGGTGTCAAAAATGCATCATTTCCTCTAAATATCTCTTAATTTTATTGGTCTATAGGAACCTTAATTGGACCATAATCCAAAAATTTCTGAAAATCTAGACCCTTAGGCTAAGGTCCTTTTTACCTATTTTTAATTAATTCCAATTGCACATTGGAAAGTTCTTTTTGAATTTCTATTTCAAGGGAAACCATTTTAGACACTAGGAGAATTTTTATATCCAAAAATATCTCAATTTTGAATTACCCTCTAGACATTTTCTCTCTCCAGGCCAAAACAAGGTAAAACAGGATCTTTCTTTTATTTCAGAGAGGAGAATAATTATAAGATCAGAAGGGGAGGTTCTTATACCTGCACACCTTAAAAGCTGGAGATTCAATTGTTTTTGGCTTAATCCTCTCCAAAGCAATTGGTGGCCACTCTTGCTTTAAACAAGAGTAGAACCCTCAATCCCTCAAGCCAAAGGAAAGCTTACAACTCCATGTACGCTAAATTTTCTTACTTTTTAAATTTAAATCTACGATTTTTCTTGATTTTCTTCAAAATGGATTTTATGCATAAATAGATGCATAAAAGAATATTTTTTATTATAAAAGTGTTACTTTCATCAAAATGGATTTTTATGTATAGATAGATGCATAAATGAATATTTTTTATTATAAAAGTGTTACTTTCATCAAAATGGATTTTTATGTATAGATAGATGCATAAATGAATATTTTTATTATAAAAGTGTTACTTTCATTAAAATGGATTTTTATGCATAAAATGATGCATAAAAGAATTTTTTTTAAATTGTAAAAGTGTTACTTTCACTAATATCGATTTTTATGCATAAAATGATGCATAAAAGATTTTTTTTATTACAAAAATGTTACTTTCACCAATATTGATTTTTATACATAAATTGATGCATAAAAGAATTTTTTTTATCAAAATAAGAGTTCACTTTAATCCTATGTTTAGATCCCATGAATATTGGAAAAATGAATAAGTAAATACTCAGTTGAAGGAAAATTATATCATTTTATATTCTCTAGGATGGTAATGAGAAAATTCAGAAAAACTATCGAAGTCGAAATTTTAGATAAATGACTAATTTATTCCTCATAGGAATTCGTGTTTAGTTTTGAATTCAGTAAAGTAGTAATTGAATTATTACCTTCGAGAAAGATAGCTCAGGGAGAACCTTTCCAGACTCAAACCCTGAATCAGACTATGACCAAGACGTAACTCCTTCGTCAGTTCAAGAAATGACGATGTGACCAGTTTAGTAATCTACACTCAAATCACCCACCGAATTTGAAACTAAGTTGAGACCTTTGATTTTGATCTGAGGATCAAGAATTCAGAATTCGAGGAATTCTACTTGGGAATCCAGACCTGTGATCTAGAAGTCTTGGGATACGGAATTAAGATATACTCATTGTATTCAAAAGAAAATCAAAACTGAAAACTTGCATAGAAAGGACTGTCTTACGCCAGAATGCTAGAGGGAGCATTTGGTATATGTGTGTTCTAAGGGAAGTTCGGTTGCAACAGCTGGCGGGGAGTGTTCAAAGAACGGCTCACGCGGCAAAGCCGGCCCAAGGCTTGGGCCCAGGGCTTGACCAGCCTCGGTATGGTTAAAATGGTGCGCTTTCGGTATGATGGGCAAGGGCCGACGAAGCGGTCCCTGAGTGAAGTGCCAGGACACCTAAGGAGGATCTTGGAGGGTTCTGACCACGCGATGCACGGGCTCGCGGTGCCGAGGACACCCATGCGTATGTCGTGGAAGATATATAGTTATGATGACGAGAAACTTATTGTAATCTGTTACTGGATCTCGTTGTTGACCTGCTGGTCTTAATGGAGAGTCCAGAGTGATACTGTTTTGTGAGAAACAAGGATTGAATGGAAATTTTGAGTTGTGACATCTGTACCTAGTAATTGTTTATCAATGGATTGTTTTATAAATTAAAGTTTAAAGAGGAGTGTGTGAGTATCTGTATTCTATAGCAAAAGTTAAGAAAGGCTTTCAATTATGGGTGGGTGAGTACTTGTTTGGTTCTACTATTCTAGTGGTTGGGCGGTGGCTAACCCATGGGCCGAATAGGCTGGAATCAGTAGAGTTTTAATAATAAAATTGATTAATAAGATTACGCTTAGAACTCGAGTAGTTAATTAAAAGCCTGAAGACTTCTCAAATGAATAGATCAAAACGGGGCTGTGCCTGATTCAATTAGGAAAAAAACGTTGATCCCTTCAAGTTAAGTCTGTAATAGTTTCCCTTCTATCCGGTTTGTTCAGATGGAGGTTAGTTCAGTCTTGACCTCGTTAGAAAAATTTGTTAAGAAATTCAAAATGGTGGAATTGTCCCCGCTTTCTAGGCATGGGAAATTTTCTCGGTTTCAGTTTTCGGAGTGACCACTAACTTAGTCTCGTGCCCGGACATTCGAGGGCGAGGCCCCGAGTGAGAAATCCTGCCCGCGCAAGAGGAAGTTGCTTCCGTTGCCAGCAATCACAAATCCGGTGTGCGGAGGGGGCAATGGGATCTCACACTAATAATAGATTTTAATATTTTGTAATTCCTAAGATTTTATTTCATGTGTCAATGTGCACATTGTAAATACCATAAGTATGCTCTATAAATACTTTGTCATGGTTGTATAGTCTAGTGATATGGAAACAAAGGTGGCCATATGCCGACATGTCTTGGTAACTCTAATAAAACAAGATACGTGTACATGCCAAGCTTGTGGATGGCATATGGAAGAGTGAGGAAGAATGTATAATAAAAAGGAATCCTTCTATAAATCATGTGTGGACTAAGGATAATTTCAACATGTGTACATGAGGAGCCTTTATATAGGCCCAAATTGGGGTTAGATCTTATCCCCCAAGTCAAGGCTTCTTTGATTAAAAATTCAAGCAAACATATATCAAAAGTAGCCAAATAAGGATAATTAATAGTGATATCCAGCCTTATGAGGATAATTAATAGTGATATCCAGCCTTATGTCATAGGGAGATGAAGATTTCTATTTTTTTAAATTTGTAACAAGGTGAGAAAGAGTGATTCTCCATCTATAAAAGGAGCCCTCTTCTCCTTTTTAAATGAGAGAAAAGAGAAGGAAGGGAATGAATGAGAAAGCCTCCTCCTTTGTGCATTCTTATGTCTTTGTCATTCCTTATATTTTAGCTCTATCACTTAGTTTTTCCTCTTCTATTGTTGAAGTGGAGATCAAAGTAGCAATAGACACATAGATGGAACGAGCAAGAAGAGATAGATGGAAAAATAACACTGAAAGTAGATTGATGAGAATGAGTGAAGTACAAGTGAAGTGTAAGTTGAAACACAAATCTTAAAGTAGATTGATGAGAATGAGGAGTACAAGTAAAGTGACATGATAAGGTTATTTACACACACTCATAAGAGTTCATACATATGCTTAGGGGAAAAACCTCCTAAAGAGGAAAAAGTGTCCGGCCCATTATTAGCTTGCGTTCACACATCACTACTATATAAATGGATACAATAATTATATAAGAGGAAGGTTGTACCAGGATCATAATAACAAATAATAATTGACAAATTTCTAATCATCTATTTTTAAGGTGTAGAGATGAAACAAACTGGTAAAGGATGGGTAGTGTAAGTGGGAGCCTTCTTCCATAGAAACCTTAAGCACATTTTAATCCACACATTGCCTACTCTCTTGACAATCCTTAACAAGGTAGAAATTTGCCTTCACTTGGACATGAAATCCACATAAAACCCACACTTTCCTTTTCTTCCTAAGCCTTTTTTGGTCCTTTCTAACCTTAGTTGGTTTGATGGTTTTTATGGAGTCATCCATGGTTGTAAGCTTGGCAGAGTCATTAGCTCTCCTTAAACTTCCTTTAGCTAGACCGTTGAGATTAACATAAAGGGATTTTGAAGAAGTAAAGGAAACATTAGGCTTGATGTTTGAGATCCTAAGGCATAATTTCCAAAGTTCTCTAATATAAGGCACTAATATCCCTCCACTACTTGATTTGTTATAGAAATTATGAAGTTATATGCATATAATTATGTAATAACACAATGCTTGCTTGATTTTCAACTATTTTAAATTTTCAATGCTATTTAAGTTAACTATTGATATTATTTTCAATTTGAAGGTTCTGCCAAACTCTGTGTGCACATTTTCTTTTCAATTCAATGGGGATACAATCTCATATGTACCTTAGAATTCTATAATTAGTTGGTTTTGTGTTGAATGAAATGGATTCTATATTTTGTGTGGTGAGGGTGATTGGGATTGTCATGTAACCCTTGTAAACATAATTAAAGTGAATGTGCTTTTTAATGACAGGAGATAATCATGGCATATGCATGCACCATTTATTCATATTTTAATGCTTACCCCATTAATCAATGGTGAAATCCATCTCATGCTTCTTTCTATGTTTCCTTTATGAAGAGGGTAAACTTTTAATGTTCTTTTTAATAAAGGTAAAAGGCTAGATTTTGGCTCTAGTAGACTAATTTGCACACTCTTTGCATCAAGGTAGGTGCATGTGTGTGTGTGTGTGTGTGTGTGTGTGTGTGTGTGTGTGTGTGTGTGTGTGCGCGTGCATGTGCGTGTGTGCATGTGTGTGTGTGTGTGTGTGTGTGTGTGTGTGTGTGTGCGCGTGAGAGAGAGAGAGAGAGAGAGAGAGAGAGAGAGAGAGAGAGCATCTAGACTATACAAAAAAAGGAATCAAAAAAGAAAGAAAAACAAGATAATTATTTTGCTATATGAGAGAGGTATTTAGCTCCATATATTTTTATCTACGAAAAATAATATATGAAAGAATAAAGAAAAAGAAAAAGGACAATACATACTAGGAGTGTTTTTGTTTTTTTTGAGTTAAAAAAACTATATAAAATTCCAATAAAGATAAAGAAAAAGGACAATACATAATAGGACTATTTTTTTTAGCTTTAAAAAATATATAAAATTCCACTAAGACATTACTTCCAAACGCAAGCCAACTAGGAGTGCATATGAATACAAATTCCAGTAAATCACCAAAACACATCCAAAGGCAAGCCAACCTAAGAGTGCCTAGTTGAGTGAGAAGTGAGTTGGTCTACTAAGGTAGAGGGGCCATACAATGTTTTTTTAGATGACCCCAAGTGCAAGGTGATTTATCCTTTCTAGATGCCTTGATAAGAAACTAAAGTGTAGAGGTATTTACGAAGATAAAAGAGAACATGCTACGACAACAATGGGGGAGACTCACATCAGTGGTGCATGCTTTAGAAGCCATTAAGTGAATTGAAATCTAGTTGGATAGTTAGTGTAGATGAGCATATGTGCTATGTCTACTTTTAATTCAATCTCAAACAAAATAATCATTTAATTTTTTTAATAAAAAAATGCTAAACATTAGAAAAAGAGACATGATTTTCCACAAATATCCTCATAAAAAGATTAAAATAATTAATTAAAAAACTTTTATAGGAAATGGTAAACATTAAAAAAAGAAACACAATTTTCCACAAAAAAACACTTATAGAAAATACTAAAAACTTTTATAGAAAATGTTGAACATGAAAAAAAATAAACATGATTTTCCACAAATATCATCATAAGAAGATTTAGGTTATAGAGATAAATTAAGCATAAAGGGAGACATTATTTATTTAAATGAGCAAGGTAAGTTTGCACATGTTTAGCTATAGAAGCATGGATTAGCAAAGGTAATATGTGGATTACTACAGGAGAAAAGTAGTAACAAAGAATCATTGACAAATTGCTAATCATCTATGTTTGAGGTGTATAGATGAAAGAAATTGGTAAAGGGATGGGGAAGTGTAAGTGAGTGCCTTCTTCCATAGAAACCTTAACCACCATTTTAATCCACATGCTCCCTACTTTCTTGATTTTCCCCAACAATGTAGAAATCTGCCTCACTTGGACATGAGATACACGCAAAACCCACACTCTCCTTTTCTTCCCAAGCCTAATATAATGCTTTTTGGCCTTTCTAGGCTTTCTAGCCTTAGTTGGGTTGATAGTTTCTATGGAGGCATCCATGTCTATAAGCTTGTCATAGTCATTAGCCCTCCTTAAACCTCTTTTAATTAGACCTTTGAGATCTACACAAAGGAATTTTGCTGAAGAAGAAGTAGAGTGAAACATGGGTGTTGATGCGTGAGTGATCCCAATGTGATTTTTCCCAGTGACCTATTATATAAGACGCCACTATTACAATTTACATCTTAGTATTTGATTCTCCTGTATAATTTATGAATTTATATGCATATAATCATGTAGCACAATGCTTGCATGATTTTCACCTTTGAATGCATTTTCGTTTTTATTTTCCACTACTCTTTTGAGTTACTATTTATTAATTTCAATTCTACCAAACATGCATTGGTTTTTGTTTTCAATTCAATACGAGTAAAAAATATCATATACCTTAGGATTTTGCAATAAATGGTTATGTATTGAAATAAATGGATTCTATATTTGCACATTGAAGGGTGATTGGGATTTCTCATGCAACCCTTGTGAACATAATTGAAGTGATTATACTTAATGTTAGGAGACACACTTGGTGTGTGCATGTATCATTTATTCATATTCGAGCTTAACCCATTTTATTTTGAATCAATGGGGTGAAATCCATCTCACACTTTTTCCATGTTTCCTTTATGAAGATGGCAAACTTTTCATGTTCTTTTGAGTAAAGGTTAAATTTGGACACTCTCTTTACATCAAGGTAGGCGTGTGTGTTTTATTCATATTTTGAGTGATTATCCCATTGTATTTTGAATCAATGATGAAATCCATCTCAAACTTTGTTCCATGTTTCCTTTATGGAGATGGTAAACTTTTTACTTTAGGTGAAGGCAAAATCTAGACACTCTTTGCATCAATGTAGGCATGTGTTTTTGAGAGAGAGAGAGAGAGAGAGAGAGAGAGAGAGGAGGGGGGGCGAGTGCATATCTAGACTATACAAAAATACAAAAAAAGGAGATAGAAACATAAGAGAATAATTTCTGTATATGAGTGAGGGAGGGAGGCATTTAGGTCCATACATTTTTATCTAGTAAAATTAATGGAATGATTCCAGGAGTGATTTTTTGGGGGGTTTTGCATTGAAGAAAACCTGAACTATACAAAATTATAATAAATCACTAATACTTACAAAGGCTAGCCACTCTCAACTAGAAGTGCCTAGTTGTGATGTTGATGAGTGAGAAGTGAGTTGTTGCATTAAGGTAGAGGGACCATTAAGGTAGAGGGACCATTATAAAAACACAAATTTGTTCTCTTACTATATGAAGAAAATAAAAATTTTCTATCATGCAAGTATTATTACAATGCTAAACAAACTATTTGAATCCACCTCAAAAACATATATACACTAGAAGAAACAAGTTATAATTATTCATTTGGAATAGGGTGTCCTATCAATTTGTACACTATAAGAAACAAGTTATAATTACTCATTTGGAATAGGGTGTCGTATCAATTTGTACACTATGAGAAACAAGTTATAATTATTCATTTATAAGAGGGTGCCATGCCACTTTGCAATAGGGTGTCCTATCACTTTGCAAGGCACTTTATAGGGTGTCCTATCACTTTGCAAGGCACTTTATAGGGTGTCATATCACTTTGCAATAGGCACTTTGCAATAGGGTGTCCTTCCACTTTGCATTAGGATGTCCTTATAATTAACCATTTATAAAATAGGTTATCCTATCACTTTTTTGTTTATTATAAACAATAACTAAACTCACACAAACATGTTAGAAAACATGGGAGGTCAAGGATGGATTGAGCACATGATTAGAGCAAGGATTAAGAACTAGGAAGCAAGACTGCTTAAACATGGCTAGATTAGCTAAAGACAAATCATATGAGCATAATGACAATGTGAATAAGGCAAAAGCTTGGTTATTTCTTCATTAGATGAGGAGCCTTTAAATAGGCTGAAGTACAAAAGGTTTAAGGAAGAGATTAGGATCTAATCCTAATCAAGATGCTTATCACTTGCCTAGAAGCGAGCACCCAAAGCTTAGAGTAGAGTGAAAGATGTAGAGATTCTCCACTAAGGCATATAAAAAGGTGAAAATAAGACCATCCAAAAAGGAGCTACTAACCCTTAGAGAAATAATCTACTAAGGTCCATTACTAAAGCCATGCTACTAAACCTTAGAGAAATAATCTACTAAGGTCCACTACTAAAGCCATGTAGAGGGGCCATAAATTCCAATACCCTCCCTGGACCTCAACATGGCCAAGAAGTGTGAAGGAATACCAAAATACCCTCCCATGTTCCAAACACTAACTATGGGACTATCCAAGAAGATTTGCCCTCCCATGAGGCAAATGTCTAAAACGTTACATGAGCTACATCATGTGGTGCTCAGAGGTAACCTACAAAAGTCCCACTACTACTACTAAAAAAGTTACATGAGCTACATCATGTGGTGCTCAGAGGTAACCATCCAAAAGTCCCACTACTACTACTAAAAAAGTTACATGTCTACATCATGTGGTGCTCAGAGGTAACTATCCAAAAGTCCCACTACTACTACTAAGAAAGTTACATGAGCTACATCATGTGGTGCTCAGAGGTAACTATCCAACAAAATTCCAATTAGAATCAATAGAAGCAAAATTTGCTTCTTCTTCCTTTGTCAAAACTTCTTTTTCTTCAACCAAGTGTGCTTTATCCTTCTTTGTTGGTGTAGTTCTTGGTCTTCTTTGTGTCTTTACATCCATGAAGAGCTTTTTCTCTACTTGGATTGTAGTCCTTGTCTTCCTTCTTGTGATGATGCTGACATCTTTTTTTTTTCTTAATGAAGCTCAATCTGCATGGTGTGCATGCCATCAATGAAGGATTTTGAGATGAGTACAGAAATCCCATTGTCCCAAACAATGATGATACAAATTTATACTCGATTTTGGATTAACAAATTGACCACTCAAATCAAGGGGCAAATCTGATTTGATGCTTTATAGAGGTTTAGCAACACTCAAATGTGAGATATGAACCATTAATGGCCCTAAAAACCTCAGATTATTAGCACTAATCAAGGTATTAGTGAATGTAATTTTTTGGTTTTTGAGCAGAAAATACCCTCATTTGTAGAGCACCATCGGAGGGGCAAATCAAGGGGCTTTCTTGATATGAACCTTTGGCAAGCTGTAGCAAGTCCTCAATGGTAGGTTTGAACCCTCAATGGTCCAAAATCACCTCAAAGATTAGCACTAATCACTTGATTAACTGAGGTAAAAAACTGTTTGCAGTGCAAAAGAAGGGATAACCTTGGAGTGAAAGAATGGATGTCTTTCACTAAACATTTCCAAAAAGGCTTCAACATACTTCAATAGCAATGTGTCCACATGATAATCATCACCCTAAACACTTGATTAAGCAAAGAAATCATTACTTAATCTCTGTTTTGACACCAAAGTGCCTTCTGTAGTTGTGACAGTGCTGGAGGAGCTACAAGCAGTCGTGTTCAGCCAAATCTGATGCTACCAGCGCGTTCTCCATGCCCAAAAACCCCCAGGGCTAAGGGGAATTAGATCAATTTGTAGTGGATGGCTCAATTTTTGCAAAAAATCAAATTTTTCCCTTCATGATGGCGATGGCGATTCCGCCTGCTGTGAGCTGCGTTTTGCTTCGTGCCTTCATGTGGAGGGTCGCCTAGGAGATAGCTTGAAGCCTCTAAGAGGGCTTGATCATTGGTGAAGTGGTTTGTGCACAGCAAGGCAAAGTTCAGCTGTGGATGCAGATAAGCTATGGTGAAAAGAGGTAAAAGTGACTTAATTAATGAGGGATGATTAGCAAATGAGATTAGGGACTACACATAGCTTGAGGGTGACTAACTTGGCTCTGATACCATGTTAGAAAACATGGGAGGTCAAGGATGGATTGAGCACATGATTAGAGCAAGGATTAAGAACTAGGAAGCAAGACTATGCTTAAACATGGCTAGATTAGCTAAAGACAAATCATATGAGCATAATGACAATGTGAATAAGGCAAAAGCTTGGTTATTTCTTCATTAGATGAGGAGCCTTTAAATAGGCTGAAGTACAAAAGGTTTAAGGAGGAGATTAGGATCTAATCCTAATCAAGATGCTTATCACAAGCGAGCACCCAAAGCCTAGAGTAGAGTGCAAGATGTAGAGATTCTCCACTAAGGCATATAAAAAGGTGAAAATAAGAGCATCCAAAAAGGAGCTACTAACCCTTAGAGAAATAATCTACTAAGGTCCATTACTAAAGCCATGACTAAAGCCATGCTACTAAACCTTAGAGAAATAATCTTCTAAGGTCCACTACTAAAGCCATGTAGAGGGGCCATAAATTCCAATAAAACATGCTCAAGAAATAATAAATGTTAGGTGAAACATTTTGTTTAAACTTTCAATTAAAAATTGACTTGTGATGTATTCAAATTAGTACCATATGGTTCATCCACTAAGAAATTGTAAGGTCCCTCCCTCTTTGAAACTAATGATATCAATCATTTTTCTTTTATTGGTCACTTATGTCATAAAAATTGAACATGTGAATTTTGCCCAAGTAGCGGGCTAGAAAAATTCTTAAGCTAGGCATTATAAAGAGATATAATATTACTTTTTTACTCTGAGATTTAGAGATAGATAATAATAGATATTTTTTAAATTTTATAGGGCAATGGTGTAGTAAATATTAGATGAGAAATATTCAATACCTAATTATATACTTTGAATTTATAAATAAATACTAAGTTTTTTTTTAAGAATATACATCTAAAGCGTGAAATGAAACATAGTACTTAGTTTTTATAACTTGCATAATCCTCACTAGTTAGAGTCTCACTTGAAATAAGTGATACACTATTGTATCACATAAGATTTGAATTTGAGTTTTATTATTATCAATAAATATTAAAAACTTGGTTGCAAGTTAGCTTGCTATCTTTCAAAAAGCTATAAAGTCCATGAATGGGAGGCTTCCCTTTTTTGGATAATTAATTATGAATTATATATTACATTTGCTATCCTCATCATACTTGCACCATGCAATATAAGTCATATATGCTCCGCACTTAATGATGTATTATGAGTCATGTGTCGTGTATCATGTATCTACTATCTTCATGTGAAATTGTACACATAGGTACCTCAAAAAGAAAAGATTAACCACACAACAATGTGGAAAAGATTCCTCTCAAAAAAGCTATAAAATCTTATAATGGGCCTTTTACTACTTTAAATATTTCATGAATATCAATCATGTATCATTTTTTAAAAGGTGTAGTTTTGTTGTCTATTCACAGTGTAAAATGTCTCATGTAGAGCTTACAGACTTAATCTCAACTTAATGAGAGCATCACATCCATGTGAGAAAGTCTTTTAAACCTAAACAAAGACCTTGGAAAGAAAGATATTACAACTTATGTATCATGTGTCATTTTGTTGTTATGATGTGTCAAAGCATAATATGGCTTGTGTAGAGCTAATAAACTCGATCATGAAATTACATTTATGTAAGAGAAAAAACCTAATAAAGATCTTAGAAAAAATTATATCACAACTCATGTATCATCATGTGTCACTTAGTTGATGTTGTGTGTGCAAATGTTATATTTATTGTGTAGATCTAATAAAGTGTAGAGATAACAAATGTGATAAGGCTATTGCATCTATGTAAGATAAGTTTTTTTCCAACCTAAGAAATAAGGTATGATAACTTATACATGAAGTGTAAGGTCATTTAGCTTTTTTTAAATAACCTTGATAAGAAGCTTGGGCTTTACTAAGATAGAAGAAAACACCATACTTTTTGTGGATGTGATGGTCATGATGCTTCACAGTGTTGCACACGGTTTGCTAACCCTTGCTAATGCTTCTAGGCCTCAACAGTTAGCTTTATCGGGCCCATCATAGCCACAAGCCATAATGCCTACGCGGCAACATCTCAAACCAATGCTGATAAAATGACACAAAAACCTATTGCAAGGGGATTTACAACGCACAAAATGTGTCGTTACCACCACCGATTTCGGGACCTCAACCACCTCTGCCCAAGTGTATTCTAAACCCATCCTCACCTTTTGCTATTGTTTCAATATTTCTTATGATTCTCCATTTAGTGTTTGTTTTCTTGCTTCCATAATTACGTAACTGGTCTTTCAATTTTCTAGTTATTACTTGGATAACCCTTTAAGCTTTGGTCCTAGTTCAATCCTACTTGAGATTGACCTTAGAGTATGCCAAAGGAGTAGGCTAAGTACTCCACCTTCCTTCGTGTGCCCTCTTTAGTTTTGTACTTCCAACATTTGAAAGATTTCATATCTTAGTAGAGAAGAAACTAATTAAGAAACCTCCAAGAGGGAACTCACTGCATTCACCTAAAGGAAGAGAAATAGAACACAACTATCGTAGGGTACTTACCAATGCTTTGAACTTGAGTCCCTTAAGGCCTCCAAGCTCACTTGTTAAGCTCCAAACCTCCAAGCTCCACCTCCACGCTGTCACCGTAGAGCCACTCACACCGTCGCATAAGGCAATCACTCTCTCTCACTCTCCCACACAAGCATGAATCATACAAGCATAGAAAGAGACACAAATGCTAGAATGCTGTCTCTCAATCTCTCCCAAGACACAAAGAAGAGATCTCAATAGCACAAAGTGGGATTGTGTCTTTTCATTTTATGAGAAAATGCCTTATATACAATTAGCCCTTATTCACACTTGGGCACCCAAATCTTACTTAACTAAGGCCTTGCGTGGCCAATATCTCATAATGTACAACTTTTATAGTGCCTTTTCATGACACTTATTAATGTTCTCAATTTGGAGGAGCATACTTGTTAATCCAAAATGGGATTAACATTCCCCCCCTACCTGATGTAGGTTCTGTCATCCCTAGAACCTGCTACCAGGTCTAAAGACCTGGTCTCACCAAACTCATAACAGTAGAAGTTTCAGCATGACTGAAGCTTTTTGAGGGTTCGTCTCAATGCTAGCTGTAAATGCCAGAACCCTATGTCCCACCATGTCTTTGAACATGACATGCATGTATGCCCGGAAGACAACGTAGATGATGGTAATACAGCATTCAAGACCACGAGCAATTTTAAAAATCGAACACTGGCCATGATTGTTGGGTCCGAGATATGGCGCTATGCCTGTATCCAAGTGAGCATCTATTTCCGTTGCTCCCGTATGTATATAAAGGTTGCTGGCATGAAGACTGGAAAATTATAACACATGGGAGTCGCATTGCTTAGCCTCCTAAAACTCTAGTGGAGTCCATCTTCTCTTTAGTGGCATGTATAATGGGTCAACTTGCTGAGTTGGTGGTGCGCACATATAGACTTGGTTGTATTATGGAATTGTAAGTATTCTTTTCTCCAGTCTGGCACTGTATTCCAAAATCTTCTAATTTGGGATGAGCATCATCTGTGATAATAGTGGCATAGCTGCCTCATATGTGTACTGGGTGAGCTTTTCTCCACCTATGTGAAAAAAGCAATAACTGATCATGAAGGTGACAATTCTGATCTCTAGCACGTTGGCCAATTGGGGATTGGCTAATTTGGTGTGCCGCACCACATTAGCCCACAGTGTACCCTCTCCAACCAAAGGGAGTAGTTCTTCTAAATCTGGGCGAGGCGCTCATAGAGGGTTGGTACATAAGACTATTTTATTGGTGTGACCTCGGAGGAGTAGGCTTCTAGTAGAATCCTTCGAGTTGGCTCAAATGGTGTTACTTGCATTAGTACCTTGAACATCAACTTCGACTTTAACAGTGGATTGCCAGCTCAAATGAAGCCTTCATATTCTGCACAAGATGATGACTCCAAAACTATATCATCAATAAAAGTTTCAATATTGTCTTGGGGAACAATATAGCATACCTCCTGAGGTTGCCATTGGGGAGATAGGTGAGGTGCCAGTATCTCCTCAGGGGCAAGAGGGTTAGTGGGAAAATCTATCTACTGCTGAGGAGTGAAAGTACAAAATATGTAGTCAAGTGTGAGATTTGTTAGTAGGTGGGGCATTTGGATAGGGATTAAATAGTTTACTAGCAACACTAAAATATACGGGGTAAGTGGAGATGGAAGTTAAAGATGATGCCTCTTCTTCCTGACCATGACCTGTGCTGGGGGGTGGGTGGCTAGGTTTGTGAGATTTCATAAACTCTTGAAGGTCAGGGATATCCTCAAGATTTATGGTAGGATATTCAATATGGGTGGCATCGAAAGTGTAGAGTACATTGGTTAACATGGATTCTAAGTGTTTGTAGATATTAGAGTATAGTTTTAGAATTTCAAAAGGGTGATATAAGGTAGACTCACATAAGTTTAAATGCTGGTGAGTATTATAGACTTCGAGCCACCCATGGCGTATAATCCATTGATAGCTTTGTGCTACCACCTCGTAGTTGGCCGATGTCTCGGGAATGTCATCTGGAACAAACAGGTCTAATTTTTTGACATTATTGTCTAGAATTTCAAAGTTTTGTGGTACCCGACACCAACTACGAATGTTTAACATAATAGGATGTAATGGGGATAAAAGTAGATATCCTGTGGATTGGTTAATACTATATCTCCTCTCGCAAAATTCCCATTATAATAGTTGGGTTAGCATCGCGTTCAGTATTCTTCTGAATGAGGGCTAGTTGAGGAGGGGCCCGAGGGGTTACTGGCAATTGACCTAGGCTCACTCAAGGAGTACACTCAAGGAGTAGGCACATGTCATCCGTAGCCTCTTGCCATTGACTTCGGTCTTGTATTACTAATTGGCGTTCCAACTCTTGTTGTAGACGAGTCATTGGTGTTGCTGAGGAGGTTGGATATTATAGTTTCTTGGACCATCCTTGCAGCATCCAACTCCTCCAATCACCGAGTTACTTCCTCTTGGGCACGTTTGGCCATAGACTCTCTTTCTTGAGCTTTTATGATTCTCTGAAGTCTTTCAATAGCCAGCCTCTGACTGTCTTGTAACTGCTAGGTGACTTGTGCCATTGCCTCTTGTTGGTGTGCTAACACCATCCTTTGCATCTCGACTTGAATCTTATGCCATCATTAAGTGAGAGATGGCATCGTTAAGTGATCTCACTTTCTCTACATGTTCCTGTTTGTTATTTCTCTTTCTTGTTGTAAGTGAGTGGCCTTGCTTTTTGCTTCTATAAGACTTGAGGATAATTGCCAAATCTGGCTTTGTAGCTCTTCTTCTTTGGCCATGGACTTGTGCTAGAGTTCTTGTACTTGCTGGTATGAATGGATGTGAGCTCGTGGTTGTGGGTAACCTCCTTCTAGAGTTGCTCCTTAGCCTCTTAAGGTTCCTATTCTCTTTGATTCTATGAACAACAGTTTGGCTTAGAACCAAATTATTGCTTTCCAGTGACTTGTATCTGGTCTCTTACTCCTCAGTGGCCTTAAAACTCTTCATGATGATATCCTGATGCGTGGCCTCTATTGTTGCCAAGTGTTCCTTTAAATTCTAAACTTGTGTGTTTGACTCATTAACCAGCTTCCAAAGTGCAGCGTTACGGTCATGCAGCAGCATGTGTGTAGTGAGGAGGTGGCAGCATCATACCCTTTGCTCTTGCTCCTAAGGTTGTGCACTTGTGCTTGCGGCCCCTTTTAGTCCAACGTGTGGTAGGTTTAACAGTTCATCTAAACCTTCCATAGTTTCCTGCATGAACTGTTCATAATCGACATTCTGGTAGGAAGGATAGTTGGGGTAGTCTTTCTTGATCCTCCAGATGCCTTCTTTTGCTCAGGCTTGATGGCTCTCCTTGGTGTTTTACTTGTATCCATTTGGTCTCCGAGATCTTGCACTAGGGCCATTGCTATCTCAATTTCTTGTGATTCCTCAACCGACACTGGAATTGATACTACTGGTTCTGGTTCTATCTCTGCAAGTGTGTCTGCCAAAAACAAGGATGACTCCTTGAGTGGATACAAATTCATGAAGATAAGCTGTGTCAGTAGGCTCGGAGGAGGAGTAATCTGCTGCATTTGCTCTTGAGTGGCTTGACTGGCAATGGCTTCTTGCAGTGTCAATACTTCCTAGTATGATCTTATTTCCTGTGCCAACTTAGCCTGTATCCTCTGTGATTCTACAGCCACGTCCAGGATGATGCCTCTCATCTTCCTTTCTGTTTTCTACTAGGATAGCTTGGACCTCTTACATCTTTGCAGCTTTCATCAGTGCTAGTTTCTATGGCGGTAATGCCAACTACATCTGCTCTACTGGTTCAGGTTTTGGAAGAGGCCTTTTTGCCACATGGTTGAGGACCTGTGTCAGCAAGTAAGGGTTGCATATCTTGGACTGATGGGCATTGAGATAGTTTTCCATTTCCTTATGTGTGTAATATGCCCAGTCCTCTTCCTTCTCTTCATGGACTTTAGCAATTATGTTCAGTGGGACCATGTTGTAGCGGTCCACTGGCTTCACCTACATGATCAGTGACATAGCTCTGCATGCTTTCTCCGTGACCTCATCCCGGATATTCTCATACTCTATCCCATTGGAGTTATACAAACTCTTCTTCAGCATCGCGTCCAAAGGCATTTTGTCAAAGGTATGGGCATGTACCTTGACTGCTAGTGGGAGCTTCAGAGCTTCACGGATGAGCTCTTCTGTGATTAATACCTGCTCTGTTGTGCCATCGGCCTTTGTGACTATGCCTCGATTGGTGGCTTCATAAGTCTTTATGTACTCCGCACACAGAGCTCTGTGTCGATGTTCTTTGGGAGAATCTATGCCATTCTTCCTAGGCCCACTTTCTCCAGCTTTTCTTTTACCTCTACTTCTTCCAAGATTTGTAGATACTCCAGGCTATGATATTGCAATGCTACCTTTCCATGGGCCGTATGGATCTCCTTGCTGCTGATGATGGCCCCATGGAAGGCTTGGGCATATGGGCCCAAGTAGTTCCCCGTGTCGGTTTCTTCTTCTGGTTGACTGGGGAGCCTGTAGTGCTGGCCTGGGTGACTACGGGGGTCTCTACAGCTTTGGTGTCTGAGGCCGACATCTATACATGAAAAGAAAATCAGTCTCCAGACTAGGGTGGGGTGGGTACCACTCCTTTTATTTTCTTCTTTTTTCTTTTTGGTAAAATGGTTAGCCGAGATGAGAAGTGTGTTAGTGTTGGAGCAATAAACAAGGCATGTTAATTGAACAAGTGAATGTTGTAGCATGAAGGTGCAAGATTTTGGTAGTTCCGTGAACCTGCAGATCATGAGGAGGGATTCTCGTAAAGGGGATTTCCGTGAGACAGAATCCCGTGAGAGTTAGTCACGTGAAAGGGATTTCCATGAGACGGATTCTCGTGAGAGTTTGTTACATGAAAGTTAAAGACGTGAAAAGGATTTTCGTGAGACGGAATCCCGTGAGAGTTAGCTATGCGAAAGTTAAAGATGTGAAAGGGATTTTTGTGAGATGGAATTCTGTGAGAGTTAGTTACGTGAAAGTTAAAGACGTGAAAAGGATTTTCGTGAGACGGAATCCCGTGAGAGTTAGCTATGCGAAAGTTAAAGATGTGAAAGGGATTTTCGTGAGATGGAATTCTATGAGAGTTAGTTACGTGAAAGTTAAAGACGTGAAAGGGATTTTCGTGAGACAGAATCCCGTGAGGTTTTGTGACGTGAAAGGGAGTTCCGTGATACATACAAAAGTGGCTGATGCTGAATATTTAACCCATGTGCACAATGCAAAATGCCATAATGTAGAAGACTCACTTAGTAGTAGTGCAATGCTGATGTGGAGCAATATGGTATAGATCTGAGACAACGTGTGACTTAAGTTGATGCAGATACTGGTATTCTTAATCTCAAAGGCTAGGTGAAGCCTAATCACACTCTATGCAATGGAGTAAACGAGGCTTTGATAGATACCATGTGAAAATAAAGAGGACATGAGGAAATGTGACACAATGACTAGCACGAATAATTGAATGAACAAGTTAAAACCGAATCAACACTGTTTATATAACTGAATCAGATGAGATATAATAATGATAAATTCTGACTCTAATTTGGAAGGGATAAACCCTAAAACTTATCCTAATGCTAAGGAGCTCAATCAACTCAGATATTATAATCAGAGTGCACGATATTGATCGATTATAATCAAGGATAAAAGATAAAAGAAAGAAAGAAGAAAAAAGGATAAGAAAAGAAAACAATAAAGGGACCAAGCTCCCACCTTAATGTGCGAATGTCGATTCGAGTTGGAGGAAATGGAGAATGCGATGCACGATCAAGATGGAGAGCGAATTGTGTTGGAGCACACAATGAAAAATGATGAAAAAGGAAAATTTTTTGAATTTATAGCATAGCCACCAGACTAGGCAGCTACCTTAATGAAGAATACCATGTGGCATTTTACGATTGGCTCGAGAAGTAACCGTTTTTTAGGACATGAAACATTTTGGACCAATTCACGGTGTGAACTGTTTTGAACCAATTCACGGCATGAACCTCTTTGGATTGGTTCACGGTGTGAACCTTTGAGGATTGGCTCACAGCGTGAACCTCTTTTGATTGGTTCACGGCGTGAACCTTTGAGGATTAGCTCACGGTGTGAACCTTTGAGGATTGGTTTACGGCGTGAACTTTTCCGGATCATGAGTGTGCAAGATTGATACCTTCTTCTTTTTTTCTTCATGCTGCTCAATCATTAAAACATGCATTAAATGAGTGAATGATACCCAGTTTTACCTTGTATCCATTGTGCAACAAATGGATACCTTCATCTTTTATTGCCATGAAAACCAAGGTGACACCTTGGCACTTCTGGGTAGGTGTTCCTACAAGTGTTTTAGCTCCGTGTGGGAGTTTTTGATTCTTCCTTCCACCCAACTGAATAATGTTACTACTAGGTCCTGTGGTTTGGGGCTTTTATCCGTGTCCCTTTGTTGAACTTCTTTATTTATTCCTTTAGGGTCCTTGTCCATCTCCTTGATCGAAGTGGTTATTTACTGACATTGCTTTGGCACCCCTCAACCCATCTTGTTAAGTTGTCTTCTTCCTCCATACCAATGTTTGTGCAGTTTGAGCATTGGTTTTAGTTGGGAGTTGGTGTTGCATGTTTTTACTACCATTTCCTTTGTTATCTGAGTAGTTTGTGATGGGGGCCACCACTAGGTGGGGTTTGGGCACCCACACTATCGTCTTACCTTGGTAGCATCCTTGTGCTAGTAGTAAATCCTTTCGGACCCATTGCTTACGAATGCCTTGTGGGGTGTTGGGTTGGCTAGAGTACTGCCAACTTGCTTGTAAAGGCCAATTCTGATTTTTGGCCCTTTTTTGAATCCTTCTTTTATTGTCTCCGTATTATCCTTCTTCTCCTCCTTGTGGGGCTGGTTTTTGAGTTGAACCCTAGGAACCCATTTCTGTGTACCCTGTGACTTTGGATATTTTTTGTGTAGGGTTTGTGGAACTTATGCTTTTTTTTGTTTTATGAGTTAATGTCACTGTGCTCAGTGTTGCTATCTCATCAATCATGGCATGCTTCCCTGTGTTTATCAGGTGTAAGATTCCTCTCTCCTGCTCTTTGAGGTGTACAGGTGTAAGAATCTCCCCTTCTGATCTTATAATTATTTCCCTCTCTGAAATAAAGAAAAGATTCTGTTTTACGTTGTTTTGACCTAGAGAGAGAAAATGTCTAGAGAGAGGTAGTCTAAAATTGAGATATTTTTTGATATAAAAATCCTCCTAGTGTCTAAAATGAATTCCCCTAAAACAAAAATTCAAAAAGAACTTTCCAATGTGCAATTGGAATTAATTGGAAATGGGTATAAAGGACCTTAGCCTAAGGGTCTAGATTTTCAGAAATTTTTGGATTATGGTCCAATTAAGGTTCCTATGGGTCAATAGGATCAATCCATGTGTGGGGAGGAGATAAATCCAAATTGTAAAAGAAAATATCCAAAAATGAGTAAATGCTCACATAAGATGAAGAGTTGACTAAGGACAAGGTTAATAGTTAAAAAAGAGAGATATTTAGGAGTAATGATGCATTTTTGACACCTCTGCATGGGGGAATTCCCCTCATGAAGGAGGCACCTACTTCACATGCTTGAATGAGTCTTAAACTAAAAAATAATGTGATATTTTTATCTCTCCTCTCTCCTAGATCAAACTGAATAAAAAAGTAACCAAACAGGTCCAAATCTGGTCTAAATTCAACCAAACTAAAATCTGGAAAATTCTAGAAATCAGTTAGCCTTGGTTAGAGCCTCCCTCTCCTATAAAAAGAACCCGATCCCTTTGAAAAAAAATAGGAGAATTTTACTATACCAGAATTATGCTGAAATAATTCTAATTTTTACTATTCTCAAAAATTCTCTCCAAATTGAAGAAATTGGAGCTTCCCTCTTTCTTCAATCTCCATTGGTGGCTCCATCAACATACTAAACCAATTGATTGGTTGGGGGCCTCTACCGTGAACAAAGAATCAAGCAAATTGTAAGGTAATTGGTGAATTTTGATCTTTTCTATAATTTCTCAATGTTTCTCTCCTCAACCCCTCTCAAGCTTGAGAAGCTTTATTGGAATGGTTTTTTGAAAGCTATTGAAGTTAATTGATGAATGGTAGTAAAGAATCACCTAAATTTCCATTTATGCTTAATTCTATGGTTTTTATGTAATATCTCTCTCTCACTCAAGAGATGGTCTTGTTGAAATTTGAGCATAATGATGAGCTATGGTGGATCAAACACTAGAATCAACATCATTAACAAAGTGATTAGTAAATAATTAAGACATAATTAGTGGGTAATTATCAAATAGATTAATGTAGACATGGATACTCAAAAACTAGCAAATTCTCATTAGGGCTATGCCTCAATTTATAGAGTTTACATCAAGCATCAAATCCCATTGATTTCTCCATGATTCACTCCCAGAATATCTCCACCTCTTGCTTGATTCTCTCCACCTCTTCTCTTTTCCCTGAATATCTCATAGAATAACTCCACACTCCTAAATTCTCTCATGCTACCCTTTATTCTCTCCCAGTAGATTCTTCTCACCTTTTCACAGGTTCTTTCACAATTACATCTCCTCTTTTTACAGCCTCTAACCAAGGGCTTGTTCCCGCACACACCCTATTCACTTGTATTTTCAACACCTCCCCTCAAGTGAATACTCCTAGTACACCTAGATCCTATACCAAGTTTGCCTCCCCTTACTTGATAGTCCGCAACTAGTGTCTACTCCTCCCCTCAAGTTATCTTAGCACACCTGGACCCTGTATCAAGTTTCTCTCTTACTTGACAGTCCGCGACCAGTGCCTTAAGTCCCTAAACTCCATAGTCCTTGACACACTCTCTCTCTATGTGTCCAAGGCTACTATAAGTGCCCGCGACCTTGACTAAAGTGCTCACACATACATCTACCACGTGGCCTACATCATCGGTGGCTCAGAGGTGGTTTTACTTTATTGGGGCAGGTTACATTGGGTTGTGGGGTCTCTCTCTCTCTCTCTTAGAAAAGATGATCCGACTCCACTTCCTTTGGAGCCTCCATGAAGTTTGCCGATGTCGTTCCTTCTTCAATCACTGGGTTTGCTGTAGCAGTCTCTCGCCATGTGTCCTGGCTTTCCACATTTGTGGTAAGTGAAGTTCCTCCCTCCTACTCTGCCTCTTCCTCGTCCTCGTCCTCGAGAGAATCCTCCTCGGGTGAAGAATGCTTTTTCTTCTCCTGCTGTTGAGTCGAGCCCTTTCCTCTCTTTGCCTCTGCTCTCTTGCTCTAGTAGAGCTGCTTCTATCTCGTGTATCTTCAATTCAGGTACATTCTTTAGTGTTGCTACAATGTTCTCATAATCTCCTTTGTCCACACTCTTCAGAAGTACAGCTAATGCTTCATCATCTTCTACCTTTTTGCCCCAATAGCTGCGAGCTATTGCTTAATGCTTTTATATTTATTCAAGTGTGTGATTAAAGGTTCACTTTCCTTCATGTCCAATTTGTAGAATTGCATTAACAGATTTATCTTTGAATTTTTTACTTGTGTACCAAATAACTTATTGAGTTCATCCCATGCATCTTTTGCCCACTGTATCCCTGTGATGTGATGAATGATTTCATCATTTAAACTGAGTGCAATAAGTCCCAATGCTTTTTCATTCCTACTCTTCCACTCATTTTCTCCTCTCTCTGGGCATTCATCTCTCCCTTCAACTAATCCCCACAGATTTTTCCTCATCAGCAAATACATGGTTTTTGTCTTCCATGTATAAAACTGTTCCCCATTAAATTTGGCTATTTCCTGTGCTGAACTCATGGTGATGTGAAGGGGGTCTTACCTCTTGATCTAATTTCAAGATTCAGGGGCAGTGTCTACCCTTTTACAACTCAATCTGGTGTTTAATAGATGATTACAAAAAATTTATCAGCATAAAATCATCGAAAATTACACTAAATCACCAGAAATTACACTAAATCAAGGATAAACAATTTGTACGAGATGGTTGGAGAATCAAACCAACTCTGATTTGCAATCTGAAGTTATAGGGATCTGTATCAGATACCTAATGGTTAATTTGAACCCTCAATTGTACCAAAATATAGTGATTAGCATTGATTAATCACTGATTAGCAAATTAATGCTCTATTTTGTGTGCAAAAAACAGAGTATGCGGGGAGTCCAGATCTGGTGCCTTACACTTCAAACGAGCTCAAATGCTTTCAAAGGCATCAATAGCAATGAGTCTAGTAGAGGATTAAGCCAAGAAACACAAGATTTGACAAAATATTGAAGGCTTAATCTCTGTTTTACCAAAGTCACCTACAGATTTGATGAAGAGCTTGGATCTCACTATAGACTTGATGAAACTCAATTCTATCTTCACCAGCTTGAAAACACCTTGGGCTAGGAGGAATTAGAGACATTTGATTTGAGCAAGAACAAATCTTCAATTCCCTTCAGAAAAATGGCGCCTGCAAATTGAGCTCCCGCCCGATGTTCAGCGCTGAATTGGCCCACATGCTTTGAGGTGTGTGTAGCCCTATGAATCTACTATGAGTACCTAAAAGAGCTTGGCCTAATGTTATGTGTGCAAGGAGAATGAGCTCCTCCACTGGCTGGGGGTGAAGGGGGAAGTGAAAAACTAACTAAAAATTTGATTATTTGTTAATTATTTACTAATCCTAATTAATTAACTAATGGGCTCATAAACCTAATTGATTCTAGGCATGGCTCTGATACCATGTTGAAATTTGAGCATAATGATGAGCTATGGTGGATCAAACACTAGAATCAACATCATTAATAAAGTGATTAGTAAATAATTAAGACGTAATTAGTGGGTAATTAACAAATAGATTAATGTAGGCATGGATACTCAAAAACCAGCAAATTCTCATTAGGGCTATGCCTCAATTTATAGAGTTTACATCAAGCATCAAATCGCATTGATTTCCATGATTCACTCCCAGAATATCTCCACCTCTTGCTTGATTCTCTCCACCTCTTCTCTTTTCCCTGAATATCTCATAGAATAACTCCACACTCCTAAATTCTCTCATGCTACCCTTTATTCTCTCCTAGTAGATTCTTCTCACCTTTTCACAGGTTCTTTCACAATTACGTTTCCTCTTTTTACAGCCTCTAACCAAGGGCTTGTTCCCACACACACCCTATTCACTTGTATTTTCAACAGGTCTTACTCATGACCTATTCTCAATCCAAAGGAAGCTTTTCATAAAGCTTTTCCTTAATCCAAGTCTAATCTATGCTTGAGGCCAAATTAATGCCTTTCCCTATGCTTTTAGTTTATGAATTTCATGAATATTGATGATTCAATCCATTATGGATTAGTGATCCAATTAAGGATCATTCTAATCATTCCATTAATGTTAAGCTTTATCCTTTAAAATAATTAAGATTTATCAGTCATAGCAGTGGAGCTATGGCAAAATTTTTGTAAAAATTACACATAAAATAATTTCATTCAAAGCATGAAAAGAGGACTTCCTACCATATTCTAGGAATTATCATCCTAGATTAATTGAAAGAATTTCATTGTAAACATGGAGAAATCGATTATTGATTTTTATGCATAAGAGGATGCATAAAAGAAATTTATTTTATTATAAAAGTGTTACTTTTATCATAATTGATTTTCATGCATAAAAGATTATTTTTTTATTATAAAAGTGTTACTTTTATCATTATTGATTTTTATGCATAACAGGATGCATAAAAGAAATTTATTTTATTATAAAAGTGTTACTTTTATCATAATTGATTTTCATGCATAAACATATGCATAAATGATATTTTTTATATTAAAAGTGTGATTTTCATCATAAATGATTTTAGGCATAAATTAGATGCATAAGAGAAAATTCTTTTATTCTAAAAGCGTAACTCCTACTAAATTGGATTTATGTATGGGAAGATGCATAAAAGATTGATTTTTAAATTCAAAAGTGTCATTCTCATTTAAAATAAATTTATGCAGAGAAAGATACGTAAAAGATTGATTTTTATTTCGAAAGTGTTACTCTCCTTAAAATGGAATTTATACATAAATAGATGCATAATGAAATCTTATATCAAAAATAAGAATTCTCTTGTATTCTATAAATAGATATGAGGATGTGAAATGAATCAGATAGATGAAAATGAACGAAGAATGGATGTAGAAGTATGTATGTGATAGGATGTGATAAGATGCATATGAGATGTGATAATAACTGTATGTATGTGATAGGATGTGACAAGATGCGTATGATATGTGATAGGATGTGATAAGATGCGTATGAGATGTGATAAGAGATGTATGAGATGTGATAGGATGTGATAAGATGCGTATGAGATGTGATAAGAGATGTATGAGATGTGATAGGATGTGATAGGATGCGTACGGGATGAGTTAGGATGTGATAAGATGAGTTAGGATGTGATAAGATGTGTATGGGATGAGTTAGGATGTGATAAGATACGTATGGGATGAGTTAGGATGTGATAAGATGTGTATGGGATGAGGTAAGAAGTATATCGGATGGGATAAGATGTATATGGGTTGTGATAGGGCGAGAATGGATGTGTATGTATGGAAGTGGATGTATGAATGCAGATGTGGATGTGTATGTATGGATATAGATGTATGAATGCAGATGTGGATGTGGATGTATGAATTTGGATGTGTATGTATGAAAATGGATGTATGTATGTGAATGTGAAAATGGATGTACGGATGTAGATGTGGATGTATGGATGTGAATGCAGATGTGGATGTGGATGTGGATGTATGGATGTGAATGTAGATGTGGATGTATGGATGAAGATGCGGATGTGGATGTATGTATGTGGATGTGAAAATGGATGAATGCAGATGTGGATGTGGATGTGGATGTGGATGTATGAATGAGGATGTGAAAATGGATGTATGCATGTGGATGTGGATGTGAAAATGGTGTATGAATGTGGATGTGGATGTATGTATGCGGATGTGGATGTATGAATGAGGATGTGAAAATGGATGTATGCATGTGGATGTGGATGTGGAAATTGATGTATGAATGTGGATGTGGATGTATGTATGTGGATGTGGATGTATGAATGAGGATGTGAAATTGGATGTATGCATGTGGATGTGGAAATGGATGTATGGATGTGGATATGGATGTATGAACAAGGATGTGAAAATGGATGTATGCATGTGGATGTGGATGTGAAAATTGATGTATGAATGTGGATGTGGATGTATGTATATGGATGTGGATGCATGAATGAGGATGTGAAATTGGATGTATGCATGTGGATGTATGTATGTGGATGTGGATGCATGAATGAGGATGTGAAATTGGATGTATGCATGTGGATGTGGATGTGGAAATGGATGTATGGATGTGGATATGGATGTATGAATGTGGATGTGGATGTATGGATGTGGATATGGATGTGTATGTATGGAAGCGGATGTATGAATGCAGATGTGGATGTGTATGTATGGATATAGATGTATGAATGCAGATGTGGATGTGGATGTATGAATCTGGATGTGTATGTATGAAAATGGATATATGTATGTGAATGTGAAAATGGATGTATGGATGTAGATGTGGATGTATGGATGTGAATGTAGATGTGGATGTGGATGTATGGATGAAGATGCGGATGTGGATGTATGTATGTGGATGTGGATGTATGAATGAGGATGTGAAAATGGATGTATGCATGTGGATGTGGATATAAAAATGGATGTATGGATGTGGATATGGATGTATGGATGTGGATGTGGATGTATGGATGTGGATATGGATGTGTATGTATGAATGCGGATATGGAATTGGATGTATGATGTGGATGTACGAATGTGGATGTGTATGTGGAATAATGAATGTGAATATATATGTGAATGGATATGAAGTCGTTATGAACGAATGGATGAGATGAGATGTCATGTGAATCACAATGTGAAATGAATAATATAATATATGAACGAATGAGATGTAATGAGAAATGGATGTGATGAGACGTAATGTGAATTAAGAAAGATAGGAATCAATGTTATGTGAAGTGAATGAATCCGATGAGATGGGATGGAAAATGATGTATCTGGTCAAGAATGGATACACTTATGAATTGGATTTGGGTTAAGTAATATGGATTGATGTGGAACAATCTGGAAAGATGTGAATTCATTATAGAAACTGTATTTGTGAACTGTTTGTAAATGACTGTTTTATGTCAAGAATGCTGGGGAAGCATTTTGACTGTCTTGATAATGTGGTCATGGAGACCTACCTGATAAAGTTGCAACTGCTGACGGAGAGTCAATGGAGGACGTCTCGCGTAGCAAGGTCGGCCGAGGTCTTGACCAGCCTCGGTTCGATTTAAATGGTGAGCTTCCGGTACGGTGGATGAGGGACCAAGGAAGCGGCCTATGAGTGAAGCGCTAGGTGACCTGTGAAGGATCCTAGAGGGTGCTGACCATACGATGCTCGGGTTCTGGGTCGCCAAAGATACCCACACGTGCGTCGAGGAAGATATTGGAATAAGGAGTAAGAGTTGTTTTCTGAAACCAGGCATGGATCTGGTTGATTGACCTTGCTGGTCCTCAACGGATGAGTCTATGGCTCTTTTACATGGATCTGTTGGGTTGATCTTGCTGATCTTCAACGGAGATTCCATCTTAAAGTGATTATATTGCCGGGTACTATGGGCTAGGAACTATTGAAAAGGCCCCTGAGAGTGGACAGGTGGTGTGAGCGTTCTGGTTGCCAATGATGCCATAGATACTCCAATGAAGGAATGATTGGAAATAAGGATTCAACCAGTGATTTTGAGGATTGTGATCAGTGACACAATGGTTTCATTAAAGGATTGTTTCAAAGATAGCTGATGCTGAGAAAAATGCAATTTCATATTGGTGGGTGTGTAAAAGGTGTGACTAGTTTATGTTTGCATGAACATCCGGCTAGGGGGCCTGGGAACTCTTTTCCCTGGTACCCAGGACAAAACCTAACCAGATTCTAAATTGGATCCCTTCACTATAGTGGTTGGGTGGTTGGGTGGTTGGGTGGTTGGCTAACCCATGGGACTGGATGGGCTGGACTGATGGATCCGTAAATCGAGACTCAATTTCTGTTTAGTTTGATAGATGAAGTAAATCCCAGACAAAAATTGTTCTATGGAGAAAGAATCAACGGGTGTGCCTCTCGATGAGGAAAAAAGCGTTGGTCTCTATGATCCAAGTGCAATCTGTCCCTTGTTCTATGGAAAAAGAATCAACGGGTGTGCCTCTCGATGAGGAAAAAAGCGTTGGTCTCTATGATCCAAGTGCAATCTGTCCCTTGATCTGACTATGGAACTTACGAGTTCGGTCAGGTCAGTTCAGTTAGTTAAGTCTTTTGACTACGTTAGCGAAAAGTTATCCTAGTGGAATCGCCTGTGCTTTCCAAGCAAAGGAAGTTTTTCGGGTTCGGTTTTGGTGGATTAGTCTCTTGTTCGGATATCCATGGGTGAGGCCCCGAGTATGGGACCCTGCCCCACGCAAGAAGAGCTACTTCCGATGCTAGCACCCCAGAATCCGTTACACGGTGGGGATGGGGATCTCACATCAAGCTCCATAATAAGGGTATGGAAATGACATTTCAGTAGTGTTGTCCTCTTCTCCCAGTGGATATTACATTTTTTGGCGCAAATCCAGGATCTTCCATGACAAACACCTTCCCAACCAAGGAATTATTTCTGATGGAAATGTTAACACTTAAAAATCCCTTAGCTTTTGTAGTTATTAAGTGCACACTGCATACTTGTGCATTGGTGGGTTCAAGGTGCGGTCTATCTAAGGCTATCCATGTCTCATATGAGATCATGTTATGACTTGATCCCATATCTATTAGTGCAATGCTCATTGCATGGCATTTAGCCATAGAGAGTCCCACCCTAAGTCATGCTCGCTCAATGTTCAATTCCTCTTCCTCCTAGGAGAGTCAAGGAACCCATGTTCACGTGTAAGATTCTCTTCTAGAGTAATTGTTTAGCTTTGGCCTCCCTTGCCTTAGCCTCTTCTTGAGCTTGCTAGATTTTTTCTTTTGCGAGCTGTTTTTGTTGTTTCAAGAAACGTTCTTGCAAGAGGATCTCTTGGGTCAGTGGTCCAAAATATTTTTTGAGTTTTCTTCCATTGACATAACCCTCCATCTGTACGCCATCAATTGTCTCAATTCTAACCGACCCCTGAGGTGTGATCTCAGACACTTCGAAGGGTCCTAGGCCTCTTTGTATTTGAGTTTCTTTTTTCGGGTGCTTCCTACACCATACATGAGGACAGGTCCCTTGTTTCCAGTTCTTTTTATTTCAAGTTTTTGTCAAACCAATGATTTTTGTGTAGTTGCTTGACCATGATTCCATGCGATGCAATTAGAATAGTTGTTGAAATATACAAGTGAATAGGGTGTGTGGTGCGGGAACAAGCCCTTAGCAAGAGGCTGTAAAAGAGAATCTGTAAATGAGTGAGAAGCTATGAAAAGGTGAAAAGTATCTACTAGGAGAGAATAAAGGGTAGCATGAGAAGATTTAGGAGTTGTGGAGATATTGTGTGGGAAGAGGTGGAGAGAATCAAGAGGTGGAGTGAATCAAGGAGAGATCAGTGGGATTAGATGCTTGGATGTAAACTCTATAAATTGAGGCATTGGCCTAATGAGAATTTGCTAGTTTTTGATTATCCATGCCTACATTAAGCTATCAGTTAATTTCTCACTAATCACATCTTAATCATCGTCTAATTTCTTTGTTTTAATGATGTTGATTCTAGCATTTGATCCACCATAGCTCATCACATTGTTGCAAATTTCAGAGCCTTACTTAGAATCCATCAAATTTATGAGCCATTATCTTGCTAATCATCTAGTTAATCAAGATTAGTAGATAATCAAGTTTTTTTACCTCTTTTTTCAAATTGCTTCTGTACCCCCAACTGGTGGAGAAGCCACCTCTCTCTCTTCACACATAAAATTGGCCCAAACCCTTTTAGCCAAACATAGCTACACTCTCTGTGCTTCAGCCCATCTACTCAATTCAACAAACCGCCGGTGCATCCTCTAGATTTTCCTGTTTTTTCAGGCGCCTTTTTTCTAAAGTAAATTTGAGATCTTGTCTTCTGCACGAGATACAATGGGTCTAATTCCTCTTGGCCCCAAGGGTTTTCAAGGGTGCTCTACAAGCTGGTGAAGACAGTTTTTGATTTCATCAAGTTTATAGTGAGATCCGAGCTCTCCATCAAATCTGCAAGCAGGTGACTGGTAAAACAGAGATTAAGCATTCAATGTTTGGTCAAATCTTGTGTTTCTTGGCTTAATCATCTACTAGACTAAGTGCTATATTGATGGCCTTGAAAGGGGTTGAGCTCATTTGAACTCTAAGGCCCCAGATCCGGACTCCCCACATACTCTATTTTCTGCACACAAAATAGAGGATTATTTTGTTCATAAGTGATTAATCAGCACTAATCATTGTATTTTAGTGCAATTGAGGGTTCAAATTAACCATTGGGTATCTGATACAGATCCCTATAACTTCAGATTACAATTTGGAGATGGTTTGATACTCTAAACATTCAGTATAGATTTGTTACCCTTGGTTTAATGTAATTTCATGCTGATAAATCTGCTGTAATCATCACCTAAACACCAGATTGAGTTGTAAAAGGGAAGACACTGCCCTTGAATCTTGAAATTGGGTCAAGAGGTAAGACTCCCTTCACATCATCATGAGCATGCCACAAGAGATAACCAAATTTAATGGGGAGCAGTTTTATACATGGCAAACAAAAACCATGTATCTGCTCACATGAGGAAAAATGAGTTGAAGAGCAGGAATGAGAAAGCATTAGGACTTATCGCACTCAGCTTAAATGATGAAATCATTCATCACATCACAGGGATACAATGGGCAAAAGATGCATGGGATGAACTCAATAAATTATTTGGCACTCAAGAAAAAAATTCAAAGATAAATCTGTTAATGCAATTCTACAAATTGGATATGAAGGAAAGTGAACCTTTAATCACACACTTGAACAATATAAAAGCATTAAGCAACAACTAGCAGCCATTGGCAAAAAGGTAGAAGATGATGAGGCACTAGCAGTGCTTCTGAAGAGTGTGGACAAAGGTGAATATGAAAACATTGTAGCAACATTAAAGAATGTACCTGAATTGAAGCTGCACGAGATAGAAGGAGCTCCACTAGAGCAAGAGACCAGGGTCAAAGAGAAGAAATGGCTGGACTCAACAATTGGAGAAGAAAAAGCATTCTTCACCCGAGGAGGATTCTCTCAAGGATGAGGACGAGGAAGAGGCAGAGTAGGAGGAAGGACCTTCACTTGCCATAGCTATGGAAAGCCACGACACATGGTAAGAGATTGCTACAGCAAACCGAGTGGAGAAGGAACGACATCGGCAAACTCCATGGAGGCTCCCAAGGAAGTGGAGTCAGATCATCTTTTCTGAGACAGACAGAGAGAGAAACCCCACAACCCAATGTAACCTGCCCCAACAGAGTAAAACCACCTTTGAGCCAGCGATGATGTAGGCCATGTGGTAGATGTATGTGTAAGCACTTTAGTCAAGGTCACAGGCACTTGTAGTAGCCTTGGACACATAGAGAGAGAGTGTGTCAAGGACTATGAGTTTAGGGACGAGGCACTAGTCGCAGACTACCAAGTAAGAGGGAAACTTGGTATAGGGTCCAGGTGTGCTAGGAGTATTCACTTGAGGGGAGGTGTTGAAATATACAAGTGAATAGGGTGTGTGCAGGAACAAGCCCTTAGGTAGCAAAGAGCCTGTAAAAGAGAATCTGTAAATGAGTGAGAAGCTGTGAAAAGGTGAGAAGTATCTACCGGGAGAGAATAAAGGGTAGCATGAGAAGATTTAGGAGGTGTGGAGATATTCTGGGAAGAGGTGGGACAAAATCGAGTAAAAGTGGTGGAGTGAATCAAGGAGAGATCAATGGGATTAGATGCTTGGATGTAAACTCTATAAATTGAGGCATTGGCCGAATGAGAGTTTGCTGGTTTTTTATTATCCATGCCTACATTAAGCTATCAATTAATTGTTCACTAATCACATCTTAATCATCGTCTAATCTCTTTGTTAATGATGTTGATTCTAGCATTTGATCCACCATAGCTCATCACATTGCTGCAAATTTAACACTAGTCTCACATTGCTGCAAATTTAACACTAGTCTCACCAAACTTCTCTAAATCGATTAGCCTTTTAGCTAATGCGTTCTCCGTCAGATGTTCTTGCACTGCAATTAGTAAGCTCAGAACTATGTATTCCATAGGCATTACTGCCTCAACACTATAAGCTAGGTAGAAGGGAGTGTATCACGTCACTACCTTATATGATGTTCGGTATGCCCATAGGGCCGCTGTCAGCCTATGTTCCCAATCCGTTCGACTTGCTTCCAAGGTTTTCGTCAGAGATAGTACACAAAATTTTGTTTGTGCTCTCTGCTTGACCATTAGCCTATGGATAATAAGGTGATGATTTCTGATGGACTACTAAGAATCCAACAAATAAATGATCAATCACCTCATTAATAAAATGTGAGCCATGATCACTAACTAATTCTAACAGGCAGCCGAATCTCGAGATAATTTGCTCATATAAGAATTTTGTTGTTGTCCATGCATCAGCTAGCTTTGAGGATCTGGCTTCTACCCATTTGGTGAAATAGTCCATAGCCACGATGATCACATATCAGGATGTGCCGCTGGACTACCCAGTCCAACTAAAACTACTCCCCATTTTTCAAAGGGTTGTCTAATAGAGGTGAGTGGCATCTTGTCCTTTTGTTGTGGGATAGCAAATCACTGACATTCTTCGCACCTTTTAACAAATTCTATGGCGTCTCCGAACAATGTAGGCCACCATAATCCTGCTTGAAGTACCTTGTAAGCTGTGATCTCACTAGCAAAATTCCCTCTTGCTATCTTTGAATGAGCTTCATCTAATATCATTGACGAATGCATCTTCTCTCACACGTCTTCTTAGAACATTGTCTTTACCTATCTTATATAGTTCTCCCGTAATTAATTGATAAGGTGCAGTAAGCTTAACAAGCCAATGTATTTTATCTTTGTTCAAGGGTGTTTCTTGTGGAAAACCATGAGCTAGATAATCAGATATCTCTTTGCTCCATTCGGGTACCATGTCCAGTTTGAACAAACAAGCATCAGGGAGGTCATCTTCAACACCAGTTGTGCTGGTTCCCCATTTGGAGCTCTTAACATATGATCGGCTAACACATGCTGTGTCCCTTTTCTTACCGTAATCGTAAAGTTAAATTCCAATAGTAATAGCAACCAACGTGTGATTCTTCCCGTGGTGCAAGGCTTATTCACTAAGTATAATAAGGCTTGATGGTCCACGAAGAATACGAATTTTTTGGCCAATAGAGAATGTCTACATGGGGGTATAGAATAAGGAATTCGAAGGTTCATACCATATGAGAGGTATATGGATACATGAAATTAGGATAATAAGGCCAATTAACTTTAGAATAATAACGAACTTTTGGGAGGCACAATCAAAACGAGCCAAGCACATGAATCTTTAAGAACAATATTTAGATAAAAGAGGATTTTTACCTAGTGTGGGGACACCACTTTGAAAGAGACAGGAGGATTTACTTAGATACTACCCCAGCTCGCGAGATGAGGACATCTCGAATCTTTTAAGTGGGGAAGATTGTAAGGTCCCTCCCAAGCCACGTATGTATGTGTCTCTTTTAATATAGATTTTAAAAAGAAAAGAGAGTGTAATTAGAGAAGAGTCAGAAATATTAGCTCCAAAAATCCTAAAAGAAATAAGAACATAAGAATAGTTCTATTAAGAGATAAGTATCCCCAAAAATAGAACTTCGAATTTAGGTGATAAGAGGTCATATTTAGAGTACTTTTACGTATTTAGAGTCCATGCATACTAAAAATGTGGAAAAACAACGTGTTTCCAAAGATGGCACGTTTGTGGCTATATACACACGTTTTTGCCTATTCTGCCTACGTTGGCTTGTAGACCAGATGCCTTCCCGTTCTTTTAACTGGTTATATGACCATATTGTGAGTTTTTATCAGAGAGTTATGTCCGAAACAATTTGCTGTTTCTGTCAGGGTCTCTACACAGAGAAAACTGTGAGAAGGCAGTAAGTAGTCTCAAGGTAATCCTAGAGCTTGAGATGCATATATCCCTTCATTCTTATCTAATATATCAGAAAATAAGCTTAGATTGCTATAGTCTTTTGGAGGAAGAGACCAAAACTCCATAGCTTTTCTTTAAGAGAGAGAATAGTATGCTGTAGTCCTGTAAGAGAAGGCTATTTTGCTATAGATCTTAGAAAGAGAGAAGAGTCATAGTACGAGTAAGAGGAGATAAAGCTTGGGGATAATTGGATGATTTCAATCGTAAGACAAGGTATTAGAAGACTCCATTCTCATATGTCAAGTTCTAAAGCTCTTGTTAACTCTTATTAACGAGCAAAGGCAACGATAAACGACAAATTTCTATAAGGTATATACATATTTTTTTTTTCAATTATATATCATTCTTAGGGGTTGAGGTATGGCCCCGGCTTCTCTATTGATTGTTACAGTGATCTATTTGATTTATTTACCATTTGAAGTTTGTATTCTTTTAAAAACAGCATATGTCTTAATAAAGAATGTCTTATCGCAATCTTAAGTTGAAATGCAAAAATCTGTGTGAGAAAAGAATTGTTTTCTTAAGAAGATAACATGGATTCTAGTCCTATGGTTTAGTTGAGTAAATGGATTGTTATCTTGGTTAAATTAAGGTACAAGTACAACTCTCCCTGCCTTGACGCTGCCCCGTTCTTGTGCTTGTATAGCCGGACGGCGAAGACGTTAGTAAGGCCCGGAGTTGGCCCATGGTATCCCTCATACCATTGGGAGAATGAGGTTTGCCGATTGAGGAGAGTGATTGTGATGCTACCTAGTTCTGAGGGCCTAGGCTAGTGCGGTAAATTAGCCCACCCTAGTGCGCAGACATCCCTCTGAGGGGTGGGAGAATCGAGCGATGGAGCTTGAGAGGGCGACAGGCCGGCTTGAGTCCTCGCCACCCACCAGCGGTCGACGATGAGGTGTATGGTCCCGTAGGGTTTTGCCCAGCATGTGGAGGCTGGAAGGCCAAATTCTAGATCAAAGGAAAAGAATAAGAGAGCCAGTTTGGCTTGTATGAAATTCATTCATGTTTAAACTTTGTTTTTATAAATCTTGTCTTTGGCATTATTGTATTGTGGAAAAAGGCAAAGGCTGTTTTAATAAACCTTGTGAAAGGGCCTTAATTGTTTGTTTATGTCAAACAGTGTGGTAGGATTAATTAGAAAACAAATTGACGCGTGAGTAGGGTGGAAAGTGGGAGGATGGAATGCCCGATGGCACCATCCTACGGACGGGTGGACCCGATTAGTCGGGTAGCTTTCCAACATATTAAGTGAAAGCCCTACGTTAGATAAATAGGTTCTCGAGCAATTCTATTCTAGAAGACTAGGTCAGTGGCTGTGCCTTGCATGGATGAGGAAAAAAGTGTTGCCTCTAGAAATCAAGTCTTGTAGTTGTCCAATTTATGATCATTTTACCTATGGGTGATTTGATTTTTAGAAGACTATGCTTCTTCTGCGCTGAATAGAACTAGGTCTTACCTATGAATCGTATCCTTGAATCTCTGTATGGTCAAGGTGTCGATGAGTACGAAATTTTCTCTAAGATAAGACTTAGTGAACTATCTTAAGCGTTTCCCCTATTTGTGGAAGGGGGGAAACCTTACACCTTCAAAGGTGAAGGGGAGAACTTGGGCGAGGCTGTGGAGAAGTGGGTTGAAGCAATGGAGGAATATCTTGATGTCACCGGCTACAATGAGAGGAGCAAAATGGCTCTTGCTAGGCTAAAAATTGTGGAAACAGCTAGGGTGGCATGGAGAAACCATTGTAACACTAACCATCTAGATATGAATACCCAGTCCTGGAATGATCTTAAAGCCTATCTACGGAAGAGATTTTGTCCCCTGGGTTTTTAGAAACCAAGATGAATGAATTTTTAGAGCTAAACCAGGGGAGCAAAACCATCGAAGAATATCACCAGGCATTTGCTCTTCTCTTTAAGTATTCACCACCCATCGACGAAGAGCAACTCATGGCCAGGTTCATTTGAGGAATGAACGAACCCTTAGACACACTGGTCAAGAATGCCAGGCCAGTGTCCATGGCAGAAGCTGTCAGAATGGCGAAGGACTTTGCCAAAGCCTTCATTGTTAAAGTCCCGCCAAAGCCAGCTCCCTCATCCTTCAAGAGATTCCAGACACCGAGAAGTTCTTCCAACCTTCTGCCTCCAAAGAGACACCAAGGTCCCAACCAAAATCTGGAGACGGGAAGCTTCAAGAATCAAGGAAGACCTTTCCCTTGAAGTACTTTCTCAGGAACTCCGGCTCTCTCAAGAATGCAAAGGCAAGAGCTTCAAAGTGAGAACACGTGCTTCGGTTGTTAGGGGTTTGGGCACAAGCTCAAGGATTGCCCATCTCCTTATGTGGGCCAAGGAAGCTAGGGTCCCAGAATTCAGAGATAGACTCCTTTGTATCAGTCCAATCACGGTCCCCCGGCCAAAATCAAGGAAACCCCAGAAGAGTGCCAGCTTAGCTTGAAGCCTCCATACAAAGCAGTCTCCGAACTCCCTCCCAGAATTGGGGTAACCAAAGAGAGAGATTTCCATCTCATACTGCAGCAGCTAGAGCAATCACTATAGCTAAGGAAGTGGAGGAAGAAAAAGAACAAATCTATGCCGTAATAGAGCATCAGGGAAATAACTCTCAATTTTCAATCCTCTAGACTCCAGCAGAGTACCAGGGTAAGCAATTCAAGCTTTTGATTGATTCAGGGAGTACTCGTTCTTTTATTTCCCTAGGATGTCTGTGTAAGTTAGTCCTAAATCAAAAATCACGGCGGAAACCTATGCAAATGGAATTGGCCAGTGGAAAGATTCTTTTCACACACCTTGAGACAGACCTTATTCAGTTTAGTCTAGATGGGAACGTAACAGAGTGCGAGTTCAAAGTCTTACCCTTGGGAGTCTATGATGGAATCCTTAGAATGGATTGGCTCCACAAGAATCAAGCTGACATTCATTGTTATACAAAGGAACCATCTCTTTTCTTGACCTTCACGAGAATAAAGTTCAAGGAACTGGAATTTAAGGATCACGAGTGCTGCAATTAGTCAAGGCTTCTAAAAGGGCTCTGAAAGAGGCAAGATATTTATGTCATTAAGATGAATCTGGTAGACATAAAATGCAAGGCTAAAGAACCAGAGTGGTTAAGTGATTATACATATATATTCTTTGAAGAGCTGACTGAGATGCCTCCTTCTCGTGAAGTAGATCATGAGATCGAGTTAACCCCCGGAGCTCAACTAGTAGCCCAGTGTGCATACAAAATGCCAGTCCCTGAAGCCATAGATGATAGAACTTAAGGAGCAGTTAAGACAACTGTTAGAGCAAGGATTCGCCAGACCCAGTGTCTCACCTTGGGGTGCGCCCGTTCTCTTTTAGAAGAAGAAAGATGGAACGCTAAGACTCTGTATTGACTACAGAGGATTGAATCAATTAACAATTAAAAATAAGTATCCTATTCCTAGGATTAATGAACTTCTAGATCGGTTAAGTGGGACCCAAATGTTTACAAAGATAGATCTCAAATCCAGGTACTACCAGATCAGAATCAAGGAACATGACATCCCGAAGACAGCATTCAATACTCGCTATGGACATTATGAGTTCATAGTCATGCCGTTTGGATTGACTAATGCCCTGGCGATATTTAATCGTCTTATGCAAGATATTCTCAGAGAATACTTGGATGATTTTGTTCTTGTCTTCTTTGATGATATCTTGGTATACTCAAAGAATGCTACAGATCATGAAGATCATGTGCGCAAGGTCTTGGAAATCCTAAGTAAACACCAACTCTTTATAAAAAAGAGCAAGTGTTCTTTCTCTGTTGACCAAGTGGAATACTTAGGATTCATAGTGTCAAAGGATGGGATTTTTCTTGACCTCTCAAAGATCCAAGCAGTCATAGAATGGCAAGAACCCAAGACGATAAAGGAAGTCAGAGGATTCTTAGGATTAACCGAATGGTATAGGATCTTTATACCCAAGTATGCTAGCATCCCCTTTAACTAACCTTCTCAAGAAGAGTATCCTTTTTCAGTGGACTGCAATGTGTTAAAGTGTCTTTCATAAACTGAAGACAGCCTTAGTAACCAACCCTGTTTTTAAGCTGCGAGATTTTACCAAACCCTTTGAGGTAGTTGCTGATGCCAGTGGGTTTGCCTTAGGTGGTGCTCTTATGCAAGAAGGTCATGTAGTAGCCTATGAATCCAAAAAACTCAAAACACATGAGAGAAATTATGTCGTCCATGGCTTGGAGTTACTCTCAGTAGTTTATGCTCTGAAGTTGTGGAGACATTATCTTTTGGGACAGAGGTTCACCTTGATGACAGATCATCAAAGTCTGAAGAAGTGGATCTTCACCCAAAGGGATCTCAACATGCGTCAAAGGAGATGGATGCAGACCTTGCACGAATTTGATTTTGAAATTAAGTATCGATCGGGGAAAGAAAATGTGGTGGCAGATGCGCTCAACAATAAAGCCTCCTTGCTTGCAATTACAGTGGTGTCAAATCCATTGATCAATGAAGCAAAGGAGAAAATCATGCAGGACAAATTTTTTGCCCCTATTGCTACCCTTCTGATGCAAGAAATCAAGACTCCTCAGGAAATGAGTCAAGTTCTTGGGTACAAGCTAGATAAAGGATGCATGTATTATAATAATTGGCTATGTATTCCCAATGATTAGGGAATAAAGGGAAGAATTTTGAGAGAAGCCCATGATAGCCTGATAGCTGGACAACCTATATGTCTGTGTAGAAGAGCTTCTTCTGGCCAGGTTTCAAAAAGGATGTACTTGATCATGTGTGGAAATTCTTAATGTGTCAAAGAGTCAAGGCAGAGAGAGTCAAGATGCCAGGGAAACTGCACCCTCTAGACATTCCTCAGATGAAGTGGGAATGTATCAGTATGGACTTTGTCACTGGATTACCTTCAGTGCAATCGGGTTACAACTCCATTTTTGTGGTAGTTGATAGGCTAACCAAAGTTTCCCATCTGATTCCAGTGAAAGAAACATACATTGCAGTGCATGTTGCCAGAGTTTTCCTTAAAGAGATCTTCAGATTGCATGGCTTACCTAGGAGGATAGTAAGTGACAGAGATCCCAAATTCACATCAAAATTTTGGACTGCATTCTTCAAAACAGTAGGAGCCTTCTTGGATCTCAACATAGCCTATCACCCCGAAACAGATGGCCAGACTGAAAGAGTGAACCAGGTAATAGAAGATATCCTTCGGTCATCATGCTGCAGGCAGGGAACCCAAGAAGTGGTTAAGCCATTTGCACCTAGTTGAATTTGCTTTCGATGCTTCTTATCATCAAAGCATTGGGGGATGAGTCCTTTCAAAGCTTTGTATGGACAAAATTACCTTATACCGTTGACTTGGTCTGACCCATTGATCAGAGTTGAGATGTCCAGACAAATGCTTGATGACATAGACTAGCAAATGCAATCAATCCGTAAAGATATAAAGGCAGCCCAAGATAGGCAAAAGTAGTATGCAGATAAAAAGAGATCAGAGAGAGAGTTTGAAGAATTAGAGAGAGTTTGAAGAATCGGATACGATCTTCATTTGAGTACAACCAAAAAGAAATTCCTTATCTTTAGGGAAGTACAAGAAGCTCTCTCCCAGATACTGTAGACCGTATGCTGTTATAAAGAAAGTGGGCGATCTAGCTTATAAACTTCTTTCTGCCTCCCCATCTCAAGGTACATAATGTATTCCATGTTAGTTTGCTTAAGAAATATGTACCCAACCCGAGTCACGTACTTGATGAGATGAACAATTGATCTCTCCAACTCAAGGCCAGATGGTACTCCAACCTGAGGAAATCCTTGGCATTCGAGAGAAGATTCTCACAGGAGCAGAGTCCTCAGAGAATTCTTAGTAAAGTGGAAGTTCTTCCGTCTAGAAGATGCCACCTAAGAGAAAGAAGAAGAGTTGGCGAAAGATTACGCCCACTTTGCGAGATGAGGACATCTCGCGTTTTTCAAGTGGGAGAGGATGTAAGATTCCTCCTCAGCCTAAATAATGAATAAGCTTTACTTCAATCCCCTATAATCATTTCCTATTTTTGAATAGAAGAAAATATTATTTTTTCTTATTTTTATCTAGAGAGAAGAAAAATTCTAGAGAGAGATGATTCAATATCGAGATATTTTTGGATAAACAAATTCTCCTAATATTAAAAATATATTTCCCTGAAATAGAAGTTCAAAATAAATTCTCCAAGGTGCATTTTAGGAATCAATTAAAAATGATATAAGTGACCTTAGCCTAAGGGTCAAGATTTTCTAAAAAATTTGGATTATGGTCCAATTAAGGTTCTTATGGTCCAATTAAGGTTCCTATGGGCCTATAAGATTAATCCAAGTGTTGGGATGAGATAAATCCTGTAAGATAAGAAAATTCAATGTAAATGGCTCTGGGTAGGAGTAGAGTAACATTGCACAAACACCATTAAGCTTTTACAAAAGGGGGAGGCTTCTATTTATAGGAAAAAGTGAGCCTCTAACCAAGAAAATTGATTCTAGAATTTTCCAGATCAGTTTGGTTAAATTTTTACCATTTTTAGGTCAGTTTAGCTTACTTTTTGGATCTAGTTGAAACAGGAGAGAGGAGAGATAAAAATATCTCATTATTTTTCAATTTAAAACTCCTCCACACATGTGAAATAGGTTCCTCCTTCATGAGGGGAGATCCCCACACTGAGGTGTCAAAAATGCATCATTTCCTCTAAATATCTCTTAATTTTATTGGTCTATAGGAACCTTAATTGGACCATAATCCAAAAATTTCTGAAAATCTAGACCCTTAGGCTAAGGTCCTTTTCACCTATTTTTAATTAATTCCAATTGCACATTGGAAAGTTCTTTTTGAATTTCTATTTCAAGGGAAACCATTTTAGACACTAGGAGAATTTTTATATCCAAAAATATCTCAATTTTGAATTACCCTCTAGACATTTTCTCTCTCCAGGCCAAAACAAGGTAAAACAGGATCTTTCTTTTATTTCAGAGAGGAGAATAATTATAAGATCAGAAGGGGAGGTTCTTATACCTGCACACCTTAAAAGCTGGAGATTCAATTGTTTTTGGCTTAATCCTCTCCAAAGCAATTGGTGGCCACTCTTGCTTTAAACAAGAGTAGAACCCTCAATCCCTCAAGCCAAAGGAAAGCTTACAACTCCATGTACGCTAAATTTTCTTACTTTTTAAATTTAAATCTACGATTTTTCTTGATTTTCTTATTTTATAGTGATTTAAGTAAATTCTAATGCTATGCCTTGATGAAAAGGCCACCCCTTTCTCTTCTTTACAATTCAGCCCTTCTTTATCCTAGAATGATTAACAAAAAGATTAATTAAACTTTTCTTATTGTTTACTCTCTTGAAAATTAAAAATTATGTAGATTAGAGTCCTTTACATCTAATTTGGGGTTAATTGAAGTTGAAAATAGAATGATAAAAATGAGAAATGGTCAGCCATACAAAGAAGGTTATGGTAAAATTTTCTAGAAATTTGTGATTTTTATGTTATTCCAAAAGCATAATTCCCACCGTTTGTGCATTCTAAAAGAAATATTCTAATTTACTCCATGTACATATTCACCTATGAATATGCATGGATATCATTGATATTACTTATTAAAATTGATTTTTTACATAGAAAGATGCATAAAAGATTTATTTTTATTTCAAAAGTGTTATTCCCATTAAAATTGATTTTATGCATAGAAAGATGCATAAAGGATTTATTTTTATTTCAAAAGTGTTATTCCCATTAAAATTGATTTTATGCATAGAAAGATGCATAAAGGGTTTATTTTTATTTCAAAAGTGTTATTCTCATTAAAGTTGATTTTTATGCATAAATAGATGCATAAAAGGATTTTTATAAAAGTATTATTCCCACTGAAGTTGATTTTTATGCATAAATAGATGCGTAAAGAATATTTATATCAAAATTAGAATTCTCTTAAATTCTATGTTTAAGTTCTATTAATAGATGTAATGAGATGTGATGAGAATCAGATAGGTGTGAATGGATGGATGGATGTGATGTGAATAGAGGTGATGAGATGTGAGGTGAATAGATGTGATATGAATCAGATAGATGTGAATGAATGGATGGATGGATGTGATGTGAATAGAGGTGATGAGATGTGATGTGAATCAGGTAGATGTGAATGAATGGATAGATGGATGTGAGGTGAATAGATGTGATATGAATCAGATAGATGTGAATGAATGGATGGATGGATGAATAGATGTGATATGAATCAGATAGATGTGAATGAATGGATGGATGAATGAATAGATGTGATATGAATCAGATAGATGTGAATGAATGGATGGATGGATGTGATGTGAATAGAGGTGATGAGATGTGAGGTGAATAGATGTGATATGAATCAGGTAGATGTGAATGAATGGATGGATGGATGTGATGTGAATAGAGGTGATGAGATGTGAGGTGAATAGATGTGATGTGAATCAGCAGATGGATGTGAATGAATGAATGGATGGATGTGATGTGAATAGAGGGGATGAGATGTGAGGTGAATAGATGTGATGAGATGTGATGTGAATCAGATAGATGTGAATGAATGGATGGATGGATGTGATGTGAATAGAGGTGATGAGATGTGAGGTGAACAGATGTGATGTGAATCAGATGGATGTGAATGAATGGATGGATGGATGTGATGGAATAGAGGTGATGAGAAGTGAGGTGAATAGATGTGATGTGAATCAGATAGATGTGAATGAATGGATGAGATGTGATGTCATGTGAATCAAGATGTAAATGAATGTTATGGGATGTAAGTGGATGTATGTAAAAGAATGGATGTGAATGTATATATGAAGAATGGATGTGAATGAGTATGCGAAAGAATGGATGTGAATGTGTATGTGAAGAATGGATGTGAATGAGTATGTGCAAGAATGGATGTGAATGTATGTGAAAGAATGGATATAGATGTGTATGTGAAAGAATGTGATGTGATGAAAAGAGATGTGATGTGACATGAATATATGTGGATGTGAAGTGATAGATATGAATGTATGGATAGATGTGAGAAGTCGTACATGTGAACGATTGGATGGATGTGGATGAATGAGATGAGATGTGTATGAATGAGATATGATGTGGAAAGAAGTGATATGATATAATGTGGATAGAATGTATGCGATGGGATGGTTATGAGAATGTATGTGGTGGATATGAACGAATGAATGTGATGGATATGAATGAATGTGATGTGAATCGGGATGTGAATTAATGAGATGTCATGTCATGTGAATTGAGATGTGATGTGATGAGATGTGGAGATGGGTAGATGCAAGTGGATGAGATCTGATGATGAGAAAAAATGAGGAAAGATGTGATGAGATGAAAATGATGTGATTGGATGAGAATGGGAATACATATGAAAATGATGTGATTGGATGAGAATGGGAATACATATGAAATGGATGTGATTTAAATAATGTGGATTGATGTGGAACAATGTGGAAAGACGAGAGTTCATTATTTATAAAAACTGTATTTATGACCTGTTTTTAAATGATTGTTTTATGTCAAGAATGTTGGGGAAGCATTTTGACCGTCTTGTGAATGAGGTCGTGGAGACCTAATCTCATAAAGTTGCAACAGCTGACAGAGAGTCAATGGAGGACGTCTCGCGTAGCAAGGTCGGCCGAGGTGTTAACCAGCCTTGGTTTGATTAAAATGGTGAGCTTCCAGTACGGTGGATGAGGGACCAAGGAAGCGGCCTATGAGTGAAGTGCTAGGTCACCTGCGAAGGATCCTAGAGGGTGCTGACTATACGGTGCTCGGGATCTAGGTCGCTGAAGATACCCACACGTGCATCGTGGAAGATATTGGAACAAGGAGTAAGAGTTGTTTTCTAAATTCAAACATGGATCTGGTTGATTGACCTTGCTGGTCCTCAACGGATGAGTCCATGGCTCTTTTATATGGATCCGTTGGTTGATCTTGCTGATCTTCAAACGGAGATTCCATTTTGATATGTGAAAATATTGCCGAGTACTATGAGCTAGGAACCATCAAAAAGACCCCTGAGTGGACAAGTGGTGAGCGTTTTGGTTTGCCAATGATGCCATAGGTACACCGATGATTGGAAATAAGGATTCAACCGGAGATTTTGAGGATTATTATCAATTACACTATGATTTCATTAAATGATTGTTTTAAAGACAACTGAATCTGTGAAAAAGGCAATGTTATATTGGGTGTATAAGTGGTGTGACTAGTTTTAAGTTTGCATGAATATCCGGCTAGGGGGCCTGGGAACCCTTTTCCCTAGTACCCGAGACAAAACCTAACCAAATTCTTAAATGGATCCCATCACTACAGTGGTTGGGTGGTTCGCTCTAACCCACGAGACTAGGCTGGACTAATGGATCCCTAAATTGAGACTCAATTCTGTTATGGTACGATAGATGAAGTAAATCCCGGATAAAAATTGTTGTATATGGAAAAGAATCAACGACTGTGCCTCTCCATGAGGAAAAAAGCGTTGGTCTCTAAGTGCAATCTTTTCCTTGATATGACTATGGACTTACGGGTGTCAGATCAGTTCAGTTAGTTAAGGCTTTTGACTACGTTAGAGTAAAATTATCTTGGAGGAATCGCCCCTGCTTTCCGGGCAAGGGAAGTTTTTCCGGGTTCGGTTTTGGAAGAACTAATGGATTAGTCTCTTGTCCGGATATCCGTGGGCGAGGCCCGGAGTGAGGGACCCTACCCCTGCACAAGAAGTGCTACTTCCGCTGCTAGCACCCCTGAATTCGTTGCGCGGTGGGGACAGGGATCTTTCAAATCCAAATAATAAAAGAAAATACCCAAAAATGAGTAAATGCTCACATAAGATGAAGAGTTGACTGAGTACAAGGTTTATTAGTTAAAAATTATGAGATATTACTAATAAAAATGAGATATTTTGGAGGAATGATGAATTTTTGACACCTTGGTAAGGAAGGTGAGACCTTTGAGATAGATGCCTCCTTCATATGTGTGGGGGGGGTTTTTAATTCAAAAATATTAAGATATTTTTATCTCTCCTCTCTCTTGGATCAAACTGGATCAAAATGGGAGCTAAACTGGTCCAAATCTTGTCCAAATTCAACCAAGCTGAAGCTGAAAAATTCTAGAACTTAGTTGGACTCAGTTAGTGGCCTCCCTCACCTATAAATAGACCCTCATTCTTTTGTATTCTCATCTGTGAGCTAGACCATGCCAGTATTACATTAAAATAAGCATATTTTCTACTCTCTCTTAAAAATCCTCTACTTTTGGAGAGATTGGAGCTTCTCTCTCTCTTCAACAATCCTTGGAGCTTTCCTCTTAACACACTAAACCAATTGATTGGTTGGGGGCTTCCTTCTAAGAGAAAGAAGCAAGCAAAATCAAGATGTAAGATGTAATTTCATGGTTTTCTTTAATATTCTCAATAATTTCACTTCTCAACCCCTCTCAAGCTTGAGAAATTTCAAATGAATTGTTTTTCAATGTAAATTAAGCTCTCTAGAAGAATTCTAATGATTAATCACAAAAAGTTTATATTTATGCTTAATTAGGATGTTTTTTATGTATATCTCTATAAGAATTCTAATGATTAATCACAAAAAGTTTATATTTATGATTAATTAGGATGTTTTTTATGTATATCTCTCTCTCACCAAAAGAATGGTCATTCCTATGGCTAATTCTTATTCAAATGGATGCTTCTCATTGATAAATTCTCAATTCAAAATTCAAACTCTATGCTAGTTAAGCTAGAGGTTAGAAAATGATTTTTTAATACTTTTATGCTAATAAAATTATAGTAAACTTATGATTTAATTCCATAAATTGGATTTAGGTCCAATGATAAGTAATCTATCATAATTGTATTATAAAGTCTTATTCTTTTTAAAAATATTAAAAATTATCAGTAATAGCAGCAGAGCTATGGTAAAATTTTTAGAAATTAAGACATAACTTATTTTTATGCATAATGTGAAAAGAAGACTTCCTACCATATTCTAGGATTAGTCATCCTATGCTAAAAGAATAATTTTCATTACATTCATGAAAAACTAATTTTGAGTATTTATGCGTAAATAATTAATTAGATAAATAAGAAATTTTTGGTATTTCTATGTTTATGCAAAAAGAGGAATTCCCACAATAATGGAGATCCATGTAATTAAATGGAAAAAGAGAAAATTTGATATTTTAAAATAATGAATATTTTTAGAAGAATTTTTTATAAATTTATTTTTATGCATGAGAAAATTTAAATGATAAAAGAGGAATTCCCATGACATTTGGAATTCAATCATTTAAATGGTAAAAGTGGATTTCTTGGCATAATTGAATTAATGGATATTTTTATTTAAATTTTAAAGAAGAATTTTAGATCAATTTATGCATGAGAAAATTTATTTTATGATAAAAGAGGAATTCCCATGACATTTGGAATTCAATCGTTTAAATGGTAAAAGTGAAAATCTTGGTTTATTTGAATTAATGGATATTTTCATTAATTTAAAAAGGAATTTTAGATAAATTTATTTTATGATAAAAGAGAAATTCCCGTGACAATTGGAATCCAATCATTAAATGAGAAAAAGAGAATTTTAAGCTTTTTTGAAAAAATGGATATTGGTATTTAGTTAAAAGAAGAATTTTTATGGTATTTGAGTAGAGAAAGAATTGAATTAATTTTTGGTGACAAAAGAGGAATTTTCATCAAAATTTCACCTAGAGAATTAGGGTTGATAAATTAAGTGGTAGAAAGAATATCTTTAGATATTTTATGTGGTTGAATCACTAAATTGGTATTTACCCCAAAATTAGATTAAATTGGTATTTTATGTGGTTGAATCACTAAATTGGTATTTATCCCAAAATTAGATTAAATGGAAGAAGAGTATTTTTATTAAAATTCGATATTCTCATATAAAACCAATTCTTAATCTATTATGGTTAAGAAGGAATAAATTCACAAAGTTTGGATTTCCTTACAGTTAGAAGTTCAGTAGATGTTTATCTGAAGAAAATTGTTGAAATCAAAGCCAGAACTAAACCGAATGATTTTGGTTAGACCACGACTATGAGAGGGACGGACAGCAAACTACTTGTCCATCTCTCAATTTGAATCAATCTGAAAACCTTGTGATGACCAATTCCAGTTATTAATACAAAGACTAGACCACCGTTGAATTAACTAGTTTTTCCTTGATCGAAATCACCACCGAAATCACCAAGAATCTAGTTGTACAATCTGTCAAATGATGGGTAGATTACCCTAATGAGAGATCAAGGATTCTCATTATGAAATTGTGGATTAAGGAAAAAGGGTTTTTGTGGAACCAATCTTAAACTAGGAATTTTACTTGCATAGAACCTCTGTTTTCTTTTAAAGGACTGTTTTACGCCAAAATGCTGGAGGAAGCATTTGGTGTGTGTTTAATCTAAGAAGAGGCTCGTTTTGCAATAGCTGGCGGGGAGTTGTCAAGGGATGTCGCATGCGGTAAAGCCTGCCGAGGTCTTGACCAGCCTCGGTACAGGTTAAATGGTGTCCTTCTAGTACGATGGGCGAGGACCGAGACGAAGCGGTCCCTGAGTGAAGTGCTATGACAACTAAGTAGGATCTTAGAGGGTTCTGACCAAGTGATGCACGGGCTCTCGGTTGCTAGGACACCCATACGTGCGTCGAGGAAGGTTCGGATGGAAGTGATTTTTGTGAATCAAATTTTGATATTGGATCTTGTTGGTTGGCCAGCTGGTCTTCAACGGAGAGTCCAGATGACATATTTTGTAATACAATGGACTCAAAATTTTGGAGGATGATGATGAGTAATATTATGATTTTCATTGAAGGATTGTTTTAAAGACAACCGATTCTGTTATAATGGCAATTTCATATTGGGTGTGTACATGGTATGGTATGCCTGCCTTAATTTTTGCATGAAATGTCGGCTAGGGGGCCTAGGAACTCTTTTCCTCGGTACTCGGGCAAAACATAACCAAATTCTTATAAAGGAATCCCACCAATACAGTGGTCGGGCGATTGGCTAACTCATGGGCTGGGTTAGGCTGGATCGGGGGATTCTTGCGATACCATTAAGTTATGATTAGTTACATTAGATAGATTAAGTCCTGAGAAGACCCTTGTTCTATGGGAGGGAATCAGCGGGCTGTGCCTCATTAAAGGAGGAAAAAGGCGGTGGTTCTATGGACCAACAAGTGCAAGTCTCTTCTTTGATCTAACCATGTGACTTCAGGTTCGGTCGGATCCGTTTGAATAGTTAAGACTTTGACTCATTAGATTAATTCTCCCGTTCGAAGATTTTCCTTGGAGGAATCGCCTGAGCCTTTCGAGGGAGGGAAGTTTTTTCGGGTCCGGTTTTTCGGAGGAACCGCGGTACTAGTCTCTTGTCTGGACAACCATGGGGGAGGCCCCGAGTGTGGATACCTGCCCCGCGCGAGAGGCTAACACTGCTTCCGCCATCAACGCCCTTAGAGGGGGCACCGCGGAGGGGGCGGGGGTCTCATAGAGAATTACTCTTTTAAGGAGCAAAATGAGATACAGTCAATGCACTGGTATTCAAACCGTGTCCATATTTGTACATATTACATACTTTCACATTACAGGGCGACAACATCCGCAAAACGATACACTTTTATATCTATGATGATAAGAAGCATGATACCCATTTTGTGCAACATTGTTTCATGCCACATTATAATTGGGTATTACCCTATGGTATTCCCCTACAACGTCATTAGGTTTGGTCTGATGGTGCTTCATCTGAATTCAAAGTAAAAAGGCCTTTCTACTTTGTTTCTAGGTATAGGGTTGCAAATGACTTGGAATTTCTTTGGCTCTAGTCATGGAAAGGGAAAGCACGACAGTGCAGGGGCTGTGGGGAAGAGAGCACTAACTCATGAACAACTCAAGACTGATGGTGCTAAGCTCCAATGTGTAATGAATGTCGTAAAGTTTTTACAAGAAACACTCACCATTGGAGCCGCGAGTCCACATATGCATCACAAGCTCGGTACATTAAGCTCGGTACATTAGTAGAGTCCTTTGGGAGATAAAGTTGGGTGATATAGAAAGAGATGAGGCATGGAATGTCAAGCCTGTAACAAACACAAGATCCCTACATTCAGTCTCTGCATATTCTTAGCACGATCCAATAGCATTGAGGGTGTGTTGGTTATCATGCTATTGTAGTAATTATATGGAACACTTATGGCGTAGATGCAGCAATCAATATCATATTCATAGCTTGGACTACATTGCCCTTGAACCATTGGTAGATGGCACTAACAAAGAAAATGTTGACATTGATGTTAACATCGAAAACATTGAGGAGGCCACCTACGAAGGGCACCATGATAACCTTAGTGATGTCCTTCTTGTTGTAGGAGACAATTTCGCGGCGGTGACAGCTGAAAAAGGAAATCCAGAGAATGCGGACTTCTACATCTTGAAATACACAAAGGAGAAAGAGCTCTACAAGAGACCTACAAAGGACGGATGGGGGAATGCCATTGCACAAGGTTGTTTTATTGTAAAAGGGTTCTTCTATGCACCTAAAGATGAGTAAAAGGGTTCTTCTATGCACCTAAAGATGAGTAAACCTACGAGTTGTGGGATTACAAGTCGGAGTCCTTGTTGATAGCGATGCATCTTGTATGAGCAATCAAATTTCTAATTGACCCACACCCAGTTAACAAAAATCTGTTTATCCTATCCCCTGAGGTACATGAAGTTGTGTACAATAGTATGACATTCATGTAAAATAGTATGCCATCCAATTGTGTGCATACTTGACATGTTTCTATCTATGCTCATGAAATTTAGTGCTTGGGGACTATGTATTATGTAGCTTTGATGATTCCATTCTCATGAATATTTGATTGGATGCACGTAAACCTTGTCAGAATGAGATTTTGATGATTTGAGGTAGTTATGTATGGAAGCTTTAATGATTCATCTACCAAAAAGAATTTCGTGCCCGTAGGGGTTTGTTTTAAAAAAATGTCCTTACAGATCATGCTAATTCTCTTTTTAACTTGCTATTCTTAAAAATGGCGATAGAGAACACTTGCTTTGCAAATGAGAACATTAATCCTAAATTGGGGATTCCAATTAATACAACATCGACACATGGAGACACTCAAGTACTTAATAACAGTAGTAGAAATGACACACAAAGAAGAAGAAAAAGACTTAAAAGAATCTCAATACTTTGAGTCTAATTTATACATACATCTGGTTTTGTTTTGTTTGTGATTGTAGCATATATTGTATAATCATACACCATACTTTACAATTGATCTGCGTTGGGAGGAAGTGGGCTTGATGAGGAGGTGGGTTTCATCTTCTTTGGTGGTCTTCCTTCTTCTTGAAATTCATCTACTGGGAGATCTATTCTTGGCAGTTGCACCTCTGGAGGCAACAATTCTGGAGGAACACACGGGCTCTTTCTTGTCCTCATTAGATATCTTTTGCCATAAGGAGGCAATGTGTCTGGTTCATTTATTCCTGTCGCAAGATCCTGGGCTATTTATGACAAGTAGTAGGGGCATCTTAGTGCTTGACATCCATGCCTCTATGATGACCAAACACTCGCAATGCAAATTGTTTCTCCACTAGCACCACTTTCAATGTCACATCATATCCACCACAAAACCTGGAGAGTACTTTCAATGCGAATAAAGGAAATTTTGCATTGTCTTTTGAGAACTCTTTATGAAATATAATGATCTGCGCATCGAAATTGTAATCATCATGATTCAAGTCAACTTACTATTATAAGCAAGTGTCATAAAGTGTACGTACTTTTTGATGATTCAAATGTCTTATATATTTAGCGAGGCCAGCATCCTTTCAATGACCTATTATTTTTGAACTGCTAGCACTAGGATGATCTTGAGCCTCCTGCTCTCTTCAAGAAACCATCATCATATACAAAAACTTGCAAGCAATGTAATCATCATTTAATCGATAAAATACATGTAAAACAAATACTAATAGTTTAAGAAATTTTCGGTACTGTTACCTATTGATTTTCATCACCCTCAAACATTTTGCTTGTCCACAAAGGGATCGTAGACTTATTGTCTTCATGTATGGTAGCTGCTATATATTTGCGGATATCTGCTTGCCATGCAGATATCTGCTTGCCATGCAGATATCCGCTTGTCATGCAGATACTCGGAGTGCTAGACTACAGAATCAACTAGGAGTTGTTTGTCAACTCCTTGCTCTACCCACCCTATGTCTGCTTCACTATAATTTGCTAAAGCAACCAAGAAATAGTCTTCACAAATATTAAAATCATACATAATGTCTGTTAATAATACAATTTCACATTGGTCTACCATAGTAAAGCTAGGCAAAGATGGCAGTGACAAGTCCCCCTATTCATTCTCATTAGGTGGACTCGTTGTTTTATTGGTGTGACCTCGAAGTAGGCTTCTAGTAGAATCCTTTGAGTTGGCTCAAATGGTGTTACTTGCGTTAGTACCTTAAACATCAGCTTTGGCTTTAACAGTGGATTGCCAGCTCGAATGAAGCCTTCATATTCTGCACCAAACAATGACTCCAAAACTGTATCATCAATAAAAGCTTCAATATTTTCTTGGGGAACAATATAGCATACCTCTCCTGAGGTTGCCGTTGGGGAGACGGGTGAGGTGCCAGTATCTCCTTGGGGGAGATAGGGTTAGTGGGAAAATCTATCTGCTAAGCCTGTGAAAGTAGAGAATATGCAGTCGGTCTGAGATTTGTTAGTAGGTGGGGCATTAGGATAGGGATTAAGTAGTTTACTAGCGACATTAGAATATACAGGGTAAGTGGAGATGGAAGATGAAGATGATGCCTCTTCTTGACCATGACCTATGCTGAGGAGGATGGTGGCTAGGTTTGTAAGATTTCATAAACTCTTGAAGGTCAGGGATATCCTCAGGATTTATGGTAGGATATTCAAGATGGGTGCCCTCAAAAATGTAGAGTACATTGGTTAACATGGATTCTAAGTGTTTGTAGATATTAGAGTATAGCTTTAGAATTCCAAAAGGGTGATATAAGGTAGACTTACATAAGTTTAAATGCTAGTGAGTATTGTAGACTTCGGGCCACCCATGGCTTATAATCCATTGATAGCTTTGTGCTACCACCTTGTAGTTGGTCGATGTCTCGGGAATGTTATCTAGAACAAATAAGTCTAATTTTTCAACACTGTTGTCTAGAATTTCAGAGTTTTGTAGTACCCGACACCAACTATGAAGGTTTAATACAATAGGATGTAATGGATAAAAGTAGATATCCTGTGGATTAGTTAATACTATATCTCCCTGCAAAATTTCCATTATATTAGTTGAGTCAGCATCACGTGTTCAGTATTCTGCTTAATGAGGGTTAGTTCACCTAGGCCTAGGTCCTCAAACAGATTTATATCGTATTGAAGTAAGGAGAGGGTTAGTGTAGACAAAATAGAGTAAGAGTTTGAGGAGGGGCCCAAGGGGTTACTAGCAACTGACCTATCTTCGAGGCTCACTCAAGGAGTAGGCGCATGTCATCCGTAGGCTCTTGCCATTGACTTTGGTCCTGTATTGCCAATTGGTGTTCCAACTCTTGTAGACGAGAGTCATTGGCTACTGAGGAGGTTGGATATTGTGGTTTCATCGACCATCCTTGCATCATCCAACTCCTCGAATCATCGGGTTGCTTCCTCTTGGGCACGTCTAGCCATAGCCTCTCTTTGTTGAGCTTTTGTGATTCTCTGAAGTCTTTCAACAGTAGCAGCCTCTGACTATCTTGTAGCTGCTGGGTGACGTGCCATTTCCTCTTGGTGTGCTAACACCATCCTTTGCATCTCGACTTGACTGGCACTTATGGCATCATTAAGGGCTCTCACTTTCTCTACATGTGCCTTGTTTGTTTGTTCTCTTTCTTGTTGTAAGTGAGTGGCCCTGCTTTTTTCTTCTTTTATACTTGAGGATAACTATTGAATCTGGCTTTGTAGCTCTTCTTCTTTGGCCATGGACTTGTGCTGGAGTTCTTGTACTTGATGGGTATGAATGGTTGTGAGCTTGTGCGTATGTGTAACCTCCTTCTATAGTTTCTCCTTAGCCTGTTCCAACTTTGCCTTAAGGTCCGTATTCTCTTTGATTCTCTAAACAATAGTTTGGCTTATAACCAAATTATTGCTTTCCACTGACTTGTATCTGGTCTCTTGCTCCTCAGTGGCCTTCAAACTCTTCATTGATGACATCCCAATGCATGGCCTCTACTACTGCCAAGTGTTCCTTTAAAGTCTGTACTTGTGTGTTTCACTCATTAACTTTCTTCCAAAGTGCAGTGTTACGGTCATGCGGCATGTGTGTAGTGAGGAGGTGGTAGCGCCATACCCTTTGCTCCTGCTCCCATAGTGGTGCACTTGTGCTTGCGGCCCCTTTTAATCCAGCATGTGGTAGGTTTAACAACTCATCCAAACCTTCCATAGTTTCTTGCATGAACTATTCATAATCGACATTCTGTAGGAAGGACAGCTAGGGGAATCTTTCTTGATCCTCTTGCCGCCTTCTTTTGCTTGGGCTTGATGGCTCTTCACTCCTTGGTCTTGTACCTGTATCCATTTGGTCTACTCGATCTTGCACTGGGGCCGTTTTGCTGTCTCAATTTCTTGTGATTCCTCAGTCGGCACTGGAATTGATGTTGCTGGTTCTGGTTCTATCTCTGTATAGCTGTGTCTACCAAGGATGAATCCTTGAGTGGGAATAGGTTTGTGAAGATAAGTTGTGCTGGGCTCGGAGGAGGAGTAATCTGTTGTTTTTGCTCTTGAGTGGCCTGACTGACAGTGGTTTCTTGTAGTGCCAGTACTTCCTGGTATGATCTTATTTCCTATATGTCAGCTCAGCCTCTATCCTCTGTGATTCTGCAGCCACGTCTAGGATGATGCCCCTCATCTTCCTTTCTGTCTTCTTCTTCCTCCCTTTCTTTATCTCCTTCATTATGGCTTGTATTTCTACTAGGACAGCTTGGCCCTCTTGCATCTCTACAATTGTCAGTGCTGGTTTCTCTAGCAGTAATGCTAACTGCATCTGCTCTACTGGTGCAGGTGCTAGAAGAGGTCTTTTTGCCTTATGGTTGAGGACATGTGTCAGCAGGTACGGGTTGCATATCTTGGAATTGATGGGCCTTGAGATAGTTTTCCATTTCCCTATGTATGTAATATGCCCAGTCCTCTTCCTTCTCTTCATGGACTCTAGCAATCCTGTTCAGTGGGACCCTATCATAGATGGCGGTCCACTGGCTTCACTTGCATGATCAGTGACATAGCTTTGCATGCTTTCTCCGTGACCTCATCCCGAATATCCTCATACTTTGTCCCATTGGAGTTATACAAACTCTTCTTCAGCATAGCATCCAAAGGCATTTTGTCAGAGGCATGGGCATGTACCTTAACTGTTGGTGGGAGTTGCAGAGCTTCACGGATGAGTTCTTCTATGATTAAGACCTACTTTGTTGTGCCATCAGCCTTCGTGACTATGCCCCAACTGGTGGCTTTGTCATGAGTCTTGATGTACACACACAGAGCTTTGTGTCGATGTTCTTTGGGAGAATCTGCACCATTCTTCCTAAGCCCACTTTCTCGAGCTTTTCTTTTAGCTCTACCTCTTCCAAGATTTGGAGGCACTCCGGGCTGTGATATTGCAGTGCTACCTTTCCATGGGCCGTATGGATCTCCTTTACTAATGATGGCCCCATGGAAGGCTTGGGCATATGGGCCCAAGTAGTTCATCTTTGGTCACCGTGTTTGGTTTCTTCTTCTGACTTACTAGGGAGCCTGTAGTGCTGGCCTAGGTGACTCCAGGGGTCTCTATGGCTTTGGTGTCTGAGGCCAACACTTGTACATGAAAAGAAAATCATTCTCCAGGGACTAGTGGGGTGGGTACCACTCCTTTTTTTTTGGGTAAAATGGTTAGCCGAGATGAGAAATGTGTTAGTGTAGGAGCAATAAACAAGGTGTGTTAATTGAACAAGTAAATGTTGTAGCATGAAGGTGCAGGATTTTGGTAGTTCCGTGAACCTGTAGATCATGAGGAGGGATTCCCGTGAGAGGAAGTCTTGTGAAGGGGATTTTTGTGAGAGGAAATCCTATGAAGGGGCTTTCCATGAGACGGAATCCCATGAGTTAGTCACGTGAAAGGGATTTCCGTGAGATAGAATCCCATGAGTTAGTCACATGAAAGGGATTTCCGTGAGATAGAATCCCGTGAGAGTTTGTTATGTGAAAGTTAAAGTGAAAGGGATTTCCGTGAGACAGAATCCCCTGAGATTTAGCTACGCAAAAGTTAAAGACATGAAAGGGATTTTCATGAGACGGAATCTTGTGAGAGTTAGTTACGTGAAAGTTAAAGACGTGAAAGGGATTTTTGTGAGACAGAATCCGGTGAGAGTTTGTGACGTGAAAGGGAGTTCCGTGAGACAGAATCCCATGAGAATTTGTGACGTGAAAGGGAGTTCCGTGAGATGGAATCCCATGAGATTTTGTTACGTGAAAAGGAGTTCCGTGAGACAAAATCCTGTGAGATTTTTGGAAATGTAAAGTTGTAGACTTTTTATTATTTTGTGAAACTACGGTTTTGTGGCAGTTCCGTGAAACTACAGGTTTTTATGATGTTTACGTTTTTATGGTTTTGTTTTTATCCAAAGTGATGATACTGCAAGAACAGTTTTAAAAACAACACGGAAATCATGTGATGATACTACCAATGCTTTTTAGAGTGCATGATATTGATCGATTATAATCAAGGATAAAAGATAAAAGAAAGAAAAAAGAAAAAAGGATAAGAAAAGAAAACAATGAAGGGACCAAGCTCCCACCTTAATGTGCGAATGTCGATTCGAGTTGGAGGAAATAGGGAATGCGATGCACGATCGAGATGGAGAGCGAATTGTGTTGGAGCACATGATGCGAAATGATGAAAAAGGAAAGATTTTTGAATTTATAGCATAGCCATCGGACTAGGCGGCTACCTTATGAAGAATGCCACATGGTATTCTATGATTAGCCCGTTAGAAGTAACCATTTCATGACATGAAACATTTTGGACCAATTCACGGCATGAACTGTTTTAAACTAGTTCATGGCATGAACTGTTTTAAACTAGTTCATGGCATGAACCTCTTTGGATTTGTTCACGGTGTAAACCTTTGAGGATTGTCTCATGGCGTGAACCTCTTTGGATTGGTTCACGGCGTGAACCTTTGAGAGGATTATCTCACGGCGTGAACCTTTTTGAGGATTGGCTTATGGCGTGAACTTTTTTGGATCATGAGTGTGCAAGATTGATACCTTCTTTTTTTTTTCTTCATGCTCAATCATTCAAACATGCATTAAATGAGTGAATGATACCCAGTTTTAACTTGTATCCATTGTGTGACAAATGGATACCTTCATCTTTTATTGCTATGAAAACCAAGGTGACACCTAGGCACTTCTGGGTAGGTATTGCTGCAGGTGTTTTAGCTCCATGTGGGAGTTTTTGATTCTTCCTTCCACCCAACTGAATAATGTTATTACTGGGTCCTGTGGTTGGGGGATTTTATCTGTGTCCCTTTGTTCAACTTCTCTGTTTATTCCTTTAGGGTCCTTGTCCATCTCCTTGATCGAAGTGGTTATTGACATTGCTTTGGCACCCCTCAACCCATCTTGTTGAGTTGTCTTCTTTCTCCATACCAATGTTTGTGCAATTTGAGAATTGGTTTTAGTTGGAAGTTGGTGTTGCATACTTTTACTACCCTTTCCTTTGTCATCAAAGTAGTTTGTGATGGGACACTAGGTGGGGTTTGGGCACCCACACTGTCGTATTGCCTTGGTAGTATCCTTGTGCCAGTAGTAAATCCTTTCAGACCCATTGCTTTACCAATGCCTTATGGGGTATTGGGTTGGCTAGAGTACTGCCAACCTGCTTGTAAAGGCCAATTCTGATTTTTGGCCCTTTTTTGAATCCTTCTTATTGTCTTTGTATTATCCTTTTTCTCCTCCTTGTGGGGCTGGTTTTTGAGTTGAACCTTGGGCACCCATTTCTATGTACCCTATGACTTTGGATATTGTTTGTGTAGGGTTTGTGGAACTAATGCTTTTTTTGTTTTATAAGTTGATGTCACCGCGCTCGGTGTTGCTATCTCCTCAATCATGGCATGTTTCCTTGTGTTTGTCAGGCTCCATAAGGGTATGGACATGACATTGTTGCCCTCGTTCAGCAATGCTGTCCTCTTCTCCCATTGGATATTACATTTGTTGGTGCAAATCTAGGATCATTTCCTCTTCCATGGAACCTGCAGGCATGACAAACACCTTCCCAACAACCAAGGAATTATTTTTGATGGAAATGTTAAAACTTGAAAATCGCTCAACTTTCGTAGTTATCAAGTGCACACTGCGTACTTGTGCATTGGTGGGTTCAAGGTGTAGCCTATCTAAGGCCACCCATGTCTCATATGAGATTAGGTTATGACTTGATCCCATATCTATTAGTGCAATGCTCATTGCATGCCATTTAGCCGTAGAGAGTTCCACCCTGAGCCGTGCTGGCTCAATGTTCAGTTCCTCTTCATCCAGGAGAGTCAAGGAAGCCATGTTCACGTGTAACATTCTCTTTTGGAGTAATTGTTTAGCTTTGGCCTCCCTTGCCTTAGCCTCTTCTTGAGCTTGCTGGATGTTTTCCTTTGCGAGTTGTTTTGGTTATTTCAAGAGATGTTCTTGCAAGAGCATCTCTTGGGTCAGTGGTCCAAAATATTTTTTGAGTTTGCTTCCATTGGCGTAACCCTCCATCTGTACGCCGTCAATTGTCTCAATTCTAACAGACCCCTGAGGTGTGATCTTAGACACTCGGAAGGGTCCTAGGCCTTTGTATTTGAGTTTCTTTCTTCGGGTTCTTTCTACACCGGACATGAGGACAAGGTCCCCGTTTCTAGTTCTTTTTGTTTCAAGTTTTTGTCAAACCAATGTTTTTTGCATAGTTTCTCGACCATGATTCCATGCGATGTAATTAGCCTAGTCTCATCAAGCTTCTCTAAGATCGATTAGCCTTTCAGCTAATGCATTCTTCATCAGACGTTCTTGCACTGGAATCCTTAAGCTCGAAACTACATATTCCATAGGCATTACTGCCTCAACACCATAAGCTAGGCAGAAGGGAGTGTATCCCGTCACTACCTTATATGATGTTCGGTATGCCCATATAGGGCCGCTGTGTGTCAGCTTATGTTCCCAATCCGTTTGACTTGCTTCCAAGGTTTTCATTAGAGATAGTACACAAAATTTTGTTTGTGCTCTCTACTTGACCACCATTAGACAAGTTTTGGAAGTTACTGCAATTCTTGGGGGATCAAGGGACACCTTATGAGAAAGGGTGATGCTTGTTTTGTTATTTATCAAAGGGTGGCTTTGCAAAGAGAGACAAAATGCTAGTAAAAACAGAAAGTGGCGATAGCACCTTTGTTGTAGAGAGTTCCACTTTTTGTTACACTAAAATGTATATTTACTCAAAGTTTCAGTTACAAATAATATCATGTCAATGTAATCATTTTCCATAGTCGTCACTTCAAAAGAGGTTAATAATATGCAATGAAGTTTGTTAAATCCATAGTATTCAGGCTTTTGAAGAAGAATCTTAGCCTTGTAAAATGTGATAAAGGTAACAACGCCAAGTGAACAATTAAGATCGATTTATGTTCATGGAATTCTCTTCGATTAACAAAAAATGATCAACTACCTACTATATTGCAGGACTAAAAAGGACATAAAGTAAATGATCAAGATTGATTTAGCTTGACCACCTTTCTTTAACTAGCCAAAAACTATCCACTCCCCACTATATCATGCTAAACAATGATTAAAAAATAAAGGTTTGGATTAAGTTATATTTATAACCTAGCTTTGTTAACCAAAACCACACTCCCCACTATATCAGGCACAAGGTAGGGCCAACAATGGAGAAAGGACATACTAGTGTGAGATGG